>NC_035448.2:118103605-118432696 GCF_002127325.2 Helianthus annuus | reverse complement strand
GGAATGGTTTTGATTTATTTTCTTTTTATATCTATTAAAACAAAACTCATAACATACATTCCAAATCTCAAATACAATTACATATTGCCCCAAACGGGTCTTTCAAATAATACATACCTCCATAGAGGTTTTAAAATAAGTGACAAGTCCACGCAGGGAGTAATATAAGATAGGTGTCCATGCAAGGACTAAAGATAAGTCCACGTAGGGACTGAAATATGATAAGTTGTCCACGCAGGGACTTATTTCAAAGTAGAAATTACAGTAGTACTACTATTAAGGGCTAGTGGTCACGTTTCTTCTTTTTGCCCTTTAGTAGGTTCGCCAAGCCCTTGAGAAATCCTCGGTGGCTTTTCTTTTCTTCCTCGAACTCTCTCTCCACACGATCTAGTCGATGGAGTATTTCTTCCTGCTCAGGAGGAGAAAATCGTGGTTGTGGCGCTTGATGCGGAACTGGAGGTCTGGGAGGTATTGGATACCCATGAGCTGAGTAGTCCGGTGGTCCCATGCTTCCATGTGCTCCGTCAGGGTAGCGCGCATTATATCTAGCCGACACCACATATGGGTCGCGCTCATAGCCGTAGTTGTATTGTGCTTGCGACGGTTCAAACGGGTTGTAAGCCGTTGGACCTGTGTAAGCTGGTATGGGTTGGTCATACCCAAATGGTGGCGAATTTCGTGCAGTAGGTGCGGAGTTCGCTTCTTGTATAGGACTTGAAGGTCCTTCTTCATGTAGTGGCGGATAGTGGCTACTACTAGAATGTCGAGGAGTGCTGAAGTGGTTACCCCCTCCTCCTCGTGTAGACATACGAGCATTGGTCCTCCTACGCCTCGGCGGATCAGGTATAACTGGTTGTGCCGGTGGCGGAGGTGGTGGCGTAACTGCCTCAAAGCGTGAATCCTCAGAGGGATCCTGTGGATGTCTCGGTTGCGATGTCTGATGAGATGGTGTGTTGTACCACTCATGTCGGTCAAACAAGGCCATAAAGCTGTCTGGGCCTTGATACTGTGGACCATGATATGAAGATCCATCAGATACTTCTATCGGATGCGTGGGCGTACCACGAGCTGGTTCAGTTGGATCCTCATCTTCCTCCATGGGATCTTCAGAAAAATGGTCTTGTGGCCCTAGTGGAACAAAACCTGAAGGTTCCTGTATGTAGTCAGCCGGATTAAACTGAGCTACGTAGTATGGACTAGGGTCGTCGTAGTTCCGGTGCGAAACCGAACGTTGTAGAGGTATGAAGGAAGGTTGTGGGTTGTTGGGATTATTTTCTGAATCTGGCCCAAAGGAGTGCCGGTAGGATGGCGTCGAGCTGTGCGAAGTGGAATGCCTCGCTGGTTCGTAAAGATCTCTTCGTCTCTGTGGCTCTTCGCTTCTTGTCATCGAAGGATGTCTTGTACCAGATGGTCCAGCTTCTTGATCGTGATGTGTCACGATTTCTCCTCGGCCTCTTCGTCCCCTTCCTCTTCCTCGGAATATAACAGGTGGCATTTTCCTGCTCCAAAACTTATTAAAAATCAAATCGAAAACAAAGACAAAAAGGAGTATTAATCCGAACTTGTCCTATGTTCTTGTCTAGACTCAAGTATGTGCAATTGTGTCACTGAGATTAAACACAATGGGATAGTGTTTAATTCACTCAATGTTGGCTCTGATACCAACCTGTCACACCCCGATTTCCACGTGTCTCACCGGTGGGCCCGGTGGGGGATTACCGTGACGATGTTGGCAACAATATAGTCAAACCACACAATTATATAATGCACAGCGGAAGCATAATTTAAATATATAATTTCAACCTCTGATTGTAATATCAAAATGTATTACAGAAGTTGAATATCCACAGTGGATCGTAAATACAGATAAAGTATTGTTCCATTAGATACTGCAATCAAGCTTGCGAGGCTTATCCCGACGCTAGGGAGCTAATACCAGCCAATTACGTTTAGGTACCTGCACTTAATCTTTTTGGGGAAAATACGTCAGTTTACACTGGTAAATACATTCAACTGACACATTTGAAAATGTTTATTAAATTGATTTGAATGCACAAGGCACAAACTCTTTTATAACTTGGGAAAATTCATAATGATCTTGTGAACGTTTTACATGTTCTTTTATGCGTTCAGTAGCCCGGGTCGTGCCGGGTTAAAGATTTATAGACACACCACGTTTGCGTAAAACCGTAGTACAGAAACCAACGGCTACGTCTTTTAGTTTTAATGTCGACACTTTATACCGGGTGTACGCCTACACCGGGATGTCGATGGTCGTGGCCATTTCGTAAAATGATGCCGAGGATATCCGGGACAACGGTCATTAAACCCCCCAAAGGCTTATAAGCAACAAAACTGTTTAAATGAGCCAATCATATTATTTAGTTATCCACCTAAGCGGTGGACGAATATAGTGCTCAATCAAGCGGTATTAATATACCGTAACCCAAGCCCATATAGGGGAAATAAGTCAAAAGTATTTACCTTTGCAAGTATTAATCCTTAATTAAGATCAAGTCACCGATAGCTTTTACTGGGGCTCCTAATCTGGAACGAAGGTTTTAATTAACCTCTTAGAATCCTAACGGTCCTTGTATTAGCCGTAGCTTAAACCGGTTGATTCCGATATATAGATATGGTTAATTCGCACGAAAAGGCGAAAACCGAGAATGGAGTATGATTTGGACCCAACAAGTTCAGAGACTTGTTTTATATGGGTTTATAGTTCATACTCTGGATTTTGGGGTTCAAATAGTATACTTTGACCCATATCGGCTATTGCATGAAAACTAGTTCCATGAGCCGTACCGTGTGCGCGAATAGGCGAAACGGTTAACCATAAGAGTCGTACGCTTATTTCCTAAGTCAATATGCCTTAAAAGTATTCTGGTATCAGTAGGATACCTTCCGTAATGCCCGTAACGAGTTTAAGTTGGTAATATGCCCCGTAGGGGCTTTTCGGTCATTTTAAAGACTTTAAAAGGGATTTTCGAGTTCTACAGGAAATCTGAGTTTCCCGAACAGCTTATAAAGCTTAAAATACTTTATTTATTATTTAAAATCAGTGGCAACTGGAATCGGGTCAAAAGACCTTGTAGAACTCCCGTTTTGGCCAAAAAGGGCATATTCGGTATTTACCGAACCGTAGCCATAACCGCAGGTTATGAGCAAGGTAAAAATTATTAAAAAATCTTTAAAATTCCCAAAATATTATTTTACCACAGTGGGTAAAAGTTTTGGTGACGAAAACTTGGGTTAGATGGGCGTTATGCTAATTGCGCCGTTAATTACAAAACTTTCTTAAAAGTGCGCCTTTTAGCATAACTCTCATTCTAGACCTCGGATTGACGTGAAACTTTAAGGACATGCTTATAATTTAACAAGCAAGGTTTTGGTCCGTTCACGTGTCCGAAATACTCGTTTTAATTTTAAAAGGCCGTTACGGTCAACTTTTAGGCGAATGACGGAAATACGTAAAAGACTCGGATAACTCATGAACCGACCACAGAGGCGTATACCAACATGTGACCTGGTCCTAAGAGAGTCCTAAGGTATATTTATACCTCACTAAAACGGGTCAGAACTGAAGTCAAAGCAAAAGTCAAACTTTTGCGACTTTCGGCTCCGAACCGGTTCAATATAGTAAATGATCGATTCAAACGAGCGCAAACATGTCTATATACTTATTATCATGTTTTATGATTGTCAAAACAGGTTCCATAACATATATATTACAGATTATGCTTAAATCGCTAAAATAGCTTTCTGTTGACTTTTTAACCGCGCGTTTGACTCGATAATTGACATAGTTAGAGTGGTGATCAGGGGGAACCCTTTTAGAGGTTTAATACCCACATAAATACCAACTCAAAACTACTTTTGGTTCGTCATAAGACTGAACCATCACTGAGTTATTTTAAAGTCAAACCGTACTTACGACGGTTTGGTTTTTAGCTAAATACTAAGCATAAACTGAAGTATGAATGATCAAGGCAACTTACAGAAGTTAAGACTTGAATATGGAGCAGAGAAGAACACTTGGGAGCACTTAGAATGATCAGATGGAAGTTGTTTGAGTGTGTGAATTGTTATGAGCACAAGAGTGCTATTTATAGCAAATGCTAAGCAACCATGATCATTACAACTCTTCCAATCAGACCAGGGGTGATGGTAGGTGTCCCCTAAGTGTTATGGGTCGAGCATAGGGTGCCCATGCCCCATAATAATGTGCATGATCGTTCAAAGGTGCCAAAAGCCAAGTAGTTACCATTTTTCTGCATCTGGGCACTTTACGCGGCCCGCATGGGAGTTCCATGCCATTTTAACGCGGGTCGCCTAAAGTTCAAAAATCAGACGCGAAATAGAGGAGGCTCGCGGCCCGCCTCAACTTATGTTGAAACTTCACGCGGGTCGCCTAAGGTTATATTTTCTGAATTTTTAAATCTTTTTGTAATTATTACAGAATCTGGCCATTAATAACGAAATCTTTCGTAATGATTCGCCTGACCTTTCGGTTTTGAAGGGGTAACTTTGCGGTTTGGCCCTCGGTTATTTACCGATAGGGGCCTCGTGTTAATTACCCGCATTATTAAGTCCCCGGTTTATTTATTATTTATATTGGAAAGCCTTAGCTTTCACTGTTGACGCTTTTAACCCTTCTTCTACGAATTCGATCGTATCTTTCTCGTTTCATATCGAAACTTCGCGAAATTCATATATATTATTTTAGTGAGGGTATAATACCGTTACAAAGTCTTTGGGACGTTAAAGGGTCACTCAGAGGTATTATTAAACATGTTGACACAGTTAACCCCTGTAGTTTGTAATCTCTCACTTTCTTCCGCGTTTTGTTTTTGTACGATCTATAATTTATTCGTTTGAAGGTTTAAGCATTATTTAGGGATACTATACAGTATATTTACCCTTGTTGACATTTATAACCCTCGAATTTATATACTTTCAAGGTTTGTCAAAATTAGTCCTTTATTTATTTTAGATGCCACGTGTAAACAAATGACACGTGTTAACACATCATTGGACACAAAATTTCGAGGTGTTACAAAGGTCTTCAATGACATTCAAGCTAGGTCAAACCTTTTAAGATTCTCTTTTAATACATACACTTAACAGAAAAGGAATAGTATTTATTTTATTCAGGATTTTTATCATGAATCCTAATTTATAAGTTAGTAATAGCACAAATGGCCTAGTCGAGAAGACAAGTTTAATTTATAAGTCATGATTTCTGAGAATCGAGGCACTACAATTTATCCTAGTTATGAAACATTACGGATATTAAGGTGGCACAAAGGCCTAGTCACAAGGACATTTATAAATTATAAGCTAGGATTTCAGAGAATCAAAGCCTTGAGGTTTGAACCTAGTTCATTACCTTTTTCTGACAGGGAGTCATAGGTTACGACTGTCTTTATTAAAATTTCTGGCCCGTGGGCCTATCAATTAACATCTCGTAAGAGGTTAAGTCATATAGTCATTGTACTGACGATACGTTCAGCGGTCACAGTAATGACATGACGCCACGATCAGTGCCATTAATTTATTCAACTGTCGTTCAGTGGTCATAATAATGACATGACGGCAGGATTAGCACTTAATTTGAATCAACTGTCATTCCGCGGTCATAATAATGACATAACGACAGGATTAGTACTTTAATTTGGAATCAATTGTTGTTCAGCGGTCATAATAATGACATGACGACCAGATTATCGTCTAGAGGGTTTTGAGCATAGCTCACCCCCTTAGGACAGGGAATCTCAAAAGATCACAACTGTCGATGTCGCAATCGGACAGTGTATTATAGCCCGTGGCACTTCGTCCTTAAGGGATGATTATTTTAATAAGGAAGGTTTGGAATAATCCATTCTAGGGATGATTTATGTGATTTTATCGAACCACGTTTGCCAGGAGTGTTAACATGTTTTCAGATGTTAACAGGGATACGAATCTTTTAAACAGGTCTTACCATCTTGGCCCGGTCTTATAATTGACCCGAAGGCTAGGTTTCACTCTTAAGATTCTGAGTTTATAATTAACGCAGAACAAATTTTAAATTGAAATGCTAATAAGGATCTGAATCTGAATTGAGGAACTGCCATCTTGGCCGGGTCTTAATATGACACGAGGCTAGGTCTTGTCCTTTTAGATTTTGCCATTTTATAATAATGGTAGATCTTGCAAAAGGAATGTTACTTTAATTTATTTCATATATTATATTCTTATATATTGAATAAATGAAATTTTGATAAAGCATTCCAATGATTATAAAAATACCGAATTGTCCTAAAAGGAACTTAAAAGAAATGATGTTGTCCTCAAAGGGACCAAAAGATAAATATCGTTATAAAGACTTTTAAGGAAACGATCTTCAGTAAAAGGAATCTCTTCTTCATTTTTGTTCTGAATGTCCTCTCCTTGGTCGTACGTTAATCCTGGTCGCGGTACGAAGCCCAGCATTTCAAGGCTCCTAATGGGGAGAATTTCCATTATAGCTTCTTTGCTTGACGACATATCAAGAATATATAGAATTGAAAACAAAAATTCTCCGAATAGAGATGAGGGTATTCCTATGTTAAGTCTAGACTCAGAAGTTTTAAGGAATGTGCTATTGTGTCATTGAGATTAAACACAAAAGGCTAGTGTTTAATTCACTCAATGTTGGCTCTGATACCAACCTGTCACACCCCAATTTCCACGTGTCACCGGTGGGCCCGGTGGGGAGTATCGTGACGTAGTTGATAACATCATAGTCAAACAACACAATTTATAAATGCACAGCGGAAGCAAAAGATAAATATATTACAATCCGAATATAAAGTAATATCAAGTATTACAACGGAAAATAGAGGATCCACAGGCGGATCTTAAAACTTAAATGTTGTTCAACAGACTTTAGGCGCCTAGAACTTGCAAGATTCCTTATTAACGCCCTGAGCAGCTTCCAGCCTATTACGTACTTGTACCTGTCACTTAGACTTTGGAAAATACGTCAGTTTTCACTGGTAAATACACTCAACTGACTCATTTGAAAAGAGTTTGTGAAAATTGGTTTAGGCGCACAAGGCACAAAACTATTTTGACACTTGATTAAGATGCACAAGGCAAGATTAATCTTTTATACTTGGGACAAACTATATCTCATGTTATCAGTTTTACATAACTTGCTCTACATACGGGGCCCGGTTCTATGCCGGTTCAAGATTAACCGACACACCACTATTCCCTTATTGGGAATCCCTTATTGGGTATAATTGATTAATAAGCATATAGCATCTGTCAGGTGTATGCCTACACCCCGTGCTTAGGTCGTGGCCATTGCATTTAATGAGTCAAGGATATCCAGGACACGGTCGCATTAACCCCCAATGTTTCAGTCAAGCAATACGAATTAAAACAGGTTATTTGGATTTCCTGACTCATTGGTCTTCGAATCCCATACCTGACCATGCGGTATTTATATTACCGTATCCCAAGCCCGTAATAGGGAAAATAAGTTAAGAGTATTTACCTGAGCTAGCTCCTGTCTTAAATAGCAAGAATTATAATAACTCAGCCGTATTCACTTAAGTAAGCGTAGGTACAATTTACCGGAAGGCTCTAGTCTGGAATGATGGTATAAATAACCAATTAGAATACTAACGGGTCTTCATTTAAGCCGAAGCTTAGGCCGGTTAGTTTTAAGGACGATACGGTTCAAGCGCACGATTAAGCGAAGACCGGATAGAATGTGATTTAGACCCGACAAGTTTGAATACTTGTATAATATGGGTATACTAAATACATTCTGGATTTTGAGACAAAAATGATAACGTTTGACCCGTTTCGGTCAATTTATGCAAACTAGTTACATAAACCGAACCGAACGCTAAAAGAGCGTTACGGGTATCCAAAAGAGTCATATGCAAGTTCCCTGAGATAATATGCTTTAAATATGATATAATATCAGCAAGTTATGTTCTATTATGCCCCGGATGAATTTAAACTCAATTTATTCCTTATAAGGGCATTTTGGTCTTTTAAGATATTATAAAAGAGTTAAATTGGAACTCTGAGTTAGAGGTCTAATTTATACAGTATATATACTTAATTTGACATATTATAACAGTAGGGTATGACCCGTTTATGAAACTTATCATTTAAAATCAAACTATGCACCGTAGGGGTATTTTGGTAATTTCACAAGGGCTAAAAATGTCAAAACTGGAAACCTGAGTTCAAAAACTTATACTTACTGTTATTATATAAAAATATGCTAAATACTTCAGTAGGTATAGATTTTATATGCTAAATATGGTTATAGTACATACTATGCGTTAAAAACGCTTAGAAAGGCAATTTAGAGCCGTTTCCGGGTTTTTAAAAGAAAGCTGGGATTTTTATATTTCCAGAGTGCTCAAAATAATTTATTTAACAAATAAAATCAGTAGAAAAAGGTTTGGGGTCAAAAGGATTTATAAAACTCATTTTACGGCTTAAAAGGTCAAAACCGGTATTAACCGAATCAAGCTTAGAGACCTATGATACGATCAGCGAAAAATTAAATAAAAATCTTCAAAAATCCCAAAATATTATATAACATCAGTGGGTAAAAAGTTTTATATCAAAAAGTGGCCTTAAATAGGTTATACGCTAAATGCGCCGTTTATTTAACATAAAGCTATAGTTTTACGATATCGGACATAACTCGAAATCTGGACCTCCAACTGATATCAAATTTTCGGTGCGAGTTTATAAATCAGTAATAAAGGTTTCTACTCTTTCACTTTTCCAAAAATCACGTTTTATAGCAAAAAGGGCAAAATAGTCAACTTTAAGCATAAATCGGAAACATGCATATGAATCGGTTAAGCATGGACTCAAGATGTAAAATTCCAGAGAGTTACACATAATTAAAAATGGTCAAAAATAAGCTCTAATGCAGATCTCAAACATGCATGCACGGATCCGAATCAAGAGTTAAAGAAAAAGTCATTTTATAAGACTTTCGGTTCCGATCCGAGTTTATACTAAAGATTATCGAGTTGATCATGATAATACATATTCTTATATTCTTTATAAAGTTATTTTTGATGATCAAACTGATTGCATGTCATCTATATTACCATTTATGCTATAATTTGCAAAAACACTTCCTGTTGACTTTTTAAGAACAACTTTGACTCGACAAATAGCATGCTTAGAGTGGGAATCAGAGAATACCCTTTTGAGGGTTTGTTTCCCACATAAATACCAACTTGTAGGTACTTTTGATTTGAGAAATTACTGAGCCGTTTTCGTTTAATCGAGAAGTCAAACTATAACTATGACGGATTGACTTTTGGCTAATAATCAAAGCTAGAACGAATTAGAGAAGGTTATGGATGCTTACAAGAGTCCTAATGAAGCTTAGGAATCACTATGAGGTTGCCTTGTCGATCAGGAAGCTCCAGAAGTTGCCTTGTAAATTTTTGAAGTTTCAAGTGTTCTTGTTTTCTAACTCAAGAACTCAATTGTGGTGATTTTGATCAGATTTAAGGGTGTTTCTGATGTTGTGAGATGTTCACAAGTGTCCTTACATGCATGAGAGTTGATTGGAGGGTTTGGGAGGTGAGAATAGCTGTCATCAACTCATAAAACTGACCCAAAATCTGATATTTGCGAATTTCTGATGCTGGCAGGGTCACGCGGCCCGCTTAAGGCAGCCCAGGCGGGCCGCCTGGGGTCTGCAGTCCCAAACTTTGCTCAAATGTTGCAGTTTTGGTCCCTGTTCTTCGCAATCGAGGTTTTGGCTATTTATTTTGACCCTTAGACTTTCAAATCTGATTTTTAAGAACCTTGGGACATTTACCAACATGGTAATGTCCTCGGTTAACTTTGCGCTCACCCGAAAAGTCATGAAATTCGACGTTGACGCTTTTAACCCCTCAAGTACGGTTTTGGCCATAACTTTCTCATACGATAACGAAACTTCATGAAATTTTTACCACATATTCTAGTGAGTATATTCTAGCATTACAAAGCTTCGGGGCTGCTAAAAGATCACTCAGAGGTATAAATTCAACATGTTGACACTTTTAGTCCCTGTAGTTTGAAATTCCTTACTTTCGTGCATTTTGCGCTTCGTATGATCCATGATCTATCCGTTTAGGGTTATAAACACCATGTAGGGTTATTATAGAGTCTATTTATCCATTATTGACACTTTGGACCCTTACGTTCCATAGTTTTCACTGTTTGTCAACTTTAGTCCCTCTAAAGTATGTTTTCGTATATGCAAAGTCCATGACACGTGTCAATACATTATTGGACGTAAATTTTCGAGGTGTTACATCCTCACCCCCTTAAAAGAAATCTCGACCTCGAGATTTACTGAAATAAATGAGGATATTTTTTTTCCTTCATCGCGGATTCCACTTCCCACGTATATTCGGGACCTCTATGGGCATCCCATTTGACCTTAACTATAGGCACATGCTTCCTTCGAAGCTTCTTCACCCGTCGATCCTCAATCGACAATGGTTTTTTTTTCCACGGACTTCAAACTTTCATCTATGTGTATACCTGTATGCGGTATAACCAGTGATTCGTCAGCGAAACACTTCTTCAGATTACAGATGCGGAACACATTATGTATAGCGCTAAGTTCTTCAGGCAAGTTTAACTTATAAGCAACTGACCCGATACGCTCAACAGTCTCGAAGGGTCCTATGTACCTCGGGCTTAGCTTGCCTTTCTTACCAAATCGCATCACCCCCTCCCAGGGCGATACCTTAAGTAACATTTTATCACCTACATCGAAGTGAAAATCTTTGCGCTTTGGATCCGCATAACTTTTCTGCCTATCCCTGGCAGCTTTCAAATGATCGCGAGTCTGAACGATCTTGTCCGTCGTCTTGAAAACGATTTCTGGTCCTGATAGTTGGACATCTCCAACTTCTGCCCAACATATAGGCGATCTACACTTCCTACCGTATAAGGCCTCAAAAGGCGCAGCCCTAATACTAGTATGGTAGCTATTTTTATAGGAGAACCCTATCAAGGGTAGGTGGTTATCCCAACTGCCACCTAAATCAATCACACATGCTCGAAGCATGTCTTCCAATGTTTGGATGGTACGCTCACTCTTGTCCGTCTGTCTGCCAACCGTTATGTGATAGTGCTTCTTGACTTATTAGCGAAACATATCCTTTAATCCTTAGGGTGTAATACATTGCGAGCTCCACCAAGCTCCTTAAATAGGTTTTGGCTCATAAGTTATTTGATCTTGATATATTCGATTACTTCGAATGATGTCATATATTCAGAGCTTACTAGCCTGACAATTAACAGATTGGCACACCTTTCCAGGGTGATATCTTTTGTTGAACCTTATTTCTTAACAAGAACTTAGGAGGTTTGCTATTTCCATGATTCCTTGATTCTCTGCCGAATACTGGCAACTTATAGATGGTTATGGATTTGCTCGATCTTATTCGTTGTTTCCAAGGCAACTTTCAGATCCTGATAATTGGACTTACCAATTTTCTGTCTAGCAATAGATGTTTAACATCTTATCTATACAAGGTCTCCTAAAGGAGCAGCATTGATACTTATATAACAACTATTACCGAAAAGCTTATCTTAAGGCGATATGGTTATTCCAACCACTGCTTGACTAATCTCAAAGAATAGCTGTTCCTTACAGCTAGTCGAATAAATCGACGATCCTGGCAGCAATTGGGGATTTCTAGTTATTGCCTAAATAGGGTTGCGGTAATCAATGCATAAGCTGGATGAACCGTCTTTCTTATTTACTAAAAATCGGAGTTCTTAGAAATTTGAATTTTGGCTTTACGAAACCTTATCCAAAACTTATTGATTTGGCTCTTAGTTCTTCCTATTTCGTTGGTAATATCAGATATAAGATTCTTACCATAACTGCAGCCCTAAGCGGGATGTTTGTCCTAACATCCTCTTGCCTCTCCGAAGGTAAACATGGTAATCTTATAAAGAAGCTAATTATGACACATAGAGATGTCAGAGATTTCCGTATTCTCAGGCTTTGGCTCATCTATCGCTGTCGGTGTCAGATAAATGACACATTCCTTTTACCGTTGCAAAGATGCCCTAAGTAGAGATACTTATAAGGACATTTTATATTGGATATCTTCTTTGAATACTACTAGTCGACTTTAGTACAATATGACCATTGGGATATCTTCGGGGATCCCATGCATTAAACCTCCATACTGATCAGGCATGGAAGCAATCTATGGGACACACTAGGATACGCAAATCCTCATATGGTACTCTTATCAAACATAGTTTGGCATTCGCAGACGATAGAAAACAATGAGAAAAATAATAAAATAAAATAAATAATATATATTGTCGCACTCTTTCTGGGGAAGAGTACTCCAAATTCTTATGAAAGGATTATCTCCGAGGATGGGAGAGAGGTCATTAAAGATTCCATTGGTAAATCATACCTCATATTTAATATATGATGTCCTTATGAATGTAATCCAGAGTTTGATAAGCTTATGGTTTGCTAAAGGTTTATTATCCCGTGCATCAATGTAAAAATACTTGGCAGTCACTATCAATGCTAAATGGTAAAGGACGTACCTAATGCTATTATCGATGTGCACTGTCTCAGGTATTCAACCGGTAGTCCAGGCGGTTCCTTTCTTATCCTTTCCAGACCTAGCTGCTCCTTTCTTGGCAGCCTTAGGGCAATTAGTACTGATGTGCCCCTTTTCACCACAGCTGAAACAGTTTGCATCCTTCATGTCCCTACATTCGTAGGACTGGTGGCCAGCTCTTTTACAGATGCCACATTGCTTTATCTTTTGGTTTAATCGACACTGCCCCCAATGTCTTCTTTTGCAGGTTTTGCATGTAGGCTTCTTGTTGGAATCCTGTTGGTTATTGTTGAGCTTGGATTTGTTCTTCTTAGGATTCTGAGAGTTATCCTCCTCCTTTTGTCTTTTGTCATTGGTTTCATTCATGAACGACTTTTGTCTCACTACATCTAGAGTGAGAGACAAGGATAGATCTACAGCTGATCTGTAGTTGATTGGCCTTGAAGCCTTAACATCCCCTTTTATTTCTGGTGCCAAACCACCGATGAAACGCGCAATGCGTTTTGGTTCCGGGGTAATTAAATAGGGTACCAGTCTAGATAGGGAGTTGAAGTCGGTAACATATTGCTGACAATTTAGGTTTTTCATTGTGAGAGTCAGAAAAT
This sequence comes from Helianthus annuus, assembly GCF_002127325.2. Lineage (NCBI taxonomy): Eukaryota > Viridiplantae > Streptophyta > Magnoliopsida > Asterales > Asteraceae > Helianthus > Helianthus annuus. The sequence goes on along the minus strand of NC_035448.2, from coordinate 118,419,468 downwards.
CTGTCTCCACCTTTTCCACTTCATGTTGTGGACAGTAGTTCACTTTGATAAGGTCCACAAACTTGGACCATCCCATAAGGTATAGGGGAATTTTCCCCGTGGACTGCATCATGGCCCTCCACCATACAAGAGCCTCTCCCTTAAAAGATTGTGAAACAAATTTTACTACGTCCTTATCAGCACAATCGCTGATGTCCACAACCGTTTCCATTTCCTCAAGCCATTCCATGGCATCAATTGCTCCTTTTTCGCCATTGAAATCACTGGGTTTGCATGAGACGAAATATTTGTAGGTGCACCCGCCCTCAGTTGAACGGGGCTTATCATAGAGTACTAACTCCTGAGGTTCGCTCTTTTCATCTGAAGAGTGAACGGAGCTCTCCTTACGAGCTGATGTATGCGTTTCCGTGTGGATCCTTGAGTGAGTGACACTCGATTCCTTTTTGTTCTCAAGGACCTTATCCACAACTTCACTAATTGTTGCGCTAATCAAGGCCTGAAGAGTAGTGCCATTAACATTTATATTTATATTTGCATCCTTGTTTTTAGCCTCTGTATTGCTGTGTGCTTCGTCGGAAACCTCCATTCTGGAGCTTTGGTACTAACACCAAAAATAACATATGCTTAGATGCAAGTTATTATGGAATCATCGTAATGGATGATTTATAAAGTCATGGTATTACTAAACCATAATGGTTGTTAGGTTTATAACTTCCTTGTAGTATGCTACTAGAAAGTATGTCAATTATATTTAGCCTAGGTCAAAAAGGACCATCAATTGTGTTTATGGTTTGGACCGAGTCCATTACCTTTTGACTGGGGATCACAATGTCACAACTATCCTTGTCATAACGACAATCTTTAGATAGTTGGAAGGCTTGTCATGAAGGACATTAATAATCATAGGCCCGAAGGCCTTGTCACAAAGGACATACAAAATATGGCACTTAAGGAATTAATATATAAGCTGCAATCTTATTGGATCAGAGATCTTAAGGTTCGAACATAGTTCTTCACCTTTGGACAGAGAGTCAGAGACTACAACCGTCATCTTTTGGAAGATAATTTATTTTGCCACAAAGGCTAGTCAATGTACATCATTCTGACTAACTAGATGATTGTGAGCCCCAGAAGAGTCAGCCGGGATGAAGCTTTGAAGGCTAACTAACCATGTAATAATAATTGTTTAATTATACAGCGAATTGTCGAACGTGGCGATTAAATATTCATGGTGTAACTTTACCATATGGACCAATAGATAGTATTAAATTTATTTTATTATGCTTGGCCTAGGTTTTTAGATAAACCATCTTTGGAGTTTGAACGGAACATAATTCTTCATATTTAATAGACGGGGGACATACGTCACGACTGTCAATGTCGTACCGACACTTTATATAGCATAAAGGCTTGTTCCAAAGGACTTTTTGATGGCACAGACGCCTTGTCACTAGGGAAGTTTTAAAACATAATCAATGATTCCTTTGGATTGGAAAATCTCATAACTCATTGTTTTGACAAGAAGTTATGAAATAAAACTATCTTTTTCATGTATGCGTCTTCGCCCGTAGGTATACATCCCAGGTGGATGTTTAGATGTGTACATCATGTTCGACGTTTATTAGCCATGATTCCTATCGATTATATAGGCTGATTAAGGGGTTTGGAAGTTCCTAATATAGAGATGACAAGCGTGATTTTATCGCATCACTGTTGTCGGGAGTGTTAACACGTTTTCAAGTGTTAATCAGGATCTGAATCTCTTCTAAACAGGTTTTACCATCTTAGCAAGGTCTTCAATGACATTCAAGCTAGGTCAAACCTTTTAAGATTCTCTTTTAATACATACACTTAACAGAAAAGGAATAGTATTTATTTTATTCGGGATTTTTATCATGAATCCTAATTTATAAGTTAGTAATAGCACAAATGGCCTAGTCGAGAAGACAAGTTTAATTTATAAGTCATGATTTCTGAGAATCGAGGCACTACAATTTATCCTAGTTATGAAACATTACGGATATTAAGGTGGCACAAAGGCCTAGTCACAAGGACATTTATAAATTATAAGCTAGGATTTCAGAGAATCAAAGCCTTGAGGTTTGAACCTAGTTCATTACCTTTTTCTGACAGGGAGTCATAGGTTACGACTGTCTTTATTAAAATTTCTGGCCCGTGGGCCTATCAATTAACATCTCGTAAGAGGTTAAGTCATATAGTCATTGTACTGACGATACGTTCAGCGGTCACAGTAATGACATGACGCCACGATCAGTGCCATTAATTTATTCAACTGTCGTTCAGTGGTCATAATAATGACATGACGGCAGGATTAGCACTTAATTTGAATCAACTGTCATTCCGCGGTCATAATAATGACATAACGACAGGATTAGTACTTTAATTTGGAATCAATTGTTGTTCAGCGGTCATAATAATGACATGACGACCAGATTATCGTCTAGAGGGTTTTGAGCATAGCTCACCCCCTTAGGACAGGGAATCTCAAAAGATCACAACTGTCGATGTCGCAATCGGACAGTGTATTATAGCCCGTGGCACTTCGTCCTTAAGGGATGATTATTTTAATAAGGAAGGTTTGGAATAATCCATTCTAGGGATGATTTATGTGATTTTATCGAACCACGTTTGCCAGGAGTGTTAACATGTTTTCAGATGTTAACAGGGATACGAATCTTTTAAACAGGTCTTACCATCTTGGCCCGGTCTTATAATTGACCCGAAGGCTAGGTTTCACTCTTAAGATTCTGAGTTTATAATTAACGCAGAACAAATTTTAAATTGAAATGCTAATAAGGATCTGAATCTGAATTGAGGAACTGCCATCTTGGCCGGGTCTTAATATGACACGAGGCTAGGTCTTGTCCTTTTAGATTTTGCCATTTTATAATAATGGTAGATCTTGCAAAAGGAATGTTACTTTAATTTATTTCATATATTATATTCTTATATATTGAATAAATGAAATTTTGATAAAGCATTCCAATGATTATAAAAATACCGAATTGTCCTAAAAGGAACTTAAAAGAAATGATGTTGTCCTCAAAGGGACCAAAAGATAAATATCGTTATAAAGACTTTTAAGGAAACGATCTTCAGTAAAAGGAATCTCTTCTTCATTTTTGTTCTGAATGTCCTCTCCTTGGTCGTACGTTAATCCTGGTCGCGGTACGAAGCCCAGCATTTCAAGGCTCCTAATGGGGAGAATTTTCATTATAGCTTCTTTGCTTGACGACATATCAAGAATATATAGAATTGAAAACAAAAATTCTCCGAATAGAGATGAGGGTATTCCTATGTTAAGTCTAGACTCAGAAGTTTTAAGGAATGTGCTATTGTGTCATTGAGATTAAACACAAAAGGCTAGTGTTTAATTCACTCAATGTTGGCTCTGATACCAACCTGTCACACCTCAATTTCCACGTGTCACCGGTGGGCCCGGTGGGGAGTATCGTGACGTAGTTGATAACATCATAGTCAAACAACACAATTTATAAATGCACAGCGGAAGCAAAAGATAAATATATTACAATCCGAATATAAAGTAATATCAAGTATTACAATGGAAAATAGAGGATCCACAGGCGGATCTTAAAACTTAAATGTTGTTCAACAGACTTTAGGCGCCTAGAACTTGCAAGATTCCTTATTAACGCCCTGAGCAGCTTCCAGCCTATTACGTACTTGTACCTGTCACTTAGACTTTGGAAAATACGTCAGTTTTCACTGGTAAATACACTCAACTGACTCATTTGAAAAGAGTTTGTGAAAATTGGTTTAGGCGCACAAGGCACAAAACTATTTTGACACTTGATTAAGATGCACAAGGCAAGATTAATCTTTTATACTTGGGACAAACTATATCTCATGTTATCAGTTTTACATAACTTGCTCTACATACGGGGCCCGGTTCTATGCCGGTTCAAGATTAACCGACACACCACTATTCCCTTATTGGGAATCCCTTATTGGGTATAATTGATTAATAAGCATATAGCATCTGTCAGGTGTATGCCTACACCCCGTGCTTAGGTCGTGGCCATTGCATTTAATGAGTCAAGGATATCCAGGACACGGTCGCATTAACCCCCAATGTTTCAGTCAAGCAATACGAATTAAAACAGGTTATTTGGATTTCCCGACTCATTGGTCTTCGAATCCCATACCTGACCATGCGGTATTTATATTACCGTATCCCAAGCCCGTAATAGGGAAAATAAGTTAAGAGTATTTACCTGAGCTAGCTCCTGTCTTAAATAGCAAGAATTATAATAACTCAGCCGTATTCACTTAAGTAAGCATAGGTACAATTTACCGGAAGGCTCTAGTCTGGAATGATGGTATAAATAACCAATTAGAATACTAACGGGTCTTCATTTAAGCCGAAGCTTAGGCCGGTTAGTTTTAAGGACGATACGATTCAAGCGCACGATTAAGCGAAGACCGGATAGAATGTGATTTAGACCCGACAAGTTTGAATACTTGTATAATATGGGTATACTAAATACATTCTGGATTTTGAGACAAAAATGATAACGTTTGACCCGTTTCGGTCAATTTATGCAAACTAGTTACATAAACCGAACCGAACGCTAAAAGAGCGTTACGGGTATCCAAAAGAGTCATATGCAAGTTCCCTGAGATAATATGCTTTAAATATGATATAATATCAGCAAGTTATGTTCTATTATGCCCCGGATGAATTTAAACTCAATTTATGCCTTATAAGGGCATTTTGGTCATTTAAGATATTATAAAAGAGTTAAATTGGAACTCTGAGTTACAGGTCTGATTTATACAGTATATATACTTAATTTGACATATTATAACAGTAGGGTATGACCCGTTTATGAAACTTATCATTTAAAATCAAACTATGCACCGTAGGGGTATTATGGTAATTTCACAAGGGCTAAAAATGTCAAAACTGGAAACCTGAGTTCAAAAACTTATACTTACTGTTATTATATAAAAATATGCTAAATACTTCAGTAGGTATAGATTTTATATGCTAAATATGGTTATAGTACATACTATGCGTTAAAAACGCTTAGAAAGGCGATTTAGAGCCGTTTCCGGGTTTTTAAAAGAAAGCTGAGATTTTTATATTTCCAGAGTGCTCAAAATAATTTATTTAACAAATAAAATCAGTAGAAAAAGGTTTGGGGTCAAAAGGATTTATAAAACTCATTTTACGGCTTAAAAGGTCAAAACCGGTATTAACCGAATCAAGCTTAGAGACCTATGATACGATCAGCCAAAAATTAAACAAAAATCTTCAAAAATCCCAAAATATTATATAACATCAGTGGGTAAAAAGTTTTATATCAAAAAGTGGCCTTAAATAGGTTATACGCTAAATGCGCCGTTTATTTAACAAAAAGCTATAGTTTTACGATATCGGACATAACTCGAAATCTGGACCTCCAACTGATATCAAATTTTCGGTGCGAGTTTATAAATCAGTAATAAAGGTTTCTACTCTTTCACTTTTCCAAAAATCACGTTTTATAGCAAAAAGGGCAAAATAGTCAACTTTAAGCATAAATCGGAAACATGCATATGAATCGGTTAAGCATGGACTCAAGATGTAAAATTCCAGAGAGTTACACATAATTAAAAATGGTCAAAAATAAGCTCTAATGCAGTCTCAAACATGCATGCACGGATCCGAATCAAGAGTCAAAGAAAAAGTCGTTTTATAAGACTTTCGGTTCCGATCCGAGTTTATACTAAAGATTATCGAGTTGATCATGATAATACATATTCTTATATTCTTTATAAAGTTATTTTTGATGATCAAACTGATTGCATGTCATCTATATTACCATTTATGCTATAATTTGCAAAAACACTTCCTGTTGACTTTTTAAGAACAACTTTGACTCGACAAATAGCATGCTTAGAGTGGGAATCAGAGAATACCCTTTTGAGGGTTTGTTTCCCACATAAATACCAACTTGTAGGTACTTTTGATTTGAGAAATTACTGAGCCGTTTTCGTTTAATCGAGAAGTCAAACTATAACTATGACGGATTGACTTTTGGCTAATAATCAAAGCTAGAACGAATTAGAGAAGGTTATGGATGCTTACAAGAGTCCTAATGAAGCTTAGGAATCACTATGAGGTTGCCTTGTCGATCAGGAAGCTCCAGAAGTTGCCTTGTAAATTTTTGAAGTTTCAAGTGTTCTTGTTTTCTAACTCAAGAACTCAATTGTGGTGATTTTGATCAGATTTAAGGGTGTTTCTGATGTTGTGAGATGTTCACAAGTGTCCTTACATGCATGAGAGTTGATTGGAGGGTTTGGGAGGTGAGAATAGCTGTCATCAACTCATAAAACTGACCCAAAATCTGATATTTGCGAATTTCTGATGCTGGCAGGGTCACGCGGCCCACTTAAGGCAGCCCAGGCGGGCCGCCTGGGGTCTGCAGTCCCAAACTTTGCTCAAATGTTGCAGTTTTGGTCCCTGTTCTTCGCAATCGAGGTTTTGGCTATTTATTTTGACCCTTAGACTTTCAAATCTGATTTTTAAGAACCTTGGGACATTTACCAACATGGTAATGTCCTCGGTTAACTTTGCGCTCACCCGAAAAGTCATGAAATTCGACGTTGACGCTTTTAACCCCTCAAGTACGGTTTTGGCCATAACTTTCTCATACGATAACAAAACTTCATGAAATTTTTACCACATATTCTAGTGAGTATATTCTAGCATTACAAAGCTTCGGGGCTGCTAAAAGATCTCTCAGAGGTATAAATTCAACATGTTGAGACTTTTAGTCCCTGTAGTTTGAAATTCCTTACTTTCGTGCATTTTCCGCTTCGTATGATCCATGATCTATCCGTTTAGGGTTATAAACACCATGTAGGGTTATTATAGAGTCTATTTATCCATTGTTGACACTTTGGACCCTTACGTTCCATAGTTTTCACTGTTTGTCAACTTTAGTCCCTCTAAAGTATGTTTTCGCATATGCAAAGTCTATGACACGTGTCAATACATTATTGGACGTAAATTTTCGAGGTGTTACACCCGAACTTTTTTTTTCACTGTGCAATCATACAATACTAAAAAAAACGACAATAAATAAATAAAATAAAACAAATACCTAATAAATTTGTCCTCTTCTTTTTTTCATAGCTTGAAATCGTTTCATCACATCGTCATCTTTTACTTCACATAAAAAATCCTTTTCGACCGCACAAACCATAGCATTGTTCAAAAATTCCGGGCCCATTCGATTGCGTAAATCCGTTTTGACAAGCTTCAATTTCGAAAAAACATCTTTCAACGGTTGCGGTTGCAATCGGTCAAGCAAAGCTAGCTTCACTACCCGATAAACTGAAGGACAAGAACTATGCGTTCCCGTTTCAACCATAACACGCGCTAGATCACTTATTCCATTCAAGTTTGCAAATTTATCATCATTGCTTATAGTGTGACGAAACGAGTAATTGGGATTTGTGCTTATTATTTTCAATTAATTGGTATTCTCGTAGTTGTGTCGTGCCGTGCATCAAAACTTCAGGGCAATTGGACAATTATTTACAATCTTTTATTATTTTGGGCTAACATATTGGGCAATTGGGCTTATTATTTACAATCTTCAATTGATTTGGGCTAACATATTGGGCAATTGAGATTTGGGCTTATTATTTTCAATTGATTTGGGCTTACATACTTTTTTAGGGGTGTCCTCGTAGTTGTTCAGGGGTATCCTTGGTATAAAAACCGAAAAAAATTAATTTTTTACGCTACCGATAAAAAGTTGAGCCGTAGCCCGTGCCACGGCTTGGTACACATAGGGTCCGCCCCTGACTGATACCAAGCGAACTTCCGTCGTGTATCCACAGTAACAAGATGATACTGATACCAAGTGAATTCCCGTCATGTACCCAATGCAAATAAAAAACATTCAAACTCAAATAAAAAACTCAATATCAATCGTCATTTAAGGTGGAGAGCGGTGAAACAGAACACAACAACGCAACGCAATAGGAAGAACACTACGCTAAAGCGTGATGACTGGACTAGGCGAGTAGGGCCCGTTTTTTCTCATCGAGAGCCCAATTTATTTAACATTCTCGTAGATGGCCTTGAGAAAACGCGAAACTAGTTGATAAAGTAAATGAGTAAATGAAAAGATGAAGTTGTTGTTGATTATAGAGTGGTTGTACTAGATGCTTTTAGTATTGTAAATTGATGGTTATGTCACAATTATTTGCATCTGATTTGACAAGAATAGGAACGGATTCTTGATGTGTGTTTTAAAATGGGCCATACAAGAATTCTTTCTTCTCATCATGGCATGGTTTGGCATAATTATATTCTTAGTCCAATCAAAATAATCTTGGAATTTATATCTATATTCTTCAGTTCAGAGTTTGCTACTTTTATAAATCACATTTCATGTCATATTCTATTTGGAATATACAAACCAATGAGATCACAAATAAACATGATGTAGATAAGGACCCAACTCACTTAATGGTTCTTTTTACGTGTTTAAATGTTACCCGAAAATAACAATAAAGTTGATACTTTTTCACAAATAAGATAAAAAAAAACTTACAAAAATATTGTTTTTGACCATTTAAAACAGATTAATTAAGAAATGATGTATCTTTTTTTTTACTATTGAAACCGACAAATATGGCTTGTGCACTCACTAACGTGGTGTTTATACTTTATAGTTTATATTCTAAAATGTTTTTTTTATGTTGTGGAAAAATATTTAATAAATAGACCGTACGTTTTCTTACAAAAGGTCAGAGACGTAAAAAAGCTCTATTTTCCTCTCTACTCTTGCCAACGCATCTACCATCAACACTTCGCCACAACTCGGGCAACATACATTGTTGCTTCGCTCTTGTGACAACCTTCCTTCCAATCTCACGTCACCTTTTTATCAATGGGTAGCAACCTCACATTGTGGTGAGTGGCGTCTCCTCTATTCATCCTCACACAACTTTCTTTCCTCTTTAGACTACTACTCCTCCATCCGGAACCCATTTCCTCAACACTCTCCCACACGCAAATATGCCGTTTATATAGTTAGGGTTATTGAAAAATACTATAGAGTAGAGACAAAATAGAGAGAGTGTGAAACTGAGAAACTTGTGATTATAATTTACAAATTGTACATTAGACATATCTGTGTATTTATACTAGTGGACCTAACTAATACTCAACTAAGTGAACTAGTTCTAACATGAGTGTGAGATGGTTCTAGGTGGTGGGTGGTAGGGATGGGCTTTTTTTTCCCAAATACCCGTACTCGTACCCGTACCGTACCCGTACCCGTACCTGTACCCGTACCGATTTTAGGTATTTGGTACATGTATCGGTATCCAGTTTTATTGATTTTGGTATTCGGTACTTTCGGTATTGGTACGGGTACGGGTACGGGTAAAAACGGGTACTGGTACCGAATTCTATGTATACCTTTAAAAGTTTTTTTGTATTATGTTTTATTTCATATTATGGTATTTATAGTGTACTCGTATTGATTTTACCTATATGGTACCCGTATCGTATTAGTACTCGTACCAATTTTACCTATTTGGTACTCATACTATATTGGTACTCATATCAATTTTACCTATTTAGTACTCGTACAAGTGCTCAAAAAGTAAATAAAAACAAAATGGTACCAAGCGGGTACTGTACCGAAAATACCCGTACCAGTACCCGTACTCGTACCCGCACCGTACCTATATATTTGGTACGGTATTTGGTACCTAGTTTTGTTCAAATTCGGTACCGGTATTTTCGGTACTGGTACGGGTATAGGTACGGGTACTGTACCAATCCCATTCCTAGTGGGTGGTGGTTTTTATGATAATTTTAATCTTTGTAAGTGGTAGATGATGAAGAAGAAATAATAAAAGTTTTAGTTTAGTAAAAAGTATTATTCAATAAACAAGTTTCACCACCTCTTACACAAAACAAAAGAGAATGAAAAATAAAGAAAAGATTTTAACAATTTAAAAACAGATTACATGAAAATTTAGTGAACTCTTCATATCCATCTATTTGCTTTTAAATCTAAATAAAACATGAATTAGATATGGAGAATGATGAAACTTATGGCATTTTCGTAATTGTTTTGTTTTGTTTAGGTTGAAGTTGCTTAAAAATGGGTGATGTATCAATAGGTTAAAATGGTGGTGTGATCATGTGTGATGAGGTCTCACTATTAGATAAGAAATGGGGTCAATGTCATAGTCACATATATTCATAATGGCCACCTTTCAACTCCACTAATTTAGCAACTTGTCACATGAAAATACAAAAAAACATCAATACCATTTTGGTGTTTTGATACACAATTACTTTCACCTATAACTCAAAGACCACCATCGTCATCGTCGGCACATCATCACCACAACATCGTCATTAGTTATTTATAAGAGGAAAAGATAAGACATGAATGACATAACTTTGTCACAAGGTTGTTATCAACCTGTTATTCCTTTTTAGCTTATACCATGTAACATTCCACAAGAAAGAGACCGCGCATCTTAGCACAAGACTGACATCAGGTTCCTTTTATATCTCTTATTCTATGTTTTTTGACACAGACTATATTCGAGTCTACTTGTATAAATTTTGTGTAACTTGTTTATGGTCGTTACCTAACCATCAAAGATTCTTTCTTGTGTTTCTTTTAAGGATTCGGGTCCATAACATTACTTTCACCTCTTCAATTGGAATAACTCAAAGACCATCATCGTCATCGCCGGCACATCATCACCGCAACATCGTCATTAGTTATTTATAAGAGGAAAAGATAAGACATGAATGACATAACTTTGTCACAAGGTTGTTATCAACCTGTTATTCCTTTTTAGCTTATACCATGTAACATTCCACAGGAAAGAGACTGCGCATCTTAGCACAAGACTGACAACATGTTCCTTTTATATCTCTTATTCTATGTTTTTTGACAGAGACTATATTCGAGTCTACTTGTATAACTTTATGTGTAACTTGTTTATGGTCGTTACCTAACCATCAAAGATTCTTTCTTGTGTTTCTTTTAAGGACTCGGGTCCATAACATTGCGTAGGGTGTTCTTACAACGTGGTAGGTGTTCTTACAACGTGGTTAGACTCTTGGTCTCTTGTATGTAAAATATGGAAGTAAGGCAACCAATGTTTCCGAAATCATACACCACTTTGTACGGTAGCGCATCAAGCGATGGAAGTGTGAAAGACATGAATATAGATTTGAGGAAGGAAGTAAAGGGAGAGGAAGAACAACACTTGAATATAAGGAGCTTGTCAAAAGTTATAATCCCTCCATTGGGTGCTTCATCAAATTATACACAAAACAATATTCATTCAAGATCCACCACCATCATCTCTCCATTGGACTCCAAATATAGGTAATACCTCATTTCTACATGTCATCTATTCATAAGACATGCTATAATTAGTAGCCATCCAGTAAAGTATTAGTAATTATTTAATTAGAATACAAATTCTAATTTATTTATATTCATAAAAGTTAAAAGTTAAGAAAACTTGGAATTTCTTTTGTCCTTAGAGCATCTCCAATAAGGCACTATTTAGGTGTTTTTAGGGAGAGAAAAAGTGATGTGGAGGAGAGAGGGTGTGAGGTGGAGGAGAGAGGGTGTGAAGATGTTTGTGAGGAAAAATGAGAAAAAATGAATGAGTGTGAGTTATGTGAGTGTAGTGAGGAGAGAGGAGAGAGAAGAGAGGAGAGAGAGAAAAAATGTGTTTGTGAGAGGGGCAAGTGAGAGAAAGAATATGATTGGTTGGGCATGTGCCAACTAGGCACCCTAAAGAATGAGAAAAAATGCCTCTTATTGGAGATGCTCTTACGAAAAGTTTTCAAGAAAAGTGTTATCTTACTATGTTTGGAAAGAATCAAACTTGTTTATATCTAAACAAATAATACTTACTCAAGTTAACAATCAGGAAAACTAATATATGGATCACTTTTTTATATACGTTGTAGGTGTTTTATTGTAGGATACTTTTCTGTTGCTATTAAATCTTCTCATGTTTTTATTATCTTTTTAAATATAAAATAATTTTAAACTATTTCTTTAGTGACCAATGTTTTTTATTCATAAATAATATACGAAGATAAATATATTATTAAACATCCTTGAAACTAATTACCTCAAGATACAATAAAAACTCCCTTCTTATCCATGTCATGTGTAGTCACAAAGCCCTTTGTAAGGCGTTATGCGACAACTAGCGAAACGCGTAAGAGAGGGACTTTATGGGGCTTTATGTAACTTGAGTGTGTAGTGAGAATATATATGTATGGGGCTTTATATAACTTGCCACACCCCTTGCCCACTTCCACCCCCCGCTTCCACCCCGTTCACCCTAACGAGTGCACTGAAACCAATCTCGTCCGTGCAATGCATGGGATTTAGGGCTGGCAATTTTATACGAATACACGAATACATGACACGAACCTACGCGAAGTTAACAGATATCGTGTATGGCCTTAACAGGTATCGTGTACCAAACAGGTAGACACGAGATTACCTATTAATTATCGTGTATAAACAGGTTAAATACCTGTTTACCTGTTAATACCGTTAGTACACGATAAGAAATTAAATTAAATAAAACTCATCAGCCATGTGTATGTGGTTCCTTAATTCCTTTCTATTTTCATTCCTCATTCAATTCAAAAAAAAAATATAAACCCTAAACTCCCTCTGTAACTCTCAGATAGCATGTCGTGTTCGTGTTTTTTTTTTGTGTTAACAGGCATTAACAGGTAATTTTCGTGTATAACAGTCGAACACTCGTGTTAACAGGTATTAACAGGTAATTTTCGTGTATATCGTGTCGTGTTCGTGTTTGAAAAAAATGACACGATAAGTTATCGTGTCGTGTTCGTGTATGGGATTTCGTGTATCGTGTCTTATCATGTCGTGTCTTATCGTGTCGTGTCTTATCGTGTACGGGTATACACGATATGCCAGCCCTAATGGGATTCAAATTAGTTTTTACAATATAAATAAAAAGGTTATTCTATTTACACCTAACTTTTTGCTATTTACACTAACTGATATGACATTAATAAATTTAAATATGTGTTTTTCTTTTATAACTTTCGATATGTATGTTTTATTAAAAAACGAATACGGTTTTGTGATGTGTTTGTTTTTATCTACCTTTTGCTATAAATTGTAGAAAAAACAGAATATAAAATCTTATAACGAAAAAGCTAGGAAACCTTAGCTTTTCAAAATGACTTTTCCACCTTATACAAAAAGTTGTTTTAAAAAGTTCTTTTCACTTGTCAAAACATTATTTTAACTTATTGGCTTGAAAAAGCCAATAAGTCAATAAGTTGTTTCAAAAAGCTAAGCCAAACACAAGGGTATTGAAATTGTGTCCCTAGTTCAAATCCCAAGGCATCTTTTAAGTTTTAACATTGTTCTAAAATTCAACCAAAATACATTCATTATGTTTTTTTAAATATTCTCACATTATACATACATATATATATATAGGAAAGTTAACGTACAATAACTCTTAACATACGACCGGTATGACATATAATTACGCACGTTCATTTGAAAATCACGCACATTATAAACTCAAAAACCCTAATCATGCATGTTGAAAACATTAACACGCACGTTATATACCATAATCACGCATGCCCCTAACTCCTAGTTCAAAATCGCATCCCCCCTATTCTACGGTCTGATACCATTGTTACTGACTATTGACTCCAATCGAATCAAAGCTTGGTCATGTTCCTACATCCTCTGTTCTACGGTCTGAATCAAAGCTTGGTCACGTTCCTTCAACCTTTGTTCTACTATTTTGATTTCAAGTCGTCATTTTGATGAAACTTTTCAAAATCAACGATGAATTTGAACCCCATTCGATTGAATTGACCGAACAATGGCCAATTTGAACTGAAATGAAAAGAAAACTGAACCCAATTCGAGTCGTGATTTTGATGAAACTTTTCAAAATCACGCATGTTATAGAACAAAATCACGCGCGTTTGTCGTACGCGTCGTACGTTAACCCTAATTGTATTTACACTTTCTCTCTCTCTCTCACTATACATACATATATATACTATAATTTTAACGTGCGACGCGTACGAATGGGGTAATACAGGTTGCGTATGTAATTATGTTTATAAGTTGCGTAATTATGTTTATAAGTTGTGTAATTATTGTGCGTAATTCATTATGCATGTTGCGTAATTACATATATATATATATATATATATAGGGTTGGGCTATATAGAAAACCCTAAATATTTAGGAAACCCGGGAAACTCAAAGCTCCCGACTTTTTTTTTTTTGAAAAAAATAACACATGTAATATACATGTTTTTAAGAGTTTTGGGCCAAAAAAATCAAAAAAACGCCGAAAGGTTTTTTTAAAAAAAAAACAAATTTCAGCAACTTTCAGCATTTTTTGTCTAACACATGTTAGTCAACGAAGTTTTTGAAACTTGTTTATTTTTTTTTTTTTAAAAAGTACTCGGCGCTTTTTTGTTTTTTTGGCCCAAAACTCTTAAAAACATGTATATTACATGTGTTATTTTTTTCAAAAAAAAAAAAGTCGGGAGCTTTGAGTTTCCAGAGTTTCCTAAAATTTTTAGGGTTTTTTGTCTAGCATTAACCTATATATATATATATATATATATATATATATATATATATATGGGAGAAGGATCCGTTAGGAACCACCCTTTATTGCGAAAACCGTGAGAATCAATGTGAACACAACCAAAAATACCTAAAAAAATCTAAAAAACACCCAAAAAATTCTTTTTTTTTTGTACTTTTTTTGGAAAATCGCTATATTTCGTCAATAATAAAAAAATTTTCAAAAAATCGTTTTTTTTTCGAGTAACAGTTATCCATGCACATGTGCATATGTATCATTTCTTTGACAAATTCCGTAATTCATTACAAATATTAGACAATTGCACTTTCATTTACACGACCATATGTAATACACTGCTTTTTACATTACCAATATTAGAAATGCATATGTGCATCTATATGTATCAACCTGAAATAAGGTGTTTTGGTACACTACTTTGAATACACTTTCCCTTTCATCTATCATACCATCCATAATATACTACCATTACCTCCTACCATCCATAATACAATACCATTACCTCCTACCATCCATAATACAATACTATTACCAATATTTTCACTTAATTACATGTATATCAACCTCATTTATACCATCCAATCAACATATTACATCATAAAGACAACTATAACCAAACCATCAACCACTAGATATAACTAACCAAAAACATTGTATATGGGCCTACTTCTCCATTCAAAATCACAAACTTTTTGTATCAAAACACGTTATATCATGGTTATACATAATGACACATATGTGCATTTTGAATATTAGTAATGTAAAACGTAGTGTATTACGGATGGTATTGTAAATTAAAGTGCAATTGTCTATTACTGATAATGTATTACGGAATTTGTCGAAGTAATGATACATATGCACATGTGCATGGATAACTGTTAATCGAAAAAAAAAGTTTTTTTTTGTAACGAAATATAGCGATTTTTTTAAATATATAAAAAAAAATTTGAGTGTTTTTTTGATTTTTTTTAGATTTTATTTTGTGTTCACATTGATTCTCGCGGTTCTCACAATACCCTATATATATTGTTTAGTTATTTTATTCATAGGTAAGGGGAGTGGGGGTGGTCCGTGATGGAGCCCCCATCACGAGTGATGGACCTTAGAACACCGCTGCCACCATAGTTTATAACGAGTGAAATTTATAACGCGTGGATTTTATCACGTCGTGGAAAATGGAAATTGTAAGGGAACATGGGGGTTTATTTTTTGGTGTTGTGAGTGATGACCACCGCCACTAAAAAAGGTTGTGAGTGATGAAATAATGGTTGATGATATGACGGAACTTGATTGGGTGTTGTGAGTAATGAAATTTTAATCACACCCACTCCCCTAACGATATTTACTTCATGCGTAATTAGATGTATATGTTGGGTAATTACTTTGCCTCATGCGTAAGTACGCTTTGCATGTTAATAATCCTTTGTACGTTAACCAGCACATATAAAAGATAACTAACTATGGAAAAACAATTGCAGGTATTGGCAGACATTAATGGTGGTAATGGTAATATATTCAGCATGGACATACCCCTTCGAAGTCGCCTTCCTGAAAACCACCTCTGCACAATCTCACACACTACTCTACATCGCTGACTCCATCGTCGATCTCTTCTTCGCCGTCGACATCGTTTTGACTTTCTTCGTCGCTTACTTTGACTCCACTACTCATCTCCTTGTTCGTGATCACAAATCCATCGCCACCAGGTGCATAAGCTTCTTCTAATTATTACTATAGTATACTAACATTTGCAAGTTTTTTTTTTCTTTCTAGGATAACATTTTTTTTACTTTTAATTTCATCTCTTATACTATAAATTAATATACGAGTTAAATGTCATTTTAATCTATGTGGTTATGGTAATTTTGTCAGTTTAGTTTAAAGGTTTTATTTATAGCCTGTAGGTCCAAAAAGTTTTCAACGTTGCCAACTTGCCATTTTAGTCCAATTAACTTAACCTCATCCGTACAACTCTGTTAAGTTGTAGGCAACTTTTGTTCCGACGAGTTAAACACAAATGAACTAGATGGGATGGTTTTGCTTTCTATAGATGATAAAATTGCCCCTAACTTACCAGAGTTGTATGGATGGGGTTAAGTCGGTTGTACTAAAATGACAACGTTGAAAACTTTTTTGACCCACAGACTATAAATGAAACCTTTGGATTAAACTGACAAAAGTGACCAAACCACATGAACTAAAATAGCATTTAAGTCTTAATATACAACTTTAATGAACTAGTTTTCCTATATAAGTTCTGTTCATTAGTTTCTTTTTTATAAAAACCAAATACGCGGCTGCGTTTAATTTTCGTCTGGACATCCTGATATATTTTTTTTATTGAAAACAGAGTTGTATTCGAAATAGCGGTATGGTAAGCCGGTACCGACCGAACAACATCGATACCGGTACTAGTACCGTTGTTATCGGAACCGGTATCGGTAATCGTTTTTATGATTTTTAATCGATATAAAAAAACTTTATTTTTTGGGTTAATAATACACCTTTTGTGTAATAAAACCATTGCAAATTCGCTTTTTTTTTGTCGAAACCGAGTCATACAAATTTCAACATTTCGTCTCAACGCGTAGCTTCACCTAGTATTCCCTTTACAGTTTCAAACCTAATTACGTATTGATTCGAATTGTATGTTTGGGGAAATTAAGGTACTTATCGACATGGTTTGTGATGGATTTCGCATCAACATTGCCATTTGAATTGATTTCGTACTTGTTCACCGGAAAACATGGTATGGGACTGTCGTATACCATCATTGGTTTGCTCCGGTTCTGGCGGCTCCGCCGTGTGAAGAAGTTTTTCACCAGGTAAGTAAAGTAGGTTAATGTTTTGTGTCATTTGGCGTACTGGTGTAAATGAGTCGAGGTGCTCGTGAGCTGTGTGAGATCAACTTGTTAAAAGCTCAAATCATGTCGAGCTTATGCAAACTCAAGAGCTTAGAAATAGACTAGTTTAATAAGCTTGCCTGATTCTGAGCTTTAGTTACCGAGCCCGATTAAGCTCGTCAGACTAAATGAGCCTAATATTGTTATAATTTATACCAAATATATATGTACATAGTAATTATTGGTACATATAAAATTATTATAAAAATAACTAAATAATATATGTTATGTGATATATAAAAAAGATTAAATTAAATGAATATGAATAATTCATAAATAATAAACGAGCTCGAGCTTGAAAATCTATTCATGAGACGATCTCGAGCTCTTAGAGTAAAGCTCTTAACAATCCGAGCTCTAGCCTGGCTCAACTCATTTACACCCTTTAGATGGCCTTGATCATAATTTTTTTATGTTTAGGTGGTTTAGTAATTCATACGTGGTTTTTGTATGAGTTTTGGAAGTGTGTTGGTTTTTAGGTGATGCGCTCATGGGAATAGCGGATCTTAAAAATGTCAGACCGGTTTTTAACAAAATTTATATCGGAACGTCTGTAATATATTAAACAAAATGGTGTAGTTAATTTTTCTGAAAGGGTTAAATATTACAAGTTATTAGATAAAAAAATAACATTATATCTTAAATTAATTAGTGGAATAAAAAATGAGAAAAGAGGTATGCATATGCTATTCCCACAACCGGATTTTTTTTTTTTGATGAAACAAATTGCATTCTAATTAGCAGGGCAAATTACATAAGAATAGCAGGTAGACGAGTAACAAACTGCGCCGCCATCCTCTTCTGAATACAGTGGCGGATCTTGACCTAAAACTTAGCATGGGCCGATGTTTTTTGGAGATAAAATCAGCCTGGGCCGAACCAATACACATTTAAAAAAATTCTCGAAAACCTGAAATTTAACACTACTGGGCGAAAAAACCGCACGGGCCGAGGCCCGGTCCGGCCTCCTCTAAGCTCCTCCCCTGTCTGAATAGAAAACCCTAATCTATTAGCGGATTTGAGAACCGCTATTTAAACTAGCGGATCACCTAACTTCCAAAACTCGCCACATGTGAATTTCTAAATCACCTAAACATAAAAAGTATTGCCTATAAGATCAACTAACATATTATCATGACAGACTTGAGAAGGACATAAGGTTCAACTACTTTTGGGTCAGATGTGCCAGGCTTCTGTGTGTAAGTCAATAATTACAACATCAAGACATGGAATGATAGCTTTTTGGATCAATAATTTATGGTTTAATGTGTGTTTTTAAGTCTGGTTGGGGTGTGCCCAGGTGACTTTATTTTTGGTACATTGTGCTGGTTGCATCTACTACTTGCTAGCAGTGTTGTATCCACAAGAAGGAAGAACATGGATCGGGTCAACAAACCCGAACTTTAGGAAAGATGATCTTTACATTCTATACATATCAGCCATGTATTGGTCTATAACTACGATGAGCACCGTGGGCTATGGTGATCTTCATGCCCAAAACAGCGCGGAGATGGCGTTTATTGTGTTCTATATGCTCTTCAATCTTGGCCTCACCGCCTACATTATCGGAAACATGACCAATTTAGTTGTTGAAGGCACTCGTCGCACCATGGAATTTGTAAGCTCTATATTAATCTTTCTTTAAAGTTGACTTTTGAAGTCAAACTACTAAGTTTAGAATCAAAAATTCTACATGGAATTTGACGCATATTGCATGTTGGACTTGTATAAGTTGACTCTACTTGTTACAAAGTTCATGTATGTAGTCATTGACTTACTTTCATGTCAAGAATCTTACGAAATTTGAATTGGCATCTATGTTGGTTTGACCACAAAGTCAAACCTTTTAATTTAAATGTGTATTTGTTGCATTGTAGAGAAATAGCATCGAAGCAGCATCAAGTTTTGTGGGTCGGAATCGGCTTCCAACAAGGCTTAAAGAACAGATACTGGCATACATGTGCTTGAGATTTAAGGCTGAGAGCTTGAATCAACAACAATTAATTGAGCAGCTGCCAACAACAATATGCAAAAGCATTAGACTGCATTTGTTTTTAGCAACAGTTGAAAAAGTTTATCTGTTCGACGGTGTTTCCAGAGAAATTCTCCTACTTCTGGTATGAATTATAATAACTTTGACCTTTTTCAAGTCAAACATGTTACATTGTTCTATGATTTATGTGGGTTTTTGTTTTGTTCTTCGAATTTCGACTGGTATGATCCTGAAACTTTGACTTTTCAAGTCAAAGCTCTCACGTTTAAAATCCGAAATTTGCATAAACTTTGCATAAGCCCACGAATGTCGAATTCTTTCCATTTTCGGTTGGAAATGTTTGCCAAACTCCTGATGACTATGTAACACTCTTGAATCTATACTAGACTGTTTGACCTTAAAAGTCAACCCGCTATATGAAAACAGATTGCGGACATGAAGGCCGAATTCATACCACCAAGAGAAGATGTTATAATTCGAGACGAAGCACCTGATGAAGTCTACATAATCGTTTCGGGTGAAGTAGAAATAATAGAATGTAATCCAATGGAGAAAGAACAAGTGTTGGGTGTTTTACGTACATTCGACATGTTTGGAGAAGTTGGTGCACTTTGCTGCAGACCACAGTCTTACACCTACCGAACCAAGACCCTAAGCCAGCTCTTGCGGCTGAAAACCACAGCTCTCATTGAAGCAATGCAAACCAAACAACCTGACAACGTGTCCATCCTCAAGAACTTTCTTCAAGTATGGTTAACTTTCATCATTCATATAACTACTAACGTTTGGTTATTGCTTTTCATTGTTCTCATAAAATTTGTCGTTTTTGGTTATTTTTCTAATAATTCTTTAATAGAATTTTCCACATGCGTAACGTGCTTTTTTTCTAATCTGATGATTATTACAACTTCAAATAATAAGTAATCTACGCCCTGCTTGCAGTATGCTCATATAATGTATATATGTGTGGGCGCTCGGGGGCAAAAGTGAAAGTGCTCTAATTTAACGTTATTTTACTAATTTCGTGAAAATAACGATAAAAGAGGGGATGGTTAATCATGCATCATGTGGTGGCGTTGATAACCGAAAGACAAGGGGTACATGCACAAATCGGCGTTTGTCTCAATTGTTGAGTGTTATGTGCCTTATGTCCAAGGCTTGATACAAAACTACTATCGAGCCGGGGGGTCTCACTGGAAGCAGCCTCTCTATTCCTACGGGGTAGAGGTAAGGCTGTTTACATCTTACCCTCCTCAGACCTTACCTTGGTGGGATATACTGAGTATGATGATGATGAAATAATAAGTAATCACATTCAAACACTATTTGTTAAATCAATATTCTATTACAAAACCGCAAATTTAAACACCCCTTATGAACATTATGCGCGTGTCTTGAATCTCCACAGCATCACAAGAAGCTTAAAGATCTGAACTTAGGCGACTTATTGTTGGATGGTGGTGAAGAGAGTGTAGATGGAGATCCAAACATGTCTATGAACTTGCTTACCGTTGCTGGTACGGGCAATGCTGCTTTTCTTGATGAACTCCTCAAGGCAAGGCTTGATCCCAACATCAGTGACTCAAAAGGAAGAACCCCTTTGGTAATTTACTAATCTTTCTATACCAAGATCTTCGTAAAACTATCTCATTTAAATAATACGAGGTCATGTTATGTGACGGTATATTGTGTTTGCATCAGCACATTGCAGCATCAAAAGGGCATGAAGAATGTGTTTTGGTCCTTCTAAAGCATGCATGCAACATGCATCTTAGAGGTATTTTTGTTTTAAATTATTATCATTCATTCTTGGATCCGTCACTGTGTACGCGTCAAAAAGAAAGGTTTTTGGAGCCGTGGGAGTAGCCACTTTATTCCCTACCAATAGCTCTGCTATTAGTGAAATTTTACTGTGTACATTTTGTTTTGCGTTCTTTTATAGTTTTTGGCTTGACAATAAGCAACTAACATATATATATGATATATGTAATGTATGACAGATATCTATGGTAATACTGCATTATGGGATGCCATAGCATCAAACCACCACTCAGTATTCCGTATTCTACTCCATTGGGCTTCCATTTCCGACCCCTTCATAGCCGGTGAGCTTTTGTGCAAAGTAGCAAAGACGAACGATCTAACGGTGATGAAAGGCCTCTTCAAACACGGCCTGCTTGTAGACTCAAAGGACCACCATGGATCAACAGCTATCCAGATTGCGGTTTCTACAAACAACATAGAAATGGTAAAGCTACTCATGATGAATGGCGCGGATGTGAATGATCAAGCCGTCAAAAACAATATCCCTGAAGAAAATATGGTAGATTTTATGGCAAAAAGAGAGGTTGGATACCGTATCATGATGCCGGATCAGGAGCCTGTGGTGGCGAAAATTGGTCATGGTAGCCGGAAAGAGGACGTGGCCACGACAAGGGGTATTTTGGTAAAATCACATGGACAAACTGTAAGCAGGGTTAGTATTTACAAAGGGCTTCCTATGCAAAGGAAGAAGATTTATTGTACAGAGGCTGGGAAACTTATCAAACTACCAAGTTCACTAATGGAGCTTAAGATCATTGCAGGTACATATGTTTGTACTTTGTGTATGTATGTTGTACATTTTTTTCAAGATCAGTCTTTTTTATAAATATATTTTTTTTATTTAATGTTGAAGGTAAGAAGTTTGGATTTGATGCTACAAATGCAATAGTTACAGATGAAGATGGAGCAGAAATTGATTCCATTGAAGTGATTAGAGACCATGACAAGCTTTTTATTGGAGATATCCCTTGATGGTTTAATTTATTAAAAAAAAAATATATAAAAATGTCTCCATAAAGTGTAGAATTTATATATCAAATATGAGTTAGGATAAAGCTGGATATTATAAAAATGCCTCCATCTTGGAGGTGTTCAATATGCATCCTTGTGTGTAATAATGTAAGTAAAGTTGAACCCTTTTTTCTCATGTAACATAAATAACTAAACTATTTATAAGAAAATAGTCATAGTTTAACCATTAGTGTTATAATGGAAGTTAAAAGATAAAAAAGTTCTACATGTACAAGTGTATATGCCGATGACCTTCAGGTGCATGGAAGATGATGGGTTCGAGTCTCGCCTGCAGCAAAATTTCTCTAGGTTAAGCCAGGGGTTTTACCCAGTGGCAGAACTAGCCGAAAAGTTAGGGGTATCCTAACTTTTTTTTAGGCTTAGGGGTATCCTCTATATAACGGAAACAGAGTTGAGAGATATTTTTACAATACGGAAAAGGAGTTAAGGGGTATTTTTACACTACGGAAACGGGGTTGAGGGGTAGTCCGTGCTACCCCTAATAACACTCTATGTCCGCCTCTGGTTTTACCATAGTGGGTTGGTGATGGGGTTCCTCTAGAATCGTGGCAGGCTGGGTCACCAGCGCGACAACACCGTCTACTTTCGCAGACGTGGGTGGTCTTTTGCCATTGGGTTTACTCGGGTGATCAATTTTTATTGGTCGCTAAAAAAACCGTACAATCATAAAGGAAAGCATGTTTACACTTCAGGTTTGACAAAACTAAAAATTTAAGATGGAAAGCAAGTAATAATCTTTCTATACTAATAAATAAAAATCTTTTTTTAACACGTGTCAATCTCTGTTGTTTTCTTATCTTATTTTTCAGTTTATTTTCCCTATTAAATAATACTTTAACTAAATATAATTTAGATAACGATAATAACTTTTTTTTATTAAATTTTGAATCAGTAATCTCCTTATCTTATTTTTCAATTTCTTTTTTCTATTAAACAATAGTTTAGCTAAATATAATTTAGACAAAAATAAAAACTTTTTGTCAACCTTTGAATTAATAATAATATATAATTTGTATTTTCTCCTTCTTCGTAGGAGATTGAAGAAGTTTTTTTTCCTTTGTAGAACCACATAAACATATAATTTTTTATTCTCAATTAAATTAGATTTAGTTGAATTATATTTTTTAATACTATTATTATTTAGTATATAATAGGATACAAAAATAAGAAAATTATATTAAATCACAAACTTTATAGAACTCTCTTAATTATTTATTATTTCTTTTTATTTTTTTTTCTTATTAATAATCATCTAATATTTCATTGGTTCTACCACGTGTAATACATATGTTTCTAACCTAATAATAAATAAAAATAACTAATTAAAATTTTAATAAGTAAATAGTACATCGAATTTATTATTTAAATACATGTCTTCACAACCGTATGCGTTAATCGATTATATTATATTTATTTAAATCATGCAATATACGAGGTATTTTAAAGAAATAACTGTATTGTTTATTGTATAAAATTAAATTTATGCAACCAGTGTAAAACACGGGGTTCTAAGCTAGTTAAAACATTATACAACAATCTAGTCATAACAAATTTAGAAAAAAAAATGGTTTTTTTCTTCCTTGGCGTTTGTGTTGTAACGCCCGGAAGTGTATATATCAAGAACTACTAGAAGAAAATGCTATTGAAAACTTTTGAAAACATGCAGAAAAATCTATCATACCATCACTAAGAGTTTAGGATTGCTTGTTTTAACTTAAAAAGATTTTTTTTTTTCAAAAATGCTTATTAAGTTATGATTTTTTGAAAAAAAGAGTTTTAGAAAAGTGTTTGATTAGCATTTGTGGTGGGAAAAACTAATAAGTTGTTTTTTAAAAAGTGTTTAGCTAAACTTATTAATGCAAATTAACCAAAATGGACATTCTTATATATTTAAAACCATTTATTACTTTTACATATAATATTATACACTTAACAATTTTTCTGGACAAAAAATATAATTTAAAAAAAATGTTTTTGGATTTTATCACCCCTAACTATTTGCTATTGGCCGCTGTCACTCCCAATTTTCACTTTGACTTCCACCACTCCCAACTTAACACTTTGTGTGTTGTGTCACCTCGTCGTTAACCAGACACTAACTAGGTTAGTTTTATTATCCTACATGTCACTTGTTTATTATTATTTTTTTCTTATTTTGTCTCTTCAACACAATATAACAAATTTCTCTCTCTTTTTCGATACACACAAACCAAACCCTAGATCAAAATGCAGCCGCCACCCAAGAACTCACTCTTGGAATCACGTAGAACAGCAGCAGGAACCGCCAACTAATCACACCAACAACAAGCTGCGAGGAGTTTTGGTGGAAGTGTTACGAGGAGTTTCGGTAGACATGCATGGGTTTTTTGCGAGGAAGATGGCGGCAAATGAGTTGTGGTCGGAGGGAATGCCCCCATCGCAGGGAGGGAAGTATGTTGGATTTGGATTGACTCCGAATCGTGTGCTGTGGAGTGATCCACAAGGGGATGTTTAATCCTCGGTTACGCAGGTATGATCCTGGTTACACACATCTATTTGAGAATGATTATGCTCTGTTTGTAACACCCCGAAAATTCCGCCCAATTATGTGACGACACATGTCCAATTCTCCAACTAATCCTGACTACGTGGAGGGAGAAACCTCCAACTAATCCCGATTATGTGAAAGGAGGAAGGACCTACACTAAACGTAACTTAAACGTGTTTTGAATCTCCAACTAATCCCGAATATGGGAAGGAGAAAAAGAAATTATTATTGTGCATTAGCTAAAACGTGTCCCGTATCTCTGACTAATCGCAACTACGAGGAAGGAGATGGACTAAAAGTGCCAAATGGCCAAAGATGTAAAGTCCAAGGACTACACATGGAAAATTCTCAAACAAAATATTTTGTATAATGCATTTTATTTATACAAAATATTAAGATTCAATAATAACAAAATTTTTGAAAATTTTAATAAGTAATTTTTCAAAAGTATACAAATTAAAATATTCATAAAAAATTAGCGTAGTCTCAATTTTTAAGTTGATATATTTGATTATTAAAATACGTTACTGAATTCTAAAGGTCTCATACGGACCGCAAAGCCTACTGGCTTACGGTCCGTAAGCATGTTTGAAATCCTGCGCGCTTAAGGTCCTTATGGACCGAAAGCTCTTAACCCTTACGGTCCGTAAGGGACTGCCAGTGGCAGTTTTGCCTGCAGCCCAAGGCCAGCTGCCATTCTGCCACATCTCTCACATTTTTGACACTGTTCTCTGCTTCTTACACGTTTAAGGACACCTGGGAACATCTTACAAAAAGCCTTGACACTTAGAATGATCTTGTGTATCATCTCCAAGTATAAATAGGCCATGAATCTTCCTCTTTCATTTACTCATTCTCATTCTTCTCTCTAAATCCTGCTTGGAGCTTTCATCTGGACAAGAGGACTCCATCTCTCAGTGTTCTTCAGCTCAAACATTTCCAAGTAAGTGTTTACATTAGTGCAATTTCATTTTATTTAGTTATTGATAAAGTCAAACAGTTGACTTTATGTTTGACTTTAGCTTCTGACCATTTTGGTCAAAGTAAAGTTCGGTCCGAACTTTACTACGTGATCATAATAATGTTGATATGATCCCTATGCGATCATATATATTCTTTGGGACAATCACGTTTACTAGTTGAATTGTTAAGTTGAGCATTTTCCGTAAAAGTTGAATTTTCGACTAAAATGCATAAATGGTTTCTATAACTTAAAACTCAGATGTTTTATCATTTATACAAGTTTTATAACTAATATAAATTGATTATAACATGCTCCACTTGTTCAATTCAGTTTAAGTTCTCATTCTATGTCAAAAGTCAAGCAGTTTAACTTTTGCTTTGACTTTTGATTCTGACCCGTTTGGTCAACGTTTAGACCTGTTTTAAACTTATGTTAGGACCACAATATTGTTGAGTATAACTCACTGAAGTTATACCATATGGTCAGTCCGTTTGATGGGTTTAATGACAAGTCGCAAATATATTGTTAAAAATAACCACAAGTGGTCAAATGAACTAATTGAATGATTCTAAGCTAAACCAAGCTTATAATCTAACTTTGTAACAGTAAGTACTTCAACTAAGAATGTATTTTACTACTTGGACTTGTCTTATACCGATTGATTTTGATTCATTGCTAGTTTATGTGAGTGATCTGAATAAGAATTTGAAGAAATTGGTTCCGGTGAGGTTGAATCTCGTGTGGATTTGATCGATCTGACTACTAGGGATTTAACTCAACTTGAATCCATGAAGTTTGATGTGTGTTTTTGGGTTAGAGAGTTAAAAACTCATCTTTACCCATGTTAAAATTTGGATGAGTATTTTAAAACCCATCCTAAGCCATCGTGACTAAATCCCCATCCCATGCTGACTTATTTCCTTTTTTAAAGAGGCCCAAAATAACCCAAAATATCTTGGTTGGGTTTTTGTTGCCACCCTTAGTTGGATATTGTTATCCGAAAATATACACCAGACACATATTAGTAAAGCTAGATGAGCATATAAAGAGTGACCCCACACCAAATCAACTAATTGAAAATAAGACTTTTTCCGAATTGAACCAAAACATACGATTATGTAACCCAAAATTACCTAGTCATGTAACCTACCATGAAAAAATATGGATTTATATAGTTTGAAAGCATACGGCTATGTGCTCATATATTCTTGTGACACAAACCAATTCTGTTATTCGAATTCGAGTTGTATACATATAGTTTTTTTAAATATTATATTTTTTAGCAACAATTTCTTATATTTTTTTATGATAAGTAGACCATATCTCAACTTTATAAAATTTTAGCTTTCAACCTTATGGTTATTAGATCAGATGCACTACTTACCATGAGCTTATCATCAGTATGTCACCTTCAAAACACTATTTTTATATATTTTCTTATAGTTTGGGTTATTCGGATAAAAGGTCTCTCTGCATTTTAGAAGCAGTGCGTGTAGAAAAATTGAGCGATGGATCTTAGAAGCATTCCACTTTTTCGGCACGACTCTTACTATTTCCGCGTTGACATTTGAGTTGTCTCTTTTCTTTCTTTCAATCGACACACTCAATGCAGATAACTTCAATGGCCCCTATCTGAATAGGTGTAAAAAAGCTACCTGAATAAATGGCAAGGTGCATTGAAATCAATTTTTAAAAGTTCAAATGAATTCGGATCATCCAAATATATCATTTTGAACTACAATTTTTTATACCAATCTGTCTTCTGAAGGGCTCGAACCCTTAAGCTCAAAGAGAACAACACTATTTGCTTTTATCATTTTAACCCAACTCAACTAACATCATCCAAACATATAAAATGGTTTTTTACTTTTGAACTTTTCTTTTCTGTTTCTATTTTAAATCACTCTACATTGAGCCGTTGAAAAAAATCACTCTACATTACATTAAAATCAATATTAAATATTAAATGTCTAAATTCAAAAAACTCAATTGCTTTTTTTTTTTTTTTTTTTTTTGAATTAGTGTAAACTTGAACTTGAAGCCAATTAATGTGAACGAAAGGACCGTTAGGCGTAGTGATGACGTGTCCCTGTCCAAACTTCAAACATTCCTCCACAAACTTCTCAAATCTCAATCCACAACTTTCTCTTCCACCCCTTAAACTTTAAATATTGTTAAAAGTCACCCATAACGGGCGAGTGATAAAGTTACATTTTTAGTCTCTTATTATTTACATTTTTCTTTACAAGATTTAACCTTGATAAAAAATAATATGGTCCTGCAAATTACACCAAGGTTTTTCTAATATGGTCCTACAAATTACACCAAGGTTTTTCTTTATTGATACTATACGTACGCGAAGGTTTTTATCTTTTTTTTTTGAAAGGTTTTTATCTATTGATACACCAAGGTTTTTATCTATTGCACTAATTGATACATTTACTTAAAATAATGTATGATTGATTCCTCACATCACTTGCATATATTATTAAGAATATCAAAGCTTATATTTTTATAATCCCCCGTTTATAATCACATATATTATTAGACGATATGTAGCGGTCTTGGTCCACCAAACCACATGTATAAAACTGTCCCCCTCTTCATGTTGTTATGGGTTTTTTGTATGGATGACAATAACACCTGAGCCCGACGGGTATATCCGAAACCTAAGGCATTTGGACGAGTATACTCGATACCTGACGGGTGTTGGGCTATGGGTACAAAAAAAGATATTTCACGGGTATGGGACAGATATGAGATTAGATGATACCTGTAGGGGTGTCAATCGTGTCGGGTTGGCGGGTTGGTAGGTTGAAATGTTCAACTCTAAGCCAACAAATATTATTATTCGGGTCAAAGATTTCAACCCTATAAATTTGGGTCAACCCGAACCCGACCCGTCTAACCCATATTTTTAAATGAGTATACAAGTTGACGATTTATAAGCGAGTTGTTGGGTTTTAAACAGGTAATCAATAACATGTTTAATGATGAGTATGAGTGTGACAAATAAATAATATAATGTGTCAAAACTAACATTATTATAACTAACCATATAAAATAGAGACGGAAAAAACAAAAATATAAAAGATTTTTTTCTAAATAGTTAAACAGATTTAATGGGTCAACCCGTTTTTATACAGGTCAACCCGAAACTGACCCGTTTTTTTTTAAATGGGTCGTGTTAGTCGACCAAACATGTTTTTTTTATGTCGGGTTTGGGTCAGGTTGACGGGTCGTGTCAAGAATTGTCGCCCCTAGATACCCGACCCGATTACCCGAAACTATATATCTCTTTATCCTAAAATTTTTAAGTATTCATATTTATTAGTAATGTTTCATTCTTGTAGCTTTATTATTTGAAAAATAGACTTTACATTTAAAATGTCTATTTTGATGACATTATTCATATTTAATGCTATGAAAAGCAAAATTATTTTTTTGAGACTAATATTATAATATATATATATATATATATATATATATATATATATATATATATATATATAGGGTAGGGATATGGTAAAAAGTGTCTAAAATGTAAGAAGGGTAAGAAGTGTTTTAAACCATTGGATATTTGATCTAATGGTTGAGATCAATAGGGTATAAAATGTAAATTGTGTTTTAATTAGAAGGACCTTATGTAAAAATTGAAGTGCAATAATGACTTTTCTAACGTTTCAAATATGGTAACCGTTTCAAAACCCCCATCAACTTCCTAAAGATCGGCGAATTATATGGTAACCGTCATCAATCTCCAAAAAATCAACGAATTTCTTCATACTTTATCATAAATAGATCTATAATCAGATTCATAGCGTGGTGTTTTAAAACAACTGGATAAATTGACTATGATTCAGGTCATAGTGTTTTATCTAGAGACATTGTTCATGTCGTGGTGTTTTAAACGCTTATGATTCAAGTCATGGTGTTTTATCTGGAGACATTGTTCATGGCGTAGTGTTTTATCAATAGAAAACATTCCCAGATTTTAAAACACCATGACTATGATTCAAGTCATGGTGTTTTATCTGGAGACATTGTTCATGGCGTGGTGTTTTAAAACATCTATGATTCAAGTCATGGTGTTTTATCAGGAGACATTGTTCATGGCGTGGTGTTTTATCAATACAAAAACATTCCCAGATTTTAAAACACCATGACTATGATTCAAGTCATGGTGTTTTATCTGTAGACATTGTTCATGGTGTGGTGTTTTAAACATCTATGATTCAAGTAATGGTGTTTTATATGGAGACATTGTATAATCAGATTCTTGGCGTGGTGTTTTAAAATAACTGGATAAATTGACTATGATTCAAGATGGTCGGAGAAGATGATCTGAATCGGAGATGGAGATGAAACGATCAATCCCTAAAAATTCTCATCGCAAGTTTTTTTTTTCAATTATATTGTAAATCAATTAAATGACAAAAATGTACAATTACTAATCTACCCTTTTGAATTAATTAAGAGGAGGGACACTTGTCATTCCAAGATTATTTCTTACACTTCTTACAAAAGATAAACTTTTTACAGAATCCTTTACCTATATATATATATATATATATATATATCAAATATTATTTAATATACATTTTTAAATATATCAAATATTATTATGGTGATGATGATATGTATGTTATTTATTATAATTTAATATATTATATGTAGATTTTTAAAACATAAAATTATAAAGAAAGGTAAAAAATATATACCCGATACACGACCGGTAAATACCCAATGGGTAATGGGCTGGATATGAGACAACAATTTACAATCGGGAGTAACAATACCCGATCCATTGTCATCTCTAATTTTTTGGCATCTCCTCGTGGTTTAGGCCATGAGATGAAGATTGTGCATTACCCAATCCCATTTTTTTCCAATTTCAAATTATATATTTAACCCATTAATTTCACATGCCTCACCTCTACACCATTTTACCTACTAAAACACCCATACTAACGTGGATGGCATATGACAAAAAAAAAAGCATTTCACAAGCCTTACCACTACACATGTTCTTATACAACTTTTATTACATTTAACGACGCATTAATGAATATTTTCAAATCAAATTATTGAATATTTGATCAACCATTTTTATTCTTTAAATTGATATATTAGTGGACACAATCTTTCTAGAAAATTAATTATTAAATAAAAAGATATAATGCATTTTATTTATACAAAATATTAAGATTCAATAATAACAAAATTTTTGAAAATTTTAATAAGTAATTTTTCAAAAGTATACAAATTTTTTAAAATATTCATAAAAAATTAGCGTAGTCTCAATTTTTAAGTGGATATATTTGATTATTAAAATACGTTACTTGATTATTAAAACATATACCTTATAATTCGAGAGTTCGAGTTAGTTCCGATGCATTGTTTTTTATTTATCAATGTATAACACTTAATGAACATTATTTATAAACATTGAACATATGTAATCATCATGATACATTATAAGTAAATCAACTTTAACTATGAGCGATATACAACTCTTAGCAAATATTGATATGTATTGTCTATTCATCTCACAAATATAATGTGCCTTTTAATCATAAATTATAATTACAACTATTAAAAAACTTTATATGTTTCATAAAAGAGAACAAAACAAATGAAATGCACAACTTTGAAGTTTTAGAGGATATCAGAAAGCAAAAATATCAATAATCTTTAGTGTCCAAATTATACTCAAGGGGCTAAACCTGATCATAAGTATTAAAAAAGGTGCAAAACGTAAGTTTCACCAACTTTCTCGATTTAACCTCTATTCACCCTCAAATTCCAGAATCATCTTCACCACCCCCTTTCTCTCTCTCTATACACTTTTTCTCTCTCTACAAAACTATATCTATACGATATTATATACATACGGTTCCATACACACAATTCCACATACAAAATCATTAACCAATTTGAGTTCTTCAACCAGTAAAGTGTGATCGATCGATCGATTGATTGTGTTAGGGTTTAAATCCAATTAGATCTTTAACAACCGTTGATTAGATTCATTGATGGAGGTTGGAGTGGATAATTCACCGGAGAACGTCGGTGTTGCGATGGAGTTTCCGGCCGTTGACGGTGAAGGTTTGTCTTCGCCACCAGTTATGCCGCCGAGGCTTCGCCGGAGACTCACGGAAACAAAGGCGTCTCCGTCTAGTGTTGAAGAAATTGAATCGAAGCTTCGAGATGCAGATCTTCGTCGACAGGTTAGGGCTATTAGTTTGTTTTAGTTAGTTGCCCTAATTACTTGATTTATAATCTGCGTAACGGACAGTTCTTTTTTTTGTTTTTTTTTTTAGAATTATTCGCTGAAATTGTTAGGTATGATCGTATAAGTTTAAGGAAATAATATCAGATACTGTGAATTTTGCATTTTAATTTTGTGAACTAAACTTTGTGTACTAAACATTTTGGGGAATTTCAATTTGCCTGATGACCAGAGAGGCGTGTAGTCACTCTTTCATCAAATTATTTAGGTGGTTCACCTGAATAATTCAATCGGATACAACTCTGATTTCGAGAATAGAACCAGTGTATGTTTTTGTATGCGAAAATTGAACCAGAAAAATGATCAAAAAATTGTGTATTCGAATTTGGGGGTGTTTGCAGATAACTGCCTCTGGCAGTTATCTTTTAATTTAATTTAAATTGCATTAAAACATGCCTTAATTTTTGTCTGAAAAATTAGGACGAATTTTCACAAATTTTATTTTCTAAGGCATTTTCCAGCCAGGGGCTCTGCCCCTTGGACCCTGCTCCCAGGGGCGCTGCCCCCTTGGAACCCCCGTAGAGTACGGGCTCCGCCCGTACACTTCGAATAATAATAACTCAAACAAGCGTGCACTCCCGCACCTCCTAACTTGCTTGATGTGTATTATTATTCGCTTTGATCACCAAGTCCATCCCCCGATTACACTAAAATATCTAACAAAACATGTGCTTAAGTTTACTGATTAGTAATTACTGATTTGGAGAGAAGGAATTCGAGATTATTATTATTATTTTTAAGGCGAATTCATTATGAAGTAAAATCTGTTTGATCTTTGTGATGTGAAGATCTTTTCAACTTTGTTTGTGTTTTTTAATCATCTTGTTATGTAAGCTTCTCTTTGTTGTTGAAGGTTGTCCTCGAGTTAGGTAAGGTGGTTGCTTCAGAATCTTTTTCGTAGTGAATCAAATGAGGTTAAATTTGTAGGTTTGACCGACATTTAAGCAATTGAAAACCAGAGGAGATAAATGGGAACTTAGTTTAGTGTATTTTAACTAATTAACTGCTGAAAACTTGTATTAGTTATAGTCTTCTCTGTTCTTGGCATCTAAGTTTTTAGGTGATTTGATTACCTAAATTTTGATTTGCTGATCTTTGTTTTTATTTGTTTTCCCTTTTTTGATTTTTGCAGAAGTTTTATGAGCATTTGTCAAGCAAGGCGCGAATAAGGCCCAGGAGTCCTCTACAATCTGCATACAATGAAGACCTTGGCCAACGGCTACATGCAAAGCTTCTAGCTGCTGAACAGAAAAGGTAATTTTTTACAATTTTTTTTTTAATCTGGCTTTTATTGTACCAAACCAACCAAGCTAAAGTTTTTAGATTGTGACATATATCGGTCATTTAGGTGCTAACAAAAGGTGAATACGTTCCATGTGAAGTTTAGGCCATTATCTTTTATGGGCCTACTACTTGGTAGTTTTTGTCTTGCATTCGCATTTTAACTAATCGGTTCTGTAGTTAACATTCTCTCCCCCTCTCTTTCAACGGCCTTTTGCATCCCTCCTTGTTTCTTATTGGTCATTCTGGTCCTCATCAGCGAATTCTTGCTACTTTGAGTCTTTGACATCATTGTATTGTTTCTCATGGTTTTTGGTTTGAAATGGGAGAGTTGATGGTAATAAAGGTTATGTTGATCATTTAAGGGGGTGTTTGGGGTTGAGTTTTGAAAATAGATTATGCGTTTTGAATAATCAGAATCAGATAATTAGCTGTAACAAAACGTGCTGCAGAAAGACAGTGTTTGGATTTGATTATGTTGTTTGATATCACAATAATCAGATAATCAACATTGTTTGGATTTGATTATGTTGTTTGATATCACGATAATCAGATAATCAACTATTTGAGTGTTTGGCAAGTATATATATTTTAAAAAAATAAATAAGTGAAAACGTAAAAAATCAGTTTTTGGATTATCACGTTTTCCTGCAGCAAGGGGTGACCTACTTATGGATTATCACGTTTTGAACTCTACAAAACGTAAAAAATCACTTTTTATTATTTTTTTACCAAACACTCAAAATAGATTTTTTGCGATTTCAAAACACAATAATCAAATAATCAGGTTGAAAACGCAATCCCAAACACCCCCTAAATAAGAGTCTTTTTGTTTAAATTTTCTCCAATGGAGTGAATATTGATGCTCTGTTCTTCCATATGATGTTTTTTTCCACCTTCACTCTTCTCTAGGGGATTAAAGAAGTACATAGATTTTCTAATGACTCTAATCTAATCTAATCTAATCTAATTTGATATCCTTTTTTAATTTCGGCTGTCATATCCAGTTGTTTATGTATTTATTTATTTTTCATTACATTCAGTTTTTGTCCATTGATAAGCATATTCCAGAAATGCTGGCTGTCATGTGTGTTTTACCTTTTGCAATTAATACATTGGTCAGAGCTATGTAAAAGAATCTCATGTGTTTGTTGTACATACTATCAGATCAAGCATTTTGGCAAAAGCTCAGCTACGTCTAGCTAAGCTGGATCAACTGAGGCAAGCAGCCAGAACAGGGGTAGAAGTGCGTGTTAAGAAGGAATGTGCAGAGCTAGGGACAAAAGTGGAATTGCGCGCGAGGCAGGCAGAGACAAACAGAATGAGAATCTTGAGAGCCTACAGACAACGAAGGGCCACATTAAGGGAAAGAACATCTCAATCTCTTACAAGAAGAATTGCTCGTGAGAGTAAGTATAAAGAGTGTGTTGGCGCTGCTATTTCTCAAAAACGGGCTGCAGCTGAGAAGAAAAGATTGGAATTACTGGAAGCTGACATGGAAAGGGCACATGCCAGGCTTTTACAAGTAAGAAAGGTAGCCAAATTCGTCTCTCAGAAGCGAGAGATTGAAAGAAGGAGATTAAGAGAGAGTTTGGAAGATAAACTACAAAGGGTATGCATGTTTTGTCTTTTATTGCTATCCAGTACGCGTTGAAACATGTTTTTAGCGTTGGCGGATGATCTTATGTTGGACAATGTGCTTGTATACAGGCAAAGAGACAGAGAGCAGAATACCTGATGCATAGGGCAAAACTACTTAATTCTGTAGGTGCTAATTGGACCAAGAAGACGCAGAAGCAAGCTGACTATCTTTCTAGAAAATTAGCAAGGTACATGTGGTAAAAACCGTAAAATTATAGTTTGACCTTTGTGTGATACAATGAAAAGCATGATGGATATATAGGGTGACAGCTATTACTTAAAAAATGTCGAACTCTTGTGTGAAACTAATTTAAATAAATTCTGTTAGGTGCTGGAGAAAATTTCTCAAGCGGAAAACCACCTTTGGATTGGCGAAAAATTATTCTGCTCTAAACATCAAAGAGGAACATGTAAAGTCAATGCCATTTGAGCAGTTTGCAGTCCTGATTGAAACACCCTCTAAGCTTCAGACTACAAAAGCTTTATTTGACCGCCTCGAGATCCGTTACAAAGCTGTAATGAGCACGGCATCTAGCATCAATTACAACGGTCAGAGTAACATTGATCACCTCCTTAAAAGAGTTTCTTCACCTAGCCGGAGAACTACACCCAGAACCCCTGCCCACACTAGACACGTAAAGAAACCTGGTCCCACCAGAGCGGTCTCCAAGACATCTATTGTCAAGCTGTCAAGGTACCAAGTGAGAATAGTGCTATGTGCGTACATGATTGTGGCTCATCCCGATGCGGTTTTTAGTGGTCAAGGGGAGCGTGAGACCGCTTTAGCCGAGTCAGCTAAGAAGTTCGTTCATGAACTCGAGTTGTTGATTAATATAATACTACATGGACGTTGTGAAGATTCCGAACCAGTGTTGCCTAAACGTACCTTTCGGTCACAGCTGTCAGCTTTTGATTCGGCATGGTGCGCCTACCTGAATAGCTTTGTGGTATGGAAGGTTAAGGATGCTGAGTCTTTAGAGGAGGATCTGGTGAGGGCTGCTTGCCAGATGGAAATCTCGATGATGCAAAAATGCAAACTGACACATGAAGGAGATAATGTTGATCTTACACATGATATGAAAGCTATTCAGAAACAGGTTTTACTACTAGCCTTGATTTCTTCTGTTCTTATTAGCAATGGACAAATTGGTGGGTCAAGTAACAGGTGAAAAAGGCGTTTTTTTGTATAGGTTGAAACAGGCCAGGTTTGGGTTAAAACAAAACATAACTCATAGTGTTACTTTAATAATAATAATTTTATATTCAGTAAAATGCCATTTTCGTCCCTGAGGTTTGGTCAGTTTGGCGACTTCCATTCAAAGGTTTGTTTTTCCGCATCTGGATCCAAAAGGTTTGAAATCTTGCCATTTTCATCCGGCTTGTTCACTCCATCCATTTTTCTCCTTTAAGCCAGGGGTATTTCCGTCTTTTTTGCTGACTTAAAGAGTTGGAGGGCAATTCGGTCTTTTAAAGAGTTAAAGGGCAAGTTGGTCCTTTTCACTTTATTTAAAAAGACCGAATACCCCTAAAAGGACCAAATTACCTTTTAGATCCAGATGCAAAAAACAAACCTTTAGACGAAAGTCGCAAAAGTGGCCAAACCTCAGGGACGAAAAGGGCATTTTACCCGTTAATATTTGTTCTAAATAAGTTATTTTAGGTGGTTTTATGCATAAAAATACACTTTGAGTTACTTTCGATCTGTTTCCTTTCAATCGAAGTTTTTATATTTGACCCGTTAGAGATAAAACATTACCTGAGTCAATCCATTCATTGGTAGGATGAAATTGCCCTCTAAAATGTATAAAATAATGCAGGTTACGGTGGATCAACAACTGTTGAGGGAAAGGGTAAGGCACCTTAGTGGAGATGAAGGAATAGAGCGTATGCGTAATGCTCTTTCTGATACACGGACAACATACTTTAAAGCAGTTGAGAATGGTAACTCTGTGGGCTCACCAGTTGTGCGTATACCGCCATCTTCGTCCTTGCTGGTAACACCAACTGCTGACTCAGACAAAAAGAACAAAAGTGAAGAGGCTAGCCGTGTGGTTCGTGCCCTATTCAAAGATGACGATTCCAAAGTTGTCGGCTCTTCTGCTGCTAGCAGTAGATCTCCAGAAAGTCAGTTAAATCATTCTGGTGAGATTGTCAGCATGGAGAATGAGTTAATCGTGAATGAATTTGTTCATGGACAGCAGTACTCATCCGCCAGTAATTTGAATGGTACTAATGAAGATCAAACAGTGGTCAAGGTTAGTTTTTTTTTTATTCTATATTCAGTCGTCTTTATTTGTTTCTTCAATTACTCATGAGCAACATTTGACAATGATCACAGGTACGGAAGACAATGGAAAAAGCTTTTTGGGATGGCATAACTGATTCTATACAAGAAGATAACTATGATCGTGTCGTTGAACTCATGAAGGAGGTGAGGGATGAACTATGTGAGATGGCTCCTCAGAGTTGGAAACAAGAGATTATTGAAGCTATCGATGTGGTTATTCTTTCTCAGGTAAACATGCCAACCGCTAAGATTTCTTTACTGCTTTACTTTTTTCATTCGTTAAAGTTTTCTTTGGTTGCTGAACATTTTCTTTCATCTTTGTAGTTGTTGAAGTCTGACAGTTTAGACATGGAATATCTCGGGAAAATTATGGAGTTTGCGTTGGTGAGTTTGCAGAAGCTTTCAGCTCCAGCTAAAGAAATCAATCTCAAGGATGCCCATCAGAAAGTTTTAAGAGAACTAGCTGATATATGTCGGGCAGATGATTCCAACCGTTCACATGCTATAGCATTGGTTAAGGGCTTGCGTTTTGTCCTTGAACAAATACAGGTATCTATTTTTCTGCTTGTTCTTTTATTTGCCTAGACGTTGAAATAATAATTATTTTTATAGGCACTCAAGCAAGAAATTAGCAATGCTCGTATAAAGATTATGGAACCGTTACTGAAGGGGCCTGCCGGTTTGGAGTATCTAGGAAAAGCGTTCACGAAGCGGTTTGGTACACCATCTGAAGCTTCCACCCGCCTTCCATTGACCATGAGGTGGCTTTCATCTTTAGGGCCTGCATACGATCAAGACTGGAGTGACCACAAACGGGTTCTTTCAGGCTTGCAAGATGGTTCACCATCAGAAAAGCTAGTGCTTCCTTCCACCGCTCTTAGAACTGGTGGAAGCTTCTCTAATGGATTACAAACTTCAACCCCTGTTTCCATAACTGACGATGTTGCAGGCAATTTACCAATTTACAAAACTTGCATATTTTTTCATCTTTCAAAAATCATAACTTGTAATTTGACTCGTTCTGTTTTTTTTTTCCAGATAATAGGTACCCAGAATGCAAGGGAGAAAGGCGTGATTTGCTCGTGAGACTCGGTTTGCTGAAACTGGTGAATGATGTTTATGGTGTGACCCAGGAAGAGTTGCCTGAAACATTGAAGCTTAACTTTCTCAGGCTGCGGCTGGTGCAGGCTCAACTCCAGGAGATCATTGTTACTGCTACCAGGTAGGCTAAGTTCTGTGCCCTAGGGACCGCAAAACAACTCGAACCCAACGGGCAAACCCAAAGCCGGAAACCGAACATATAGATAATCTTAAAAAGTAGTGGTGACTAGAAAACCGGAAAAACCAAAGTGCACAAAAAACCGAAACGGAATTTATGGTTCAGTTTCGGTTTTGTATTTTATGAAAACCAAAAAAACTGAACCGAAAAACCCAAAAGATCATTCTTTTACGTAATTTTGTTCCAAGAACCGAAAGACCAAACCGAACCGTTGCTAAAACCGAAACCAAAAAAAACTGAAACCAAATGCTTTTCAAAAACCAAATTTATGGTTTGGTTTAGGTTTCGCATTTTATGAGAATCGAAAAAACTGAACTGAATAATCCAAAAAATATTTTTTACGTAATTAGGTTCCAAGAAGGCAAGTACCGAAAGACCAAACCGAACCGTTGCTAAAACCGAACGCTTTTCCAAAACCAAAAACCAAACCGTGCACACCTTTATTAAAAAAGTAACAAATGGTATGCTAAAGTTATTAGAAACTTGAATTCATCAAAATTATAGAGTTGTTAGATGTAGTTGTATTTGATATTTCAAGTCGGTTTTTTTGAGGCGAGTAAGTTTGTGTGTCGGGTAACGGACATCCCAACAGGTAATTTTTAACCACAAAAGATTCAAAACAATACGCATAGCCGATGTGTAATCAGTAACATGATCTGGTATGGGCCGGGAATACCAAAACCCAGCCCACGCTGGCCCATTGCCATCTCTATTCCACCCACTATTCGGTGACAATTTCGACCCATTTACTTATAAAAATTGATCAATTTTTGGGTTGTATTTTTGTTCACCCACTAATGTTTGATATCACGTGCAGCATTCTAGTCCTTCGTCAAACACTCGTGATGGAGAAAATGATATCAAGCCATGAGGAGATGGAGACCACAATACAAAAATGCTGCACGGAGCTTTTACGGATACTAGACACGGTAGAGAACACAGGTCTTGAGGAGATTGTTGAAGTTCTTAGCAAAACCGCAGACGGTTTTGATAAATCCAATGATACAACCAAATCCGAGTCGAGAAGACTTGTCATGGCAAGAATGCTGAGGAAAAGCGTACAAGCTGAGGACTCGGTTTTTGTGAAGGTGTCTAGAGCAGTGTATTTGGCTACTAGAGGGGTTGTGCTCGGTGGCAGTGGGAACCATGGAAGACTACTGGCGGAGATGGCTCTCCGCCAGGTGGGGGCGGCTGTTCTTACGGATAGGGTGGTGGAAGCCGGAAAGGTGTTGGGAGTGATGGCGAGTGTAACCGAGCGTGTTCATGGGCCGTGGTACGACCGGTTGATTGAGAATGTGTGATTATTTGACTGGACTTTGGTTTGGTTTGTGTTTTGTACATATATGTGGTTATGATTTGTGTAGTGATTTATGTTCGTAGTAAATAGGATAAGGGTGACATGTATAAACTAATCTGGCCGCTAATCTAAGTGAGTGAATTAATAAAAAGATATTGTATGACCGTGACATGAAAATATAGGAGTTGGCTAAATTCACCTCTTTTTTTACTAGTCATATCCCTTTTCTAAGAATACAATTTAAAAATTGTTAAATTTCACCCCTCTATACAATTCAAATATTGTTTTTGAAAATTGTTTCTCTAATTTGTATTTTACTTTGTTTCTATAATTTGAAGACATCTTAGTAGTATTTTATTATATTTCTATAAAACGTCATTAAAATTAATAAGAAGTTTCAGAACTTTTAAAAAAAAAACATTTGATTTTATATCTTTTATTTATTTCGTACTTTAGTTCTCTCATCTTTCTATTTTAATTTTTATTTGTATTATTATATTAAAATGTTTTTATAATATAATTAACAACTTTTATTTATTAAAAGTAATAAGACACAAAAAGAAAATAGAACGTTAACTTAGCACATTAGGTAGTAAAATGATTTGATCAAAGCATGTAATATCAATTAATAATTGATATAAGTTGAAATTTAATTATTGTGAGTGTATTTTGTTGACTAATCAAAATCATTATCTACAAATTGATGTGGTGATCCGTTCTCTTCTTTTAACTCCAAAAACTATATTAAGTTGGATGGCTTCAAAGCTTCATTTATATTTTTTTTATATTTTTGTGTATTATTGTTTATATAAACTGAATTCAAATACCCACTTCAAGCCGCTATGAACAAAAAAAATCCCATTTCAAAATTAAAATGACTCGCTTTAGTTTAAAACGTAAGAAACGATTTTTTATTTCAAATAACCAAAAAAAGTTTCTTTTTAAATATTATAACGTTTTAAAAACAAATATTAGTAATAATAATAAGAGTTAACTGTCATTTTCGTCCCTGTGGTTTGTTCACTTTTATCACTTCAGTCCAATTTTCAAAAATGCGCCATTTTCCTCCCCGGCGTTCTAGAAACGTGCCATTTCAGTCCAAAAAGTTAAACCCAGTTAAAACCTCAATTTAATGAAAGGCAAAATCATTTGCAGTTGGCCAGGTTCGAACCCGTGACCATTCGGTTGGAAAGAAACGAATTAACCAGCGTGCCAAGTCCCCCCCCCCGGCTGGTAAGTAAGTCATGCAAGAAGAACAGGTCATTTTGGGTGACCCACTCCCTGCTATCATGTCGACCCGCAATTGTCATGGGGATACACCGATGTAGGTATCGGTGCAACGGGTCGTAAATGCGCGACACCCGCGCCTTTGGGGATCGCGAACGCAGTGTCACGAACTCTCCGGTACCAATAATGTGCCACCAAGGCCACAACACGTTAGAGGACGTGGTGGTCGGCGCATCCAAAAATGCCTGGGATACTGACTCATCCTGTGAGTACAGACCCGAGGCAACAGCAAACTAGGGGAGCGTCAACCGGCAAGACTCCCCGCAAAGAGTAAACGACATCGCGATGGTATCCAAAAAATGTTGTAAACCCCTACCCCGGGTGTCGGTAAACGCAAACGTACATAAAAACTCTAAAGTAATCTCGCTGTGAGCCCGCTCTCGGGCGGCCACAAATAAACGGGCCCATGCGGAGGTAGCTGGCATGAACTCCCGGACCCGATCGATCCAATCTCGGTCAAAAAAACCAATATCAATGGTTCGGGGCGCATCCAGTTCCATCTCCCGTAATCTACCCAAAAACCTGTGGGCAGCCGTACATCGGGGAATCGCACAAACAAATTGCGCCGTCTCTGTAAAATCAGCTACAACCTTTGTCAGTTCACCTTACACGACCCGTATATACCATGTAAAAATAAGATTTTGTCATATAAGATTATTAATTCTCTCTTTTTTTCTTCATTCTTCCATAGTTTTTTTTGTAATAATTTTTGTTTGCATTTTTTTCCAAGACTCAAAAAGGGACCAACTGAAAACTTAATTATTAAATCATGCTTTTATTTTGATCAAATCATTTGTTTGATATTTTCCAATTGCGTAATCAGTTTGCAACCAAAAAGGGACCAACAGAAACGAGTGATAGTTCACATTTG
The DNA here is from genome assembly GCF_002127325.2 of Helianthus annuus. Classification (NCBI taxonomy): domain Eukaryota; kingdom Viridiplantae; phylum Streptophyta; class Magnoliopsida; order Asterales; family Asteraceae; genus Helianthus; species Helianthus annuus. Next base: position 118,377,308 of record NC_035448.2, on the reverse strand, counting down.
AATTTAGAGTAAACTGTCATTTTGGTCCCTGAGGTTTGGTTACTTTTGCCACTTTAGTCCAAAACTCAAACCTTTTGCATCTAGGTCCCTGTGGTTTCAGTTTTATTGCCATTTTGGTCCAAAAATGAAATCAGATCATACTTGTCTTATAAAATCCTGCAATTTTATCATTTTCCTCAGGGGCAAATTAGGTCATATTTGTCTTATAAAATATGGTATTTATTTATAAAAAAGAAATGATTATTTTGCCCCTACGGAAAATGACAAAATAACAGGATTTTATAAGACAAATATGATCTGATTTCATTTTTGGACCAAAATGACAACAAAACTGAAACCACAGGGACCCAGATGCAAAAAGTTTGAGTTTTGGACTAAAGTGACAAAATTGACCAAACCACAGAGGCCAAAATGGCATTTTACTCTTGAATTTATATTGAATGAACTTTAATCACATTTGAAATTTTGAATATAATAGCCTGCATGTTGAGTATTACTGTGAATGTACCCATCACAAATTTTATACACAGAACAAAATTACAGAAGACGTTGATACATAAGATTTATAGACGTGACGTCTATCAACATCAATCATTAACAATTTCAGATTCTCAACAATGGAGACAGAATAAAAAAATTTTGCACGACAATTTTACTTGTTTTTTTATAATTACAACTTTTAAAATTTTTATTTTCCTTTTTGCAATAATGTTAAGTCCATTACTCGATATTTGACAATTGGCAGTGGTAATAGGGTAGGACACTAGAAGTTTTGCCTATATATATAGAAGACATTTAGGTATTGTTTGTTTTTGCAGACATAAATTGTCTGCAAGCTGATTTCATCTGTGTTTTACTGTCTGCAATGAGAAGAGGGAGGTCGGAGGAGAAGAGGGAGGTCGTCAGACGGCAAGGAGAAGAGGGAGGTTGCCGGAAAACTGGTCGGAGTTAGAGGAGGAGTGGCGGCGAGGAGAAGAGGGTTGATGTTTTAAGCGTATACGAGGGAAGATTATATTAGGGTTTTTGTGAAAATGTTTTAAGAAAGGAGTCCATAGCTTATCTATACTATTATATAATGCAAGAGGGAAGGATTGTCAAAAGTTAAGAACTTCTTCCCCCCTTATTTATAAATAAACCCCTAAAATGAGGGTAAAGTAGTCTTTTAAACCATAATTATTTTTTAGTCCCTCAATCTATTACATTTAACTCCTTGACATTTAACATAATTATGGGTAATTAGTTACACTCCCACCCCCCCCCCCCCCCCGCTCTTTAATTCTTTAAAGTATTCCTGCGATATCTTACAACCTGTAATGTTTAAAAAAAACCGAAGGTACCATGACGATCGACACATTTTTTTAAACGTTTCGATAGTTGTCTTTTTTAGTTTCGTCGTGCGTTCATAAAGTACAAATAACCGATGCGTAAATGTACAATTGATTAAAGCCAACATTTGTTTTTTACCCAAGCCCGCTTTGACCATTACCTAGTTACCGTGCATTAACAAACTGACTCTCTACAAGTTTTTTTGTTTTGAACGGCATTAATAAACTAAAATATTCCCTAATTTTACTAGCTGCAATATTGAATATTTAAGTGACTCTGTACAAGTTTTTTGTTTTCAACGACATTAATAAACTATTCCCTAATTTTACTAGCCGCAATATTGAAAAGTTACCCGCCGCAATATAATACAGGAGGGAAGGATTCCCAAAAGTTAAGAACTTCTTCCCCCCTTATTTATAAATAAACCCCTAAAATGAGGGTAAAGTGGTCTTTTAAACCATAATTATTTTTAAGTCTATCAATCTATTACATTTAACTCCTTGACATTTAACATAATTATGGGTAATTAGTTACACTCCCCCCCCCCCCTTTAATTCTTTAAAGTGTTCTTGCGATATCTTACAACCTGTAATGTTTAAAAAAAAAAACGAAGGTACCATGACGATCGACACATTTTTTTAAACGTTTCGATAGTTGTCTTTTTTAGTTTCGCCGTGCGTTCATAAAGTACAAATAACCGATGCGTAAATGTACAATTGATTAAAGCCAACATTTGTTTTTTACCCAAGCCCGCTTTGACCATTACCTAGCTACCGTGCATTAACAAACTGACTCTCTACAAGTTTTTTGTTTTGAACGGCATTAATAAACTAAAATATTCCCTAATTTTACTAGCTGCAATATTGAATGTTTAAGTGACTCTGTACAAGTTTTTTGTTTTGAACGGCATTAATAAACTATAAAATATTCCCTAATTTTACTAGCCGCAATATTGAAAAGTTACCAGCCGCAATATTGACACGAGACACAAAGTTACTAGCCGCAATATTCCTCCAAGTTTTCTGGTACATGATAATCAAATTAAAATCTATTCTATATAACAAGTTCAGCTCAACTCCAAGATGATAAACGGCACCGCGGTACTTCATAAATCTGCAAGACGAAAACCGTTAATATGAATTTTTAACAAATCAAATATATATAATTATTTTGTTCAAAGTAACAATACATATAATTATTATTTCACAGTTGAAAACAAACATTTTAACTAGATACATCAACTCCAAGATGATAAATCGGCACCGCAGCACTTCATAAATCTGCAAGACGAAAACCGTTAATATGATTTTTTAACAAATCAAAGTATATATAATTATTTTGTTCAAAGTAACAATACATACAATTATTATTTCACAATTGAAAACAAACATTTTAACTAGATATAATAATTATTATTATTATTATTATTATTATTATTATTATTATTATTATTATTATTATTATTATTATTATTATTATTATTTCACATTTGAAAACGAACATTTTAACTAGATACAATTATTATTATTATTATTTTATGCACGTTTGGTTTTTTATAAAGAATGGTAGATTCAAATAGATGCAACTAACTTCCTAAACAAAAGGGTGCCAGATTTCAAAATAACCCTAATTCACCTCTATATTCCTACTATAAATACATAGTAGGGCACCCATTTCTATTGCTAAACATTTGATAATGAATCCAATTTCGAATCCAGTGATTGCGAAAAAACAATCATATGATGTTGTACTTTCAAAGGTTAGATTGTTAATTCGCATCAATTTATAAATTATGTTTTAATTTTATGCGAATTTTAATATATGTTATTTTTTTGATTCAGTTGGAAGGTGAACGCGCCGATTTAAACAATCCAGTTGCAACTCCCGCTTCTAAGGTTTCGATTTTGATTGTTTTATTAATTTTTTCTGTTCAAACAATTCCGCATGTTGGTGTTTATCTTCCGGATTCAGTATTTTCGCATGGACAACTTTATGTCGCTTTATCAAGACGGATATCACGTGCTAATACAAAGGTATTAGTACATCCTGCCAAAGACTTCAGACGAGACGGTGTATACACCTCAAATGTTGTCTATCGAGAGGTGTTACATGACGAATGAAATACTTGTGAATGAGAATGTGATGATTTTTTATGCATTTGGTGGTTTACGTAATTACATTCTACATATAGTTTATATATGATGTCATTATATTACACACTTTTGTCTTTTTTACTCACTTATTTAATTTTCCCTTGCAGATTAATTAAGAATTTGATATGGATAAGACAGATAGCAAAATGAAAGATGTGCCAGGTATCTACCTATCTATCAGATCTTATATATAATTTTAACATGATATAACATATATGTAGCTAAATACTTATCATTTCTTTTAGTTCCCCAAACTGCTACAGCAGCTACTACTGATTTATTAGTTAAAGAGGACATCGAAGAAGAAAATCAACCTCAAAAAGATGTAACAATCAAACAGGAAGAGATACAAGAAATTCCGGAGGACGTTGATCTCGATGATGAGAAATGGTGGTCTGACAATATGGATGAGATCCTTAAGATGTTTAAGTCGTATGATTAATAAATTTTCAACCTCATGATGCAAAGTACTTGACCCTTTATGTTTAATACTTATCTTTTCTTATTTGTGTGGTACTTTATATAACTTTTAATTATGTTTAAGACTTGTTTTTTTCTTATTCGTGGTTTACTTTATTACACCAATTGTTTCTTGAAGTACTTCCTAATTTAAATTCTAAATTTAACAATTACTAAACATGTGTAACACTTATGACATATATCCACCACAATAATGTTATCATATACAAATAAGAAAACTACCAGCAACGAGTGCCGCAATCCAAAGTGTTGCCCCCGCCGCATCGCGCGGGCACCATACTATTTTTTAAGATGAAAAAAGCTGAGTTTTTATCTGTTTATAAAAAAACAAACAATCTTCAAGGATAATGTCTCCGCGCCTGCAGAAATCAGCTCCCTTAAAGATGTTTAAAACACCCCCTTAATGTACCTATCCAAGAATCAATAATATCTTGCACTTGCTTTCACTCTCATGGCTTACTAAACCTTCCATTCATCCTCTTTTACTCCATCCTTCATAAACTTTCCTTCTTTCCCTCGCACTTCATATTATATCCCTTACAAAAAAAATTAATTGTTTTTAATCATTTTAGATTTCGACATCGCACGTTGCGGAAAAACCGAGCAAATGATAATGTAAAATGAACGTGATTTGAAAATAAAGCATGTTGTTTAGAAAGCCAAACCAATAGGACAGTTTAGTTTATCATCATACTATTTTATGATACCAAATAAATACTTTATTTTGAGTACAACTTCGTTTTCAACAAAACTTATAACGGAATGTCGGGGAAAAAATCAAGCATAACTACGTACATGAGTTTTTAAAAAAATTATAAATGTAAATTATTAAAGAAGTATCAAATTATCGATAAATTAATATATGTTCTAAAAAAGAATTATTAAAAAATGATAAAGAAAATATATGGTTTTAAAAAAGGGAAAAAATAAAAATATGTTACTAAAAGTAAATCTATTAATAAACTATTATAATATATTAAATAAAAAATAATAAAAAGTTATATATTACTATAAAAATAAAGTTACTATTCATCGTACTTTATCAATAATAATAAAATAATAATAATAATAATAATAATAATAATAATAATAATAATAATAATAATAAGAATAATAATAATAATAATGTTTCTTTATTATTTATTTTTTTATTAGTGCTTTAAATTTTGCAGCTTAAATGAAAACTCAGAGGTGGCTAGACTTTCAAAATCCAAACTAGAGGGACCAGACTCTTAAATATCCAATATTTCACACTACGAAAAAAATTCAATAAAATTACACAACGAAGCGAAAAATCAAGGGGGGTCGGGCACCCCCGGCTCCCATAAAGCTTCGCCCATGTACTAATTGAGTGGCGGACTCATAAACTTTTTTCATGGGGGGCGGAAAATTTTCAAGTGTGTGTTGTCTTTGCTATATATTAAAAAAGGTTTGGACTGATTCGGGTCGAGTTAAATCACATAACAAAAGGATAAAACTAAATTAAATTTTAAATACATTATAAAAATACGTCAAACACCATTCGAAAATCATAATAGAAATACAATCTATCTATACTATATAATAAAAGAAACCATCTTTAGGACACTTGTCATCATATTAGGCCATGTCTTATGGATAATTATTATTTTAGTTTAATTACTTCTAATTAATTATAGATAATCCTCCTACTAAATATTTTTTAGTTTAATTATTACTTTTATATTTATCTATTTACTTCAAATTCAAACTTAGTTATCTAATTTGATATTAGAAAAAATTACGATTTTGGCCCATGTGGTTATATCACTTTTACTCTTTCAACTCAAAAAGGATTTTTTTTAACATTCTGAGCCATCAACGTCTTTTTTTCTAATCCTTTTGGACTCAACGTCATTTTTTCTAACTTTTTTGGCCCCCTAAAAGTAAATGGATGGGGTTAGTGTTTGGGGCCAAAAGGATTAAAAAAAAAAGACGTTGGAGGCTTAGATGTTAAAAGATTCATTTTTTGGCTAAAAGGGTAAAAGTGAAATAATCACAGAGGCAAAAATCGTAATTTACTCTTGATATTAACTATATATTTGAACGTTTTGTTTAGTTTGGTATCAAATAGATTTTACGAAACTTAAAATAAAATTAATTAATATTATTTATCATTTCTACATTTACAAGTTTTAAATAAATGGTTAAATTTATCGAGACTTTGTTACATTTACAAGTTTTAAAAAAAGGGTTAAATTTATTGAGACTTCGTTAACAAATTTTACTACAATATAATAATCTATTTATATCAATCTAAATATATATCTATACTATACTATATAATAAAACATTAATGTGTGACACCTATCATTCATTGTAAGCATTTATTTTTTGATTTTCTCAGTTCACTTCCAAACTTATCTTAGATTAAACAAATAAATAAATAAATAATAAGCTAATATTAAATTTCATTCTACTTTAAATTTTGAATACCATTCTTCTATTTTTCTAATAAAATATTTTATTATTCTAATAAAATACTATTTTTCTAATTGCTCGGATGGTCCCTGTGGTTTCAAGTTTTTTCACGTTTAGTCCCTACCTTTTGAAAATAGTAGGTATGCTCCCTATGGTTTGTCATTTTGTTACTCGGATAGTCCCTGAGTAGATGTCAGTTAGTTTGAAAATAGCAGGTATGCTCCCTATGGTTTGTCATTTTGTTACTCGGATAGTCCCCAGAGTAAATGTTGGGGGACTATCCGAGTAACAAAATGACAAACCATAGGGAGCATACATGCTATTTTCAAAACGTGGGGACTAAACGTGAAAAAACGTGAAACCACAGGGACCATCCGAGCAATTAACTCTAAAACAAATTATTTATCACGAAAACCAAACTTTGTATTAATATATGAAATATTTTTATTTTCATTACTAAAAAAATTATTATATCAATTTTATTACATAATTTATAAATCAATTTGTCGGAATTGGTACCAACATTTTATCACTCAAATAGATGTTGATTTGCTTCTTGAATAACATATCTTCTTTTCAAGAACCATCTTCACAATCACCATATCCATCGCGTATCGAGTATTATCCATTAGTATATTGAAAGATATGATTGTTTTATTATTGGTATATAAAATTAGATTTATTAAACCCGTGTAATACACGTAGTTTTTTAAAGATATACCTTTTTTTATTATTTATTATACAAAATTACATTTATTCGACCCGTGTAATACATGAGGTGTTTTAAGATATATAACTTTTTATTATTTGATATACAAAATTAAATTTATTCAATTCATACAATACACAGGGTTTTTAAGGATATATATTTTTTATTATTTAGTATAGAAAATTAAATTTATTCAACCCGTCTAATACACATATTTTTAAAGATGTAACTTTTTTATTATTTGGTATATAAAACTACATATATTCAAACTGTGTAATAAATGAGGTTTTTGAAAGATGTATTATTTTATTATTTGGTAAACAATATTACATTTATTCAACCCGTGTAATAGAGGAACTGTGTGGTGCGAGATAGGATTAAATGGGATGCGAATAGAGGCATGGTTCTGAATGAAGATTGGCGAATAGAAACAACCTCTGTTGAAACAATCTCTGAGATGCAATGTCACGGCCCTCGGCCCCGGTTTGATCCGGTCTAGAGCCGCGAGGCAGGAAATCCCGTGGTATTTAATTTAGGCGACAGCGGAAGTATTTAATACAGGATCTTTTAATATAAAAAATGCCCGTTACATAAGTTAGGGATAAAACCCCGTAATTTACATTAACATGATTTCACTGGGAAATCTTTATTTTTACAAAACATGTTTCTTTATTTATTTATATTGAGCCACTTCTCTAAGCTTGTAGTGCTTCACGACACTTTTCTTTGCTTACAACAGATCACCTGAAACATATTTGAAAAAGATTTTGTCAGCGGGGAAATACTGAGTGAATCATTCAGTTTACTGAAAACGACACATTTGTTATAATTTACAGTATTAAGAGCGATTACAATGTTTCTGATATCAACCAACTACCCACATTATTTATCACTCGACCCATTGGCCCATTCGTCCAATGGTGTCTGTGACTATGGTCATATCACCTCTTGGCTAACTCGTTGTCCAATGGTGAAGATTATCAAGTAATGTATACAAAACCCCACATACCGGCCGTAATTTGGTGATTACAAAGACTTAATCCCTGTAATTATAACTTTGAAAATAACTTGGAGTTTTGTAAAACAGTTGATAAAAAGAGAATGACTCACATTGCAGATTTAACGAGCAGTGTATAAGCCTACTGATTTAGCCTTGTTTAACCTATTTAAATAACAATGCACACAAACTGGGTTAGTAACTAATACATCAGTTACGACAATTCACGAGATTAAACCCTCACAACGAATGACAAAGTGCGATACTTAAACATCCAGCGGATTCACAACGAATGACAGAGTATAGCCCGAATTTGGACAACACTCAAACATTCAAGTCAAAATCACTGTGACAACCGGTGATTTACGTCTCTTAATTACGTGATTAACAGATAATTAACGCGATAATAAATAGTGTTTACAGCGCGAATTAACTTAATTAGGCCTTTGGAGTGCCTAGGAATGTCTATCCGACTTTACAGTACGCGAACGGAGGTTTACAGAGAAACCTGTGAAACGTTAAACGGCAACCGATTGAAAACGAACAGAACACTGACAACGCCGATAAATATTAAATTTTTATGATATATTTTAGCTTCGTAATTAAATTTTAGTGACTACAGTTGAAACCGGATCGAAAAACGGATTAAAAACGGCAACGATGTAATTTTTCGCGATTATTACCGTGATCGATGAACGGGCGTGCTAACAACGACTACCGACCGTGTTTTTGTTTTTGACGTTAAAACAGAGTTCAGGATTTGACAACGGGTCCCGTAGGAATTACGGGCCACTTACACATAAGATGGGCTTGTGGGCGCTAGGCCCAAGCCCAAAACCGCAAGCCTAAACCTGCATAATACATTAGATCTTATAAGATCTGTACAAAAGATTTGCCAAATCCCTACAAATCTTGCCAAAATCTATACTAAATCCTACAAGATTTAGAAATCTCTACAAAATATTTATAAAATCTTTAAAGGATCTCTTTAGATCTTTATACGAAGAACAAGAGAAAGCTATGTTAGTCAATACCCACTTGAATGTCTATAAAACCCTACCCCCCTTAGTTCAACCAACACACACACAAACACAGACTTTTGGTCTGTCTTGCTCCCTCTCTCGATCTCACCTAAACAAAACCAAACATCCTTCATGTTCTCTCTCCCTCTCTCGGCAGACCAAGAACCGGACTCCGGCCGGCAAGCGGCGGAGCCGGTGACATCTCGGCGGCGACTGCTGGTGGCCGCGGCGGTGCGGCGGCGGAGCCGCCGTAGGCGGCGGTGCTCCGGCGAGGTTCTGGTGTCTTTTTTTCCGACCAAACACTCCTACCCCCACTAAACGAAACCTTCCGAGTGCGATGGCGGTGTCCGTTTCCACCGATTCTTAACCATTTAAGCTTACGCGCCACTCCGGTGAATATCCGGTCAAGATTCCGGCAAGCTCAGTTTGGATTTTTAACTTCGAGCATGCGTAAATCGGCCTACTAGGAGCATTTCTGCTCATTTTCAAAACTTTTTATTTTCCGGCGACATCTCCGGTGAGTCTCCAGCTCGATTATTCATTTTTTATGTTCTTCGTTTATGTTTGTTTTGGGTGCTCGGCTCGCCTAACGGAAAATACTCGTGTTCGAGTTGTAACAGTAGCAATGATGGTGATGCCAACAGTGGAACGGTTGTGGTGGTGATTGTGCTCAGGTTGGTTGCCGGTCCGATTTCAAGTCCGAGTCCACTCGGGTCAACACAGTCAAACCAGTCAACTGGTCAGTCGGTTCGGGTCAGTTTTGGGTACGGGTCAAACGCGGTCAACACCGGAGCGGTACGGGTCAGCTGGTCAAAGGCAGTCAACTCGGTCAACCGGGTCAACTCAGCGAGTCGACTCAGTCAACCCGGTTAGACGTGGTTTCGGTTCGGTCAGCGGGTTCGGGGCCAAGCAGTCAACAGAATGGTTCGGGTTCGCGCTTGGTCAAATCGAGTCAAGTCGGTCAATCACGGTCAAGTTGACTCGGTCAACTCAATCATCGGTTCGACATTTGACACGAAGACTCGGTAAAGATTTACGGCGCGACTATTTTGTTATTTCTATAACTTTATTACTCACGTGAAACGAGCTCGAACCAGTTAACTATAGTATACGTTTAATATATTTTGACAGTTACATATATATTGTTTGAACTTGGTTGAATTTTGATAAACATAACGACAACTTGTGTTGTCGGGGGCGTCCAAAAATAGAGGAAACTCTGCCCGTTTTTCGAGAAAATCCGTAAAATAAAGGGCGTATATTTATAAAACAAAACATGTTTTATTGAGAAACGACGACTAGTGATATCAGGCGACTTTTATGAAAACTAGCAAAAGCATATAATTACTTTCGACAACACTTCGCAATTTTCGAAAACGACGATTCAGAAAGTAATTTACAAAAATAAATATAGTATTTATGTTAATTTTAAACCTGGATATTTCGACAACTCTTTTATAAAAATAAATATAGTCGGTATATTTATTTTAGATAGCAAACCATATGACTTCTTTTATAAAATAAATATAACTTTTCATATTTATTTTATACGCCTAAACGGCACATACGTATATTTTGACAAAGATCATACGAAACGCGATGTATAATACGAGTTGGTTATATGATATTTTCATACAGATATTCTTTTTGTATGCGTACGACTTCTCGGAGCGACTAACATTATTTCGTCAATATATGGATATTTTTGTATAAATATTTATATATTTGAAATTCTCGAAAACTAAGTACTTTCAAGGCTTAGTAAACTATTACCGACATTATACGAAACTTAACAAATACGACTTCTTCGTTTCTTTTAAGTCAACAACTTACCGTCGAATCGTTCGGCTAACGACTCGGTAGAACTCAGTGACACGTAGTTTAGTTACTGCGTTTATTTAGAAACTTATTAAGATATTCCATGTTAGGAATATTGTAGGATGCACGCTAGCAAGTCTAGTCTTGGAAACGACATCACGAAGTCGTAATTAGCTAGCTTTGCACAAGGAATATTCAGGCGTGTTCATAACCCCCACTTTTTAGTGTTTTACATTTTTTTATAAATGTTTTCGGGGTGGAAAGACATGCACGATTTTCAGAAACATACAAAGTTTTGAACAAACGCAAAACTCGTATTTCTAAATCATATCACGAATGGATTTCGAGGAACTCAAATGATTTACGAAAGGTTTATACTAAACATAACGGTTTTTACAAAACAAATGCGTATTTTCGAAATGTGAATGATTTTTCGTAACTAGGGAGTCAGTCAGGGTGGCTGGGGAGGTTCAGCCAGGGTGGCTGGGGAGGTCCAGCCAGGGTGGCTGGGGAGGTTCAGCCAGGGTGGCTGGGGAGGCCCAGTCAGGGTGGCTGGGGAGGTTCAGCCAGGGTAGCTGGGGTGGAATATATGTTACAGTAATTACGAATACTTTATACATGGTATGGTTAGCGTAAGGAGGTTTACTACTTAGATCATGTGAGTGGGTATGCGGAAACTTGAGGCCATTAATCCTCAGGGTAGGACCGAGGGACAGGAGCGGTAGATCTACTTGGGTGTAGCGAGCCCAGCCCCAGGCCCAGCATAACGGACCTCGGGGTGACTTTGTGCCCAACGCATAAATCCGCTAGGTTTGAGTCTTCCAACTTGCACTTCACACATATCAATGGCCTTGCAAACCATTGGTGATCTCAATTCCCTTATTTGCTACATACCAGGGATTTTTATCATACACGCTTACAAAATGCTTGATTTATACAAAATAAAAACCATGTTTTATACAAATTCAAAGTATTGGTTTATACGGGCATAGACTCAAAGTCAGGGTGGGCATTGACGGTTATACATACTTTACAAATACATGGTTTTACGATCATAGATCGTTACAAATACAAAGTCCTCATATACTAGACAAGAAAATGATTTTTAAATTCGTTTTCTCAATACCATTTCGAAAAGCGGTTATTCCAAAGATTTATTTCAAATCTTTCTCAACTCAAAAGGTTTATTTCAAATCTTTCACAACTCAAAAGATTTATTTCAAATCATTTACAAACAAACTATGGACTCGCTCAACTTTATGTTGACTTTTTCGCATGTTTCTTTCTCAGGTTGCTTTTCAAAGTCAAGGCACGGTTGGAATAGGAGGACCATTGGAGACTCGAGTACTTAGTGGGCGTTCAGTTTCTAGAAAGACAGAGCTTATTTGCTTCCGCTGTGCAATGAAGATACCGGTCCAGTCACGCCAGCTCTGATAATTTCGGGGTGTGACAGATTGGTATCAGAGCTATAGGTTACAGCGAATTAGGTTTCTGTTGTGATACCTAGGCTCTAACCTCACCTTTCCCCCTGGGGACTTAGATCATTGTGACATTGAACACATACAGAACGCCTAGTACTCGAATATGGTCTCCAACCATTGCCGAAAAACAAGCAGTCAAAATATTGTTTTCAAACATACGCTATTATGGTGTTTCATACCCGGTGCATAAAACGATTACATACAGTACACAACACTCTGAGAGTTTAGGAAACATGCATTTAAGACCTTCGGAAAAGGGAATTCAGTCTGAGAGGCTGGGAGGATAGTCTAGTGGGACTAGGAGATTCAGTCTGAGAGGCTGGGAGGATAGTCTAGTGGGACTAGGAGATTCAGTCTGAGAGGCTGGGAGGATAGTCTAGTGGGACTAGGAGATTCAGTCTGAGAGGCTGGGAGGATAGACTAGTGGGACTAGGGGAATTACTTGATTGCTTATTGGTGACTAACATGCTTATTTGATTATATGATCGATTATTTGTGCATGGTCATCACGTAGGAACCGCGAATATTAACTCGGGTACACACTATTATCCATATTGTCTATGATATTTTAACTTCCCGAGCAGGCAGCCTACGCATAACGAAACGCTAGCGCATGAAAATACATGGAACTCAATTTTTACGTCAACGGATGTCGGGGTACATCACCTTCTACGTGGCACACGACGCTAGTGCACATGTATACGTGAAACTTAAGCTTACATCAACAGAGGTTGAAGTACGTCACATACGACTATCGAGGCGAGGCCTTTGAAAAGACGCGATGGCGCAATTCAACGACGACGCTAGATTCCTGTCAGCAGGAGAACTAACGGCCAGGAAATAGCAACTTTTCACGCGATCCTGCAACGACACGAATCACTCCAAGGGAAAGACGTATGTCTCCACATCCCCCTATTTCGGTTAACGACGAATACAATATGTTCGACATTCCATGGTAATGTCACCTAACAATTGGTCGTCACACGAAACCCCAGGTAAAGTCCTCAAATTTCTTTTGTTGAAATTTCGACTTTCACACTTACTGAGTAGATTTTCGTATCTCTACTCCTCTTAATGGTCATTGTGACAAGATCATTTCTTTCAGTATAGCGAACACTAATTGCTTCATTTCTTGGAAAATTTATATGTTACACATGCATCGTTTGTTACGCATGTGGTTTCGTTTCGAATAAGCGTTTCATTAAAGTTCAAATATTGTTTCGCTTAATCTAATTATCGATTTGTGATTCGAATGACCCGCGTTATTGTAAATGTTGGCTCCTTTGTTATCAAGTCAACACATTTTCTTGAAAACTTCTTTTCTCTTCAAGTTACACACATGGTTTTCGTCGTCACCATGCCGAAGTTTCCTTTTTGGAACATATATATTTTTGTCAGATTGCGCTAAAACCAAGTTCAATTGTTTGAACTTGTCCATTACACATATTCACTTCAGAGCATCATATGATGCATTGAGGGCATCATATTCAAAATTTGTTTTAACAAATGTTTTATTAGTTCCGAGTCGAAGTAAACTTGTTTGACATTCGACTCCACTAAATTGTTTATTGATTTCGACACCTTGTGGTGGTATCTTTCACTTATTTGAAGCTTGCGCTAAACTCGTTTAGACATCTCATGCACGGATTTAAATGTTTACTTATTGATTGCTTTAAATCCACTTTGATTTATTATAACTAAAACAGTCTTAACACAATCGTGTGATAAGACAAGGGTACACAAATTCATTTCATATTCCGGTGTACCTCCTAACGATCCTTTCAACATCGATCGAATGTTTTGCGATATTCATTGCTTCTTCACCTTCGATCGAGAACATTATTTCTTTGATGTTTCATTTTCAATTGAAAATTCTATGATGTCATTTGAAACAAACTTTCAGATTCCCTTTACTGCGCATTCATTTGACTTCAAACACAGTGAATTTGTTTGATCACCGCTATTATTGGATTGTTTAAATCACTACGACACCTTGTGGTGTTGGTACAAACTTGTAGCTTGGGCTAATCATGATCGATCGTTTCATGCAAAACACAGGTGATACTTGTTCGATCACCGGTATTATTGAATTATTTCATTCATTACGACACCTTGAGGCGTCGGTATAACTTGCAGCTTGTGCTGATCACGATCGAGCGTTTCATGCAAACTATTATATTTGAGATTGTTGATTTTAAGTTCATCCAGTGGATGTTATCGCTTCTAGAACTCGTTTACATGTTATAAACGTTCATATGGAATTCGATTGGTCGAAGTTCCTGTTCATTGTTGGATCCTGTTAACTTAGTCACATTAGTGACTGTATCTATACATCTTGTTTCCCTTGACATCAACTTTTGAAACACACTTTTGAAGAGATAACCTAGTCTAAATTTCGAGGACGAAATTTCTGTAACAAGGGGAGAATGTGACAACCGGTGATTTACGTCTCTTAATTACGTGATTAACAGATAATTAACGCGATAATAAATAGTGTTTACAACACGAATTAACTTAATTAGGCCTTTGGAGTGCCTAGGAACGTCTATCCGACTTTACAGTACGCGAACGGAGATTTACAGAGAAACCTGTGAAACGTTAAACAGCAACCGATTGAAAACGAACAGAACACTGACAACGCCGACAAATATTAAATTTTTATGATATATTTTAGCTTCGTAATTAAATTTTAGTGACTACAGTTGAAACCGGATCGAAAAACGGATTAAAAACGGCAATGATGTAATTTTTCGCGATTATTACCGTGATCGATGAACGGGCGTGCTAACAACGACTACCGACCGTGTTTTTGTTTTTGACGTTAAAACAGAGTTCAGGATTTGACAACGGGTCCCGTAGGAATTACGGGCCACTTACACATAAGATGGGCTTGTGGGCGCTAGGCCCAAGCCCAAAACCGCAAGCCTAAACCTGCATAATACATTAGATCTTATAAGATCTGTACAAAAGATTTGCCAAATCCCTACAAATCTTGCCAAAATCTATACTAAATCCTACAAGATTTAGAAATCTCTACAAAATATTTATAAAATCTTTAAAGGATCTCTTTAGATCTTTATACGAAGAACAAGAGAAAGCCATGTTAGTCAATACCCACTTGAATGTCTATAAAACCCTACCCCCCTTAGTTCAACCAACACACACACAAACACAGACTTTTGGTCTGTCTTGCTCCCTCTCTCGATCTCACCTAAACAAAACCAAACACCCTTCACGTTCTCTCTCCCTCTCTCGGCAGACCAAGAACCGGACCCCGGCCGGCAAGCGGCGGAGCTGGTGACATCTCGGTGGCGACGGCCGGTGGCCGCGGCGGTGCGGCAGCGGAGCCACCGTAGGCGGCGGTGCTCCGGCGAGGTTCCGGTGTCTTTTTTTCCGACCAAACACCCCTACCCCCACTAAACGAAACCTTCCGAGTGCGATGGCGGTGTCCGTTTCCACCGATTCTTAACCGTTTAAGCTCACGCGCCACTCCGGTGAATATCCGGTCAAGATTCCGGCAAGCTCAGTTTAGATTTTTAACTTCGAGCATGCGTAGATCGGCCTACTAGGAGCATTTCTGCTCATTTTCAAAACTTTTTATTTTCCGGCGACATCTCCGGTGAGTCTCCTGCTCGATTATTCATTTTTTCTGCTCTTCATTTATGTTTGTTTTGGGTGCTCGGCTCGCCTAACGGAAAATACTCGTGTTCGAGTTGTAACAGTAGCAATTATGGTGATGCCAACAGTGGAACGGTTGTGGTGGTGATTGTGCTCAGGTTGGTTGCCAGTCCGATTTCAAGTCCGAGTCCACTCGGGTCAACACAGTCAAACCAGTCAACTGGTCAGTCGGTTCGGCTCAGTTTTGGGTACGGGTCAAACGCGGTCAACACCGGAGCGGTACGGTTCAACTGGTCAAAGGCAGTCAACTCGGTCAACCGGGTCAACTCAGCGAGTCGACTCAGTCAACCCGGTTAGACGTGGTTTCGGTTCGGTCAGCGGGTTCGGGGCTAAGCAGTCAACAGAATGGTTCGGGTTCGCGCTTGGTCAAACCGAGTCAACTCAGTCAATTACGGTAAAGTTGACTCGGTCAACTCAATCATCGGTTCGACATTTGACACGAAGATTCGGTAAAGATTTACGGCGCGACTATTTTGTTATTTCTATAACTTTATTACTCACGTGAAACGAGCTCGAACCAGTTAACTATAGTATACGTTTAATATATTTTGACAGTTACATATATATTGTTTGAACTTGGTTGAATTTTGATAAACATAACGACAACTTGTGTTGTCGGGGGCGTCAAAAAACAGAGGAAACTCTGCCCGTTTTTCGAGAAAATCCGTAAAATAAATGGCGTATATTTATAAAACAAAACATATTTTATTGAGAAACGACGACTAGTGATATCAGGCGACTTTTATGAAAACTAGCAAAAGCATATAATTACTTTCGACAACACTTCGCAATTTTCGAAAACGACGATTCAGAAAGTAATTTACAAAAATAAATATTGTATTTATGTTTATTTTAAACCTGGATATTTCGACAACTCTTTTATAAAAATAAATATAGTCGGTATATTTATTTCAGATAGCAAACCATATGACTTCTTTTATAAAATAAATATAACTTTTCATATTTATTTTATACGCCTAAACGACACATACGTATATTTTGACAAAGTTCATACGAAACGCGATGTATAATACGAGTTGGTTATATGATATTTTCATACAGATATTCTTTTTGTACGCGTACGACTTCTCGGAGCGACTAACATTATTTCGTCAATATATGGATATTTTTGTATAAATATTTATATATTTGAAATTCTCGAAAACTAAGTACTTTCAAGGCTTAGTAAACTATTACCGACATTATACGAAACTTAACAAATACGACTTCTTCGTTTCTTTTAAGTCAACAACTTACCGTCGAATCGTTCGGCTAACGACTCGGTAGAGCTCAGTGACACGTAGTTTAGTTACTGCGTTTATTTAGAAACTTATTAAGATATTCCATGTTAGGAATATTGTAGGATGCACGCTAGCAAGTCTAGTCTTGGAAACGACATCACGAAGTCGTAATTTGCACAAGGAATATTCAGGCGAGTTCATAACCCCCACTTTTTACTGTTTTACATTTTTTTTATAAATGTTTTCGGGGTGGAAAGACATGCACGATTTTCAGAAACATACAAAGTTTTGAACAAACGCAAAACTCGTATTTCTAAATCATATCACGAATGGATTTCGAGGAACTCAAATGATTTACGAAAGGTTTATACTAAACATAACGGTTTTTACAAAACAAATGCGTATTTTCGAAATGTGAATGATTTTTCGTAACTAGGGAGTCGGTCAGGGTGGCTGGGGAGGTTCAGCCAGGGTGGCTGGGGAGGTCCAGCCAGGGTGGCTGGGGAGGTTCAGCCAGGGTGGCTGGGGAGGCCCAGTCAGGGTGGCTGGGGAGGTTCAGCCAGGGTGGCTGGGTTGGAATATATGTTACAGTAATTACGAATACTTTGTACATGGTATGGTTAGCGTAAGGAGGTTTACTACTTAGATCATGTGAGTGGGTAGGCGGAAACTTGAGGCCATTAATCCTCAGGGTAGGACCGAGGGACAGGAGCGGTAGATCTACTTGGGTGTAGCGAGCCCAGCCCCAGGCCCAGCATAACGGACCTCGGGGTGACTTTGTGCCCAACGCATAAATCCGCTAGGTTTGAGTCTTCCAACTTGCACTTCACACATATCAATGGCCTTGCAAACCATTGGTGATCTCAATTCCCTTATTTGCTACATACCAGGGATTTTTATCATACACACTTAGTGGGCGTTCAGTTTCTAGAAAGACTTAGCTTATTTGCTTCCGCTGTGCAATGAAGATACCGGTCCAGTCACGCCAGCTCTGATAATTTCGGGGTGTGACAATCACGACGAATGACAAAGTATAAACTCAATTTGAGCAGCACTTAAACATACGTTGGATAGTTTCAAGCGATCAGAAGTTGAATCGTAATAGCGATCGAGTTATTACCCTGTTTTGCGGCAGCGTTTCGAGATTGGTGTGTGTTGTGAATTGTTTCTACGCTTCGTCGTTTTAGTACCAGAAATCAAGTCCCAATGTCTACTATTTATACACAAAATTTGACCCCCCTCGCGTGACGCGAAGGGTACCCCCTTGGGCTTCGCGTAGCGCGAGGGGTCACCTATTTCCATAGGGTAGCTACGTGTGTGTGTAGGCCTGCTGAGTTGACGAAATCGTAAAATTCAAAACTGACAACAAGTTATTTAGATAATCGTAACTAGGGTTTTACACCCCCCCCCCCGAGTTTTAGGGGCCCTGATCCTGATTCTGATTGTTATGAAAATTTTAGGGTTTATGCAGAATTACTTGGGTTTCTCAATTAGGGTTTCCTTAATAGATAATTAACATACTAAGTATCAATTTTAGTGAGAGTTGTTACATCCTCCCCACCTTAAGAAAAATCTCGTCCTCGAGATTTACTGGAATAAATGAGGATATTTCCGCTTCATTTCTGATTCCAGCTCCCAAGTGTATTCTGGTCCTCTTTTTGAATCCCATTTGATTTTGACTAGCACTAGTCGTTTGTGCTTGAGAAATTTAACTTTCCTATCTTCTATCTGTAGTGGTTTTTCTATAAATTTTAACTTTTCATTTACCTCTACATCTTGAAGAGGTACTACCAGGGATTCGTCAGATAAACATTTATTGAGATTGGATACATGAAATACATCATGTACTCCAGCTAGTTCTTCTGGTAGTTGTAAACGATAAGCAACTGGTCCTATTCGTTGCATTACTGGAAATGGTCCTACGTATCTTGGACTCAGTTTTCCTTTCTTACCGAATCGTACTACTCCTTTCCAAGGAGAGACTTTCAAAAGTACTTTGTCTCCGACTTGAAACTCTAGTGGCTTGCGACGATTGTCTGCATAGCTTTTCTGGCGATCTCTAGCCGTCTCCAGTCTTTCCTTGATTTGAGTTATCTTGTCAGTGGTTTCTTGTATGATTTCTGGACCTGATAATTGACTTTCTCCTATTTCTACCCAACAAACTGGAGTTCTGCAATTGCGTCCATACAGTGCCTCGAATGGGGCAGCTTCGATGCTGGAATGATAACTATTGTTATAGGAGAATTCAATTAAGGGTAAGTGGTTATCCCAATTACCACCGAAATCAATTACACATGCTCGGAGCATGTCTTCCAAGGTTTGTATCGTCCTTTCACTTTGTCCATCTGTTTGGGGATGATATGCAGTACTTAAATTTAGTCGGGTTCCCATTGCTTCCTGGAAACTAGTCCAGAAATGGGAAGTGAAATGACTATCCTTATCCGATACAATGGAGAGTGGAACTCCATATAAGGATACTACTTCGTCTACGTATAACTTGGCTAACCTTTCCATTCTAAAGGTTTCCTTCATAGGTAGAAAAAGAGCTGATTTGGTTAATCGATCCACAATTACCCAAATTGCATCATTACCTTTTCTGGTTTTGGGTAACTTAGTAACAAAATCCATTGTTATGAGTTCCCATTTCCATACAGGCATTTCTAACTGTTGTAGTAGTCCTGAGGGTTTCTGATGTTCTGCTTTTACTTGTGAACAAGTAAGACACTTAGATACGTATTCAGCTATGTCCTTTTTCATTCCTATCCACCAAAAATTGTTTCTTAAATCTTGGTACATCTTATTGTTACCTGGGTGTATGGTATATCTAGATTTATGAGCTTCTTCTAAAATCTTATTTCTTAATTCTCCCTGCTTAGGTACCCAAATTCTTTTCTTGTGGAATCTCCAAATTCCAGCATTTCCTTGCTCTAGTTCCTTTATGTAACCTTTCATTCCTTCATCATCATCCTTGATTGCGGTTTCTTGAACTTTCTTCAATTGCTCCATTAAATCATTTTGCAGATTTAATCTGAGAGCACGGACTCGCTTTTGCTTTTCATGATACTTAGGACTTAAAGCATCTGCAACTACATTTGCTTTTCCTTCGTGATATTGAATATCACAGTCGTAGTCACTTAGGATTTCCATCCATCTTCTTTGCCTCATGTTTAACTCTTTTTGCCCAAATATATACCTTAAACTTTTATGATCTGTATAAACAGTAAACTTACTTCCATACAGATAATGTCTCCAAATCTTAAGGGCAAAAATTATAGCTCCTAATTCTAAGTCATGAGTCGTATAATTTTCCTCGTGTTTCTTCAATTGCCTGGAGGCATACGCAATCACCTTCTTGCGTTGCATCAGTACACATCCAAATCCTAATTTTGAAGCATCACAATATACTTCAAAATCTTCTGTTCCTTCTGGCAAGGCTAAAATTGGAGCATTTGTCAATCTTTGCTTTAAGATTTTAAAAGCTTCTTCTTGTCTAGGTCCCCATTCAAACTTAATTGCTTTACAGGTGAGCTTGGTCAAGGGTACAACTATTTTGGAAAAATCCTTAATAAAGCGTCTATAGTATCCAGCTAAGCCTAGAAAACTTCTAATTTCCATAGCCGTTTGTGGGACCTTCCATTTGGTGATTGCTTCTATTTTAGCAGGATCTACGTGAATCCCTTCGTGATTCACCATATGTCCTAAGAATTGTACTTCCTGCAGCCATAATTCACATTTTGAGAATTTGGCGTAAAGCTTTTCCTTTCTTAACAAAGTTAAGAGTGTATGCAGGTGCTCACAATGTTCTTCCTGACTTTTGGAATAAATAAGTATATCGTCAATGAAGACAATTACGAATTTATCCAAGTATGGTTTACAAATTCGATTCATCATGTCCATGAATGCTGCAGGAGCATTTGTGAGTCCAAAGGGCATGATTGTAAACTCATAATGACCATACCTAGTTCTGAAAGCAGTTTTAGGTATGTCTTCCTCTTGTACTTTCAATTGATGATATCCGGATCTTAAGTCTATCTTAGAAAAATACCTAGCGCCTTGGAGTTGATCAAAAAGATCGTCAATCCTAGGTAATGGGTATCGATTCTTAATTGTAACCTTATTTAGTTCCCTATAATCGATACACATCCTCATCGACCCATCTTTCTTTTTCACAAACAACACTGGTGCTCCCCAAGGGGATGAACTAGGTTGTATAAATCCCTTGCTTAATAATTCATCTAATTGCTTTTTCAATTCTGGCATTTCAGTGGGTGCTAATCGATAAGGTGCCTTGGCTATTGGTGTAGTTCCAGGAATTAGATGAATTCTAAACTCTACTTCTCTATCGGGTGGTAACCCCGGTAATTCTTCTGGAAAGATATCTGGGTATTCCGAGACTACAGGGATGTCCTGAAGTTCCTTATTTTTAGTGTTAATGATTACGGAAATCATATACACTACTTCTTGTTTCCTTGAATAACTAGCCAACTTCATTACTGAAATGAATTTCAGTGGCTTTCGAGGTCTATCTCCTGTAATTAAAATTATCTCTCCTGTAGGGGTACGAATTTCTACTGAATTCTTATCACAAAGGATTCGAGCATGGTTGGCTACTAACCAATCCATTCCTAACACTACATCGAATCCAGCTAATTTCATAGGTAACAGGTTTGCAGAGAACTTATGACCTAAAAGTTCTATCTTTCCTTCCTGCAAAACCTTATTTATGTTAACAGAATTCCCATCTGCCTTTTCGACTGTAAAATCTGCCTAAGGGTGGTTAAGGGTAAATTAAGAGCTTGGCAGAATGAAGTATTGATAAAACTTTGGTTTGCACCAGAGTTAAATAATACTTTTGCAAACACGTCATGAACTAAGAACGTACCAGCTATCACATCTGGAATGAGTTCTGCTTCCTGGGTGGTCAGCTGGAATGCTCTGGCATTCTTCTTAGTAGTTCCGTCTGCTGGTTTACCTTTGTTATCTGCTGGTTTAACCAATTTAGGACATTCGGGTTTGAAATGCCCAGCTTCTCCGCAGTTATAGCAGATTATGGTTTTCTTTCTGCAGTTTTCTTCACTATGTCCTACAGATTTGCAAAAATTGCAGGTTGCATTGCATCTTCCAAAATGTTTCCTTTTGCAATTTCTGCAGAATGGTGGGGTTGAAGATTGTCATGTTCCTCTTCTTTTAAAGCTGTTATTATTACCTGTACGAAATCCTTGGGTAATTTTCTGAGCCAATTCCTTCTTCCTGTTTTCATCTCTTGTGCGCACCAGTTCATCAGTTAGGGTATTAGCTAATTCCACAGCATCGTCAATAGTGCGTGGTCTCGCCGCTTTAACGATGTTACGGATTTCACTAATTAATCCCCAAATATAACGGGAGATGAGCACCGGTTCTGGCGAAGCCAGTGTTGGTACTACTCTCGCATATTCAAAGAATGTCGAAGTATATCCTCGACAATCTACGCCTACCATACGATGGCTTAGGAACTTATTCGCCATTTGTTCCTTTTCATATTCGGGACATAATTTTCTTTCTACAAGACTCTTAAATTCTTCCCAGTTCATATCATAGGCCATCCTTCTTCCTTTTGCTTGTAATACCGTGTTCCACCATTCTAGCGCCCCTTCTTTGAACAAATTTGACGCATACATCACCTTATCTTCTTCGGCACATTTACTTATTGCAATTACTGCTTCGGTTTTCTCTAACTAACGCAGTGTTGCAGTTGCCCCTTCATTACCTGCAAATTCTGCTGGTTTACAGGCAAGGAATTCTTTGTAAGTGCAACCAGGAGTTGCAGCTTTCATTTTCTTAGGAAGTGGGGCCTGTCGTGGATTATTATCGTCATGATTGCCGCCTCCATTTATGCTGTTGCTGTCGTTATCTTCCGGAGTACGTTTACTATGAATGATTTGTTGTGGTTCAGCAGGTTTCTGGGCAGCAGCCATGATTGCTGGAATAGCATTGGCTATCCCTTGAGCAACAATGTTCTCGATATCAAGCCTAGTCATATACTGATTTTCCTGATTTTGCTCAGATTGGTTTACTTCATTAACTGGTTCATTATTAGCGTTTTCCATCTGATAATTATTATAAGTGTAAATTATTAGTATCCAATAATTGATAGTTAAATGTAACAAGACAATTACATATAAGCACATAACATATATAGCCAAAATTGTCGATTTCTCGACTTTTAACTTTATAGATTATATATGCATCCATACACACTGTTTATCTTACAATGTTTTATTTCCTATTTTACAGAGTTATATTTTACTATTATTGTTATTGTACAGACATACTTCCCAACCCCACTATTCTTTAGTCAACTGGCAGTTTAGTAGCGATGCTCCCTCTCGTCGTATTTCCAGGAAATTTGTTCTCCTATTTCCCGGATCCTATTCCCGGTACCTATCAGTTCTTCACCAAACTGACGAAGTTCGGCTAAGTTTTCGTTGCTCATTGGAGGGTTGGGGATAGGTTCTGGATCAAACTGTGGGAGAAAGGTATAAGGACTATTGATTATGTTTTGAAATTGCCAGTCGTTTGTCCACCACTCTTCCATTTCGCCTAAAGGTCGAGTGTGGATTAGAGGGTCTGGAATAGCTGGTTCCAGATTTACTGGAAGTTGGATTTCGGCCAGATAAGGGTAAAGGTTGTTGTTGATAGGGTTAATGACATCACAGTTTGCTAGTAGACGGTCTATTTCTTCTTGAAAGGTTATTTCTTCAGTTTGTTTTGAGCTTTCTCCAATTTCTATTCCTTTTGGCCTAGAATTTTCCCTGATTTCTATTTCTGCTGGCTTAGAACTCTCTCCAGTCTCGATCCCTTTTCCTTTCTCCATAGGGTTTTCTATTTTTTTTGGAAGTTTCCTAGTTACCGGCTTCCTCCTACGTACTTTCCTCCATCCTACATATCTTCTTCTTTTAGGCTTTGCTTTCTCCGGAGGTGGAGCTTGGAATTCCATAGGTTCTTCTATATCAGCAAAATAACCAGTAAAGTCGTTGGAGACTTCGATTGGTACTGGATAGAGATTGAGATCCTAAAATGCTTCAGATAGCTCACTCATGCTGGTTTAGCATATATGCAAAATGCACAAAAATGCTAAGTTAAAATCTTATAAGGAAATTTAAATAAACATTCCGTTTATTGTATACCGAAAGACTAATTTTACAAAGGATAACGGAAATTTAAAACACACTAGGATTTATTTATTTATTTACAAAGTAGTGTTTTTCTGGATAGAGATGCTAATACTAGATCAGGCTTATTGGTAGTTTAGAGGTTTGCATTTTCTGCTACAATAGCTAGCATATAGAGATTAGCCCATTTTCATCTAATTTATCTTCCCAGGGTGAAGTATTTCCTATTTCCTGGATTTCTGGATTAAACCTCACTTTCTTGAGTTGGGGTTTCTGACTTTTCCTAATAATCGAATTTCTTTTCTCTGGGGTAAGGGGATTTTCAAATTGTGCTTTAGGGACAAAAATCCCTTCTTCCAGATCTGCTGGGTGTTTTGAGGAAGAGATTCCTTTTTCTTTGGGTGCAGTATCTAATTTGTGGTAGATGGCAGAAAGCCTTTGTTTACCCATAATGTAACTTAACAATTAATCAGTTAATAAAACACATATTCACAGAATGACAATTAGAAATTTTTAAGTATTCCTCAATTACTTTAATAGGCTAAAATCAGTGATAAGCTTAAAACAGTGGCTCTGATACCACCTTTTCCTGTCACGGCCCTCGGCCCCGGTTTGACCCGGTCTAGAGCCGCGAGGCAGGAAATCCCGTGGTATTTAATTTAGGCGACAGCGGAAGTATTTAATACAGGATCTTTTAATATTAAAAATGCCCGTTACATAAGTTAGGGATAAAACCCCGTAATTTACATTAACATG
The DNA here is from genome assembly GCF_002127325.2 of Helianthus annuus. Taxonomy (NCBI): domain Eukaryota; kingdom Viridiplantae; phylum Streptophyta; class Magnoliopsida; order Asterales; family Asteraceae; genus Helianthus; species Helianthus annuus. Next base: position 118,352,057 of record NC_035448.2, on the reverse strand, counting down.
ATTTCACTGGGAAATCTTTATTTTTACAAAACATGTTTCTTTATTTATTTATATTGAGCCACTTCTCTAAGCTTGTAGTGCTTCACGACACTTTTCTTTGCCTACAACAGATCACCCGAAACATGTTGGAAAAAGATTTTGTCAGCGGGGAAATACTGAGTGAATCATTCAGTTTACTGAAAACGACACATTTGTTATAATTTACAGTATTAAGAGTGATTACAATGTTTCTGATATCAACCAACTACCCACAGTATTTGTCACTCGACCCATTGGCCCATTCGTCCAATGGTGTCTGTGACTATGGTCATATCACCCCTTGGCTAACTCGTTGTCCAATGGTGAAGATTATCAAGTAATGTATACAAAACCCCACATACCGGCTGTAATTTGGTGATTACAAAGACTTAATCCCTGTAATTATAACTTTGAAAATAACTTGGAGTTTTGTAAAACAGTTGATAAAAAGAGAATGACTCACATTGCAGATTTAACGAGCAGTGTATAAGCCTACTGATTTAGCCTTGTTTAACCTAATTTAAATAACAATGCACACAAACTGGGTTAGTAACTAATACAGCAGTTACGACAATTCACGAGATTAAACCCTCACAACGAATGACAAAGTGCGATACTTAAACATCCAGCGGATTCACAACGAATGACAGAGTATAGCCCGAATTTGGACAACACTCAAACATTCAAGTCGAAATCACGAGGAATGACAAAGTATAAACTCAATTTGAGCAGCACTTAAACATATGTTGGATAGTTTCAATCGATCGGACATTGAATCGTAATAGTGATCGAGTTATTACCCTGTTTTGCGGCAGCGTTTCGAGATTGGTGTGTGTTGTGAACTGTTTCTACGATATCTCAGTGTGTATAACGAATTTCTTCGTCGTTTTAGTACCAGAAATCAAGTCCCAATGTCTACTATTTATACACAAAATTTGACCCCCCTCGCGTGACGCGAGGGGTACCCCCTTGGGCTTTGCGTAGCGCGAGGGGTCACCTATTTCCATAGGGTAGCTACGTGTGTGTGTAGGCCTGCTGAGTTGACGAAATCGTAAAATTCAAAACTGACAACAAGGTATTTAGATAATCGTAACTAGGGTTTTACCCCCCTGAGTTTTAGGGGCCTGATCCTGATTCCGATTGTTATGAAAATTTTAGGGTTTATGCAGAATTACTTGGGTTTCTCAATTAGGGTTTCCTTAATAGATAATTAACATACTAAGTATTAATTTTAGTGAGAGTTGTTACATGCAAGACGTGCAGAATTTGTTGTCCAAGGTGTCTTTTTCAGGATCCAAAGATAAGTGGGTGTGGGAAGCCGATTCTGGTGGTGTTTTTTCTGTGGCAAGTGTAAAAAGTTTGCTGAACATGGGGCGGAATATGCAGACAAATAACGAGATGCGTTGGGTTTCTTGGGTCCCTATAAAAGTTAATGTTTTGATGTGGAGAATTGAGATGGAGAGGATTCCGACCCGTTTGGCTTTAGCTAAAAGAAACATCCAGATTCAGGATACCTTGTGCCCTCTCTGTGAAGCTGCTACGGAATCTGCAGGTCACTTATTCGTCGATTGCGGCTTCGCGTTTGGTGTTTGGCAAGCGGTCTAGAGTTGGTGTCGTTTAACACAACCGGTTTTCAGAAATGTTAAAGAAATGATGCTGTTGCCTAGCCTCGGCAAGCAAACCAAGTGGTATAAACGAATCTTGCGTGGTATTCTGATGATCGTTTGCTGGACTATTTGGAAAACAAGAAACAAAAAGGTTTTTGAAGGGTCGTCGTCTAAGGTTATAGAGGTGGTTGCTTTAGTTAAATCTTTGTTGTTTTTTTGGCTTAGAAATCGCTCTAATTTTAAAAATTTTAGAGTGGAAGGATTGGTTAGTTAACCCAATGTATATATTGTAATCCTTTTGGTGGTGGCCCTTTGTTAGGTTAGCCGTTTTTAATGAAGTTTAACGTTCAAAAAAATTAGGTTTTAAAGATATAACTTTTTATTTGGTATATAAAATTATATTTATTCAACCCGTACAATATGGTTCTTATAGATATAACTTTTTATTATTTAATATATAAAATTATATTTATTCAATCCGTGCAGTAAAGGAGGTTTTAAAGATATATTGTTTTATTATTTAGTATATAAAATTCATTTATTCGACCCGTGTAATAAACGGGGTTATAACCTAGTATCCTTAGAAATTGATAATCCAATAAAATAAAGACCAAATTGCATAAATCAACCTTTATGTTATACTCAAACTGCACTATGTACCTTTCACTATGAAATCGGCAAAAACCAACCTTTATGTTTATGTTTTGCTACAGGTTCAACCTTTACCACTAACCTCGTCCAAAAACTCAGTTAACTTACCTCACATGCTTTGCATGTGAGGGTATTATGGTCTCTTCCCAAACCTTTTATTTAATATATTATTTTAAATCAAATGCAACCAAACATCATTTTGCCAAACCACTGTTTGCAAATAAACTCTGTTTCACCATCTGTTTCTACAGACCACAGTTTTCCTTGCTTCAGGTAACTACACACATTTGCTTTAGATACGTACACAACTGCTTTTGACTTTAACGATGATACTTCTTTGTCGATTGAGGATTGTTGAATTCTTGTTAATGAAAGGCTAATTAATGTTGATGAACTGACTTGTCCAATAATGAAAGAAATTAGGCAAGAGTGAGGGTAGAATCATCACACAACAGAAGTAAAGTCAAGCTCACTAAAGAAATTAACAAGACATTCAAACAAAAAGGATATTAAAATCTAGACGAGTGCTGTAATGAACCGGAAGTAGAAGCTTCGGGGCAATCGCTGTGGCCGTTTCATCGTCGTAATCTTCAAGCTGCCGTTTCATTCTCCGGGGATGATCGGAGACTCTGTTTCGTTGATTTTGGCCGGAGACTCTGTTTCGTTGATTTTGGCCGGTGACCTTCAAGATTCCTACACCAACCTTAAACCACCCTACACCAACTTTCTGTATCCAACTTTCTGAAAGATTCATCCTTTTCCCCCAAAACCTTAAACCTTGAAATTCCACTACATTCACCGATGTCAATGACGACATCACTCGCAAACTCTGATTGTCGGATGTACGAAGCCCGGTACCCGGAGGTCGACACGCCGGTGATGATTCAGGTGAAGGAAATCAGAGATGTTGCCACTCGGTATCTCTGTTAGAATATAACATCGAAGGTGTTAACTTACCTCACATGCTTTGCATGTGAGGGTATTATGGTCTTTTCCCAAACCTTTTATTTAATATATTATTTTAAATCAAATGCAACCAAACATCATTTTGCCAAACCTCTGTTTGCAAATAAACTCTGTTTCACCATCTGTTTCTACAGACCACAATTTTCCTTGCTTCAGGTAACTACACACATTTGCTTTAGATACGTACACAACTGCTTTTGACTTTAACGATGATACTTCTTTGTCGATTGAGGATTGTTGAATTCTTGTTAATGAAAGGCTAATTAATGTTGATGAACTGACTTGTCCAATAATGAAAGAAATTAGGCTAGAGTGAGGGTAGAATCATCACACAACAGAAGTAAAGTCAAGCTCACTAAAGAAATTAACAAGACATTCAAACAAAAAGGATATTAAAATCTAGACGAATGCTGTAATGAACCGGAAGTAGAAGCTTCGGGGCAATCGCTGTGGCCGTTTCATCGTCGTAATCTTCAAGCTGCCGTTTCATTCTCCGGGGATGATCGGAGACTCTGTTTCGTTGATTTTGGCCGGAGACTCTGTTTCGTTGATTTTGGCCGGTGACCTTCAAGATTCCTACACCAACCTTAAACCACCCTACACCAACTTTCTGTATCCAACTTTCTGAAAGATTCATCCTTTTCCCCCAAAACCTTAAACCTTGAAATTCCACTACATTCATCGATGTCAATGACGACATCACTCGCAAACTCTGATTGTCGGATGTACGAAGCCCGGTACCCGGAGGTCGACACGCCGGTGATGATTCAGGTGAAGGAAATCAGAGATGTTGCCACTCGGTATCTCTGTTAGAATATAACATCGAAGGTGTGATTCTATTATCGGATCTCTCACGATATATTGATTTGAGAAAGGATATATTGATTTGTGTAAGAAACGATTATCGAAACAGGATGTTCAGATTTGGTGGTGGTAGCTGCTGGATTCGGTGGTGATGGTGGCCGGATTTTTTGATGGTGGGTGTTTGTTGAAGAGACAAGAGAGAGCTAAGAGGAAGAGATAGGGGTCTTATATATATTTTTTAATTTATTAAAATCTGGTTTTATTATTTATTTAAATACATTAAATAAAAGACTTGTGAAAAGACTATAATGCCCTCACATGCAATGCATGTGAGGGCATTTAACTGAGATTTTAGATGAGGTTAGTTGTAAAGGTTATAGGATGTAACAAAACATGAACGTAAAGGTTGGTTTTTGCGGATTTCATAGTGAAAGGTACGAAGTGTAGTTTGGGTATAACATAAAGGTTGATTTATGCAATTTTGTCTAAAATAAAAAGTCATAAAATAGTATAAATATAAAAAATTAGTCTACATAAGTTCTCCCAATTAATATAATGATAAAAAATATAAAAAAAGAACACTTTAATCAGTTTACAATTTATGGAAATCCAATATAATGTTCAACCACATTAAACAAAATAATCATAATAAATTTCATTTGACAAAATTAAACAAAATAATCATATCCAACAACCTACAACTAGGGGTGTTCATGAACCGATCCGATCCGATCGAGGGTATGCTCATGCTCGGATTGAATTACAACTGATTCGATCCGATCGGATCGAATTTGCAAAACCGAGCACAAAAGTGATGCTCATGCTCGGATTGAATTTGAATCGATCGGATCGTTTTCGCTCGGTTTTGCTCGGTTTTTATCAAATCCTAACTAAAATCGAGCGGATCGTTTTCGCTCGGTTTCGCTTGATTGAATTATAAGGTTGCATTTAACAAAAACAAATCCTAACTTAACTAAAACATGTCCAACACTTTACTAACAAAAGCAATACACTTTACTAACTAGCAGCGGCGATATGCAGATCTTCGAAGTTCGAACAATCAGTTTATGAGTATTGTTTTAGGAATTAGGGATTTAGGGTTAGATTTTGATATTAACTATTAATTTGGGCTAGTATATATTTTGGGCTTGTATTTTTTTTTTGGCTAGTATATTTTTTGGGCTTTTAACCTTTAAAATCTATAATATATATATATATATATATATATATATATATATATATATATATATATATATATATATATATATATATATATATATATATATATATATATATATATACTACTTTAATAAGGATATAGGAAGGACAGAATGGTAATTGAACAATGTGTTGAAAACACCCTCAATGCACAATGTACAACACTTGAAGCACCAAGAAACACAACATAATTTACCCTTCAACTGATTCATCTTCAGCCATCCATTTCTTTCACCTTTTCACACGGATTGTGATCTGAACGGTTGATATTCAGCTCACACGGATCAAGGGTTTTACTTTCATTTGATTTACTCTCACAAAACTTCATCAACCCTTTTTCTCTCTCTTTCTCTCTCTCTGGCGACTCATGAACATATCTGTAAGGATTTCACCAGATCTAGGGTTTTACTTTCATTCGAATTCAAATCCATGACCCCAACCTGTGACGGTGTGGTGTGCAGTGTTAAAATCCGCTGATTAGGGTTCCGGCAGTGGGATTCTCGAGCAGATTGGTGGCAGACGAGCATCCGGCTGTAGATGGTGGTTTTCTGGTAGATCTAAGTTTTAAACCCCCAGCCGCTCCTTTTCGTTCTCTCTCAAAGATTCAGTCCAGATCTGCCCTCACTTCGCGATTCACCATAAGCTAAGAGGAGACATGATAGAGGAGAAAGGGAGCCGACAAAGCCCTAGCTGTTGCATCAGGCGGAGATGAGTACCGGAGACCAACTTAGCGTTGTTGTGCCTCAGGAGCCTTAATTTCAGTGCAAATTATACGATTTCACTACTCATTTAGTTAATTTATTATGTGATTCTGCTTTTCCTCAAGATCTGTTGCGATTTACTCACACCGAAATATGAATTTTGTGTTGTTTTGTTTTTGGTAGTTAAATTGAAGAAGTAGATATCATGTTCCATGCACTGATGAACGAGATAAACATTAATCTTGTGGCGTATAAGGTACTAATGTTCTATTTAGTACTAATTTGTTCTTATTTCACTGAATATTAGGTTTCATCATCTTACATCAAAATATTAAGGTTTCATCCTTCTGTTCTTTTAGCTATTATGCCTAACAAGCTGAACTCAGTGCAATGTGCTGGTGTAGACAAAAAGGAAGAACTACTATGGATGCCGACAAGAACCATATTACCAAAGACCAGTGCTTGGCGAGTGAGAAAAGACTCACAAGCGTTGTATAGTCGTTTGGCTAAAGAAACATGGAAATCGTTTTGAGATTGCTTGTTACAAGAACACGGTCCTCTCATGGTGTCCTGGCGTGTAAGCATCTTTAAATCCACCTATATTGATTGAATTCCATTCCTCGAAAAAAATGTTAATATTAGGGTATATCATGTTATTTTGTGTGCAATTTTCAGTTGTATTGTGTTTAGAGTCTGTTATCAAGAGGTTAATTTCAATAATTTGTTGTTTTGTGTTATTGGATTGAGAGATATAAGAACTCTAGGGTTTTAGATATCGAACTTGTGGTCTTAGGTTGTTTTTTAAGTGTATTATATTTTTTTTAAATAACTAACTATTCATGATTTTCTGAATTATTGGTGCTAATGTTCATTTGGATAACATATTGATTTACCTAGGAAGCAATCAAATTACTAAAATGTTTGGTGTTTGAATTTACATTCGGTATGGACCTGTTTTGTTGTTTTCAGATTGAGATGACCCAAGATGGTAGTTTGCGGAGATACAAGTCTTAAGTGCAGAACTCCCAGGTGATGAATTATTTTTCTTTCGTCGTTAAAGTGACTGTTGGCAATGGCGAATGAAGATTCAGAGTCAGATCTCTGACTAAGGTTCCAATTTAGTGGCAAAATGCGCAAGGGAATACTAGGGTTGTGAGTGTGAAGACTCGAGACGACATATATTTCGTTTCAGATGAATATTTGAGTTATGTTCTACTCCTACATGTACTTTTTATGGTAACATCATCCATTCTTGTTATTTGCATATTCTAAATTGGTACCAATCATTTGGCAGGATGTAGAAAATAATTCAAATTTATGAGGGTGGCGATGCTTAGTTTATGGTTACCCCAGAACAAACATTGTGAGTTTCCGTTTTTAAGATCGCTATTTCATCTGTAGTTTTGTGATTAGCTTTCGTTGAAAAAAGAGAAGCCGCTGACGAAAAAGTTAGCGATTAGACCATTTATAGGTTAAAACTTCGATAATAATATCGTTTTGTTGTATTATGGTATAGATACTCTATTTTTGGGACAAAGATATCCTGGAAGAACTGACAGAGAGGTATATTTGTATCTTATGAATACCAGTTTGAAGATTTCGAGTGCGTTGGCAGCTGCTGTGATTACATTTGAAACGTTTATTCTAAATACGATCACAAAACTAGGATTGTTTCTTTATTTGTAAGTATTTTGGTGGTTAAATATAGTAGTTTTTGTATGGGTTGAAATGGGTTGAGTAGACTGACCCAAAACAGTTTTTGTATAAATCCTTTTTCCATATTTGAAGTAGTCAGTGTCTTAAATATGATCACAAAAACTAGAATGTGTACTTTATTTTGTAAGTATCTGGCATGGTTCATAAATGAGCACGGTCAACCCGACGATGTTATCGAGGTTGTTCCCGAAACCCAACCGTCTAACGAAAAAGGCAAACGGAAAAAAGACAAGCAAGTGGTGGGTGAGCAACCGTCCAAACCGAAGTCGACTAAGTGGACGCCAATCGAAGAAGAAGCCTTAGCCAAGGCTTACATAGGCACATCTACACACCCGACAAAAGGTTATCTTTTTTTTTTTTTAAGTTTATACATTTTTTTGTTTATTTTTTCTTAACAGTTTGTTTTTTTTAAAGTTTAAGTTTTTTTTTTTTTTGTTTTTTTTCTTAACACTTGGTTTTTTTCTAAAGTTTATTTTTTTTCTTTATTATTTTCTTAACAGTTGGTTTATAATTGTTTTAAAGTTTGTTGATTTTTTTAAAATATAATTTTTTGTTAACAGTTTGTATTTTTTTAAAGGTTTTTTATTTTTGTTAACACTTTATATATTTTGTTTGTTTTTTATAGGTAATAACTAAACGGGTGATGGGTTTTGGTCCAATGTTTTGGCGAAGTTCCTCGGCCTTATGGACCAAGGCTTGTATCGAGATATGGAACAGATGTCCAACTTTGAGATGGTAGCGGTAATTTTCTTTCTGTTATTTATCTTCTATTTAGTCCATATTGATGCTCCTAGGCTTTTATAATTAAACTTAACAAGAGAGATTGACATAAAATTTTATAAGAGAGATTGACATAAAATTTTATAATTAAAACGCAATTGTGTCATATGCATTTGTGTTTTTTAAGTAAAGTTTTAATTCTAATATATTATATTGTGAAAAAAATTAAAAGTTTGAAAATTCGGGTTGAACGGGTCGTGTTCGGGTCAACCCGCTAATATTCGGGTTGTGTTCGAGTTCATATGTATGACAAGATTTTTGGGTTCGGGTCAGGTTTGGGTTTGTATAAAATTTTCGGGTTCGGGTCGGGTTGGACCCGCCAACTCGACCCGTTTAACACCCTAATTTTACATAAAAAGCCGAGAAAATTGTTAGGTCAATTTTATTTTCATGCCGGTCAGAACTGGTTGATTTGGTGAAAAAGGGTTAAAATTGTATTTTGTGACGTGGAATGATGGTCTGTCGAGAAGCCTTTCAATAGGGTATCAAATTCACTAAACTTAGCCTTTATATTCTGCTCTCAAAAGATGGTGTGGTGGTGAGATGACTTGTGATGACTGTTGTGAGTAACCTACTCTTTACATGTACCTTTTAGCTTTACTTTTAATATATATGTTCATTCTGCAGTAGTTTAGAATTTGCAAAATGAGCGGGTTGGGTAACGAGTCAAAAATGGATGTGGGTTCCTTTTTTGCTAAAGTTGGTTGGGGATGATAAGTGTTGTAGTTCAATGAAAATTATGATAGTTAGGTCAATTTTCGATATGGAATAGTGAAAAGATAGATTGTTATGTACTTTTGATTTTAGTTTGTTCTGTGGGATGTTTTGATATACTTTTTCATTTCCCAAGTGTTCTATGATGCATAAGCTGAGCCTGTGAGGCTATGATGCATAAGCTGAGCCTGTGAGGCTATGATGCATAAGCTGAGCCTGTGAGGCTATGATGCATAAGCTGAGCCTGTCGACTCTATGATGCATAAGCTGAGCTTGTGTTCTTAATATGTCTGAACTGAAACTGTTAAGGCTATGATGCATAAGCTGAGCCTGTGAGGTTACATATGTGTTTCTTGTGCTTAAAACACTTGTACATCATGCTTTAAAGGTTGTTTAAGTTTAGTGGAAAATTACTCTTGTACATCATGCTTTAAAGCGGGGTTACATAACACAATAGACTGTGATGATGATTGTGTTTGAGGCTATGATGCATAAGCTAAGCCTGTTAGGTTACAAATTACTCTTGTTGTGTACTCCGGATTTTGTGTTCTTAATCTGTCTGAACTGAAAGTGTTTAAGGCTGTGATGCAAAAGCTGAGCTTGTGTTCTTAATCTGTCTGAACTAAAAGTGTTGAGTCTATGATGCATAAGCTGAGCTTGTGTTCTTAATCTGTCTGAAGTAAAAGTGTTTTGAGGCTGTGATGCAAAAACTGAGCCTGTGTAATCTATCTGAACTGAAAGTGTTTGAGGCTGTGATGCAAAAACTGAGCCTGTGCAAGGTTCGCTCGGTCCAACAACTCAAGCAAATGTTTTCTTTGCATTTTAGGGGGAACATGTGTGCTTCTCTCCCAGGGCATACAAAACATAGGTTATTGGCGGCAGCTCGCCATATTTAACATATAAAAAAACTTTATATGTTAAATTTGGCGGACTGCCGCCAATAACCTGTGTCTTGTATGCCCTGTGGAGAGAAGCACCCATCTTCCCCCTAAAAAACATAGAAAACATTTGCTTGAGTTGTTGGACCGAGCGAACCTTGCATAATGCGTCAAGGGAAACTATTGGTCGAGCGAGACATTTGTTCAGGTATCCTTATTTCATGATAAAATGATTATGAATAGCTGTGCATAAACTAATCGCAAGTTTGTTTGGTATATGCAGGGTAATAGGGAACAGAGGTTGAACCTGTGGTTTGACGCAACAAAGAACTTCCGTACTTACTCTATTCTATGACTACTGCAGTGACACCGGTCGGCTTGAATCGAGCCCAAATCAGTTTTCTGGATTTGAAATGATAGCCATTCAAGTTTATAATAAAAAGCAATCATGCTGTAGTGAACTACTTTTAAAAAAAACAGATGTATGTATGTATGCATGTTCTGATTATATATTAGAAACCACCTACATATTTCTGATGCTTGAATGGGAACGACTATTGGACCAACAAAAACAAGATAATTTCATATTTATGATGCTAGCTACCAATATGTATTCATAATTGATTATCTTGTATACACTTGTACGAAGTGTCATGCACAGCAAAACGTAAAGTTATTCTTTGTGTGCATTGCCACTCAAGTTCATTGTTTGGGTCAACTAACGGGTCAAAATAGGCTTTCGAACTCTAAAAATGGATCTTCGGAATCAGTTAGTTGTAGCAAGAAAATGGTTGGTTGGGTTATATGGTTAACTTTACTAGATATGCCATCACTTCATCTGTTATAAAACACAATATTGACCCATCGGTTGGCAGGTTTCAAATCTTGACTTGACCTTTAGAGCATATGTATTGGTAAATATCTGCCAACGTGCAGTAAGTAATCAGACAGCGTTACCTTTTCAACACTTAACATTTTAATGTTGTTTTTGTAGTTATGTTTAATACAAGTATAAATAGTTGGACAAAGGAGTGTTGTTGTGTTGGTCCAAACCGACATGTTATAGGTTGTATTTTTTTTTTAATAAAGATGGTAACTTTATTATATTCGGCAATGTATATGATTTGAATTACACTTTTTTTTAGATTATATTCGGCAATGTATATGATTTATAATCATTAACTTATGAGTTTTTAAGAGATTACAATTTAAATTACATAAGGTACTAATAGATCCTACTTGACCCGGATTACATCTCTAAACAATGAAACCCTAAAATCTTGAGCCATTTTTCTCTCTAAATTCACTTGCTACAATTTATCGCGCCATATTGAAATCGAAGAACAACAAACCTATAGGTGATAAACTAACGGTAAACGAGTATCCTATTGTAAATCGTCACTCCCGCCAAACCTATAGGTGATAAACTAACGGTAAACGAGTATTCTATTGTAAATCGTCACTCCCGCCGCATCACGCGGGTAAATGGCTAGTATATATATATATATATAGTTGAGAGTTCAAATGAGAAGAATTTTTTATAAGAAGATAAAAAGAAGAAGTTTCTACCAATAAGAATAATGGTTCATTTTACTTCATTTAATATTTGCATTTAATTATAATATAAGGGTATATTGGTAAACTTACATAGATCATTAATTTGTATTTTTCCTCTTTAATAACTAACTAAATTAAATTTGTAACTCTTTTTCAAAATATATACTTTTTTCAAATTAAAAACAACTTAATGTAAAGTGTAGAATAAATTACTAGTTGTGTAGGATAAATTATAAGTTGTGTAGGACATATTTTGAGGTGCGTAGGATAAATTTCGACTGTGTAGGATAAAATTATATAATGTGTAGGGTATATGTAGGAAAATTTTGATATGTGTAGGTTTTGTAGATTATATGAAGGATAATTAATGATTAGTTGACTAATTAATTAAAAAAAGAAAAATTAATGAGATGAGTTATAAATGAAATAGTATTTTACCAATATATCCTTTCTTCTTTTTCTTCTTTCAATAATTTTCTTCTCATATGATCCCCCTATATATATATATATATATATATATATATATATATATATATATAGGGGCTGGTTAACGTACAAATGCGCTTATCGTACATTACGTACGCTACAATCTCAGCCGTCAGATCATCTTCCCGCATTGAAAATCGCATGTTGTTTTTTTGTAACAATTTCGCATGTTGGTTTTTTAACATGCGATTTCTTCAAAATTACCACATGCGAAATTGCTACAAAAGCCAACATGCTATTTCATCAAAATTATCATATGCGAAATTGAATTACCACATGCGAAATTGTTACAAAAAAACAACCTGCTATTTCATCAAAATTATCACATGCGAAATTGAATTACCACATGCGAAATTGTTAAAAAAAACAACCTTCTATTTCATCAAAATTATCACATGCGAAATTGAATTAACACATGCGAAATTGTTACAAAAAAACACCTGCTATTTCATCAAATTTATCACATGCGAAATTATTACAAAAAAAACAACATGCGATTTTCATTGCGGGAAGATGATCGGACGGCTGAGATTGTAGCGTACGTAATGCACGATAAGGGAATTTGTACAGTACCCTTTACCTATATATATATATATATATATATATATTATTAATAAAAATAATTCGAGCGAAACCGAGCGATCGACGAGCGAGCGGACCTTTGCTCATGCTTGGATTGAATTTGAATCGAACTGATCCGAGCGGCTCATTTACAAACTGAGCGGGAATCGAACGAACATTTTTCGAGCATTTTTCGAGCGATCGTCGAGCGATCCTCGATCGTCGAGCAGTTTGGACAGCCCTACCTACAACACACATGTATCTTGTTAACTTACCTAAGAAACCCTATACTACCCTAGCCATCTTCTCCAACTCACCAAGCTCATTTTATTTGACAAAATTAATAAAGATACATGGGCGTTACATATCAAAAAGAACATCCAACAACCTACAACTACGCCCATGACACACAGTCGATCTTATTAACTTACATCAGAAACCCCATACTGCCCTAGTCATCTTCTCCAATTCTCCAAACTCTACTGCAAGTTTTTCATCGGAAAAATTCTTCCAATTAACACCAGTTTCATATTTTTCTTCATTTAGTTAATTTCTCTTTGCTCAACTATTCATTCTTTCATGGGGATGGTGCCAAAATTTCATTACGTACTTATAACATTAAGAACCTTTTAAACCCCCCCCCCCCCCCCCCCCGTTAGCCCCTGAGCGTCTACTTTAATAGAAAAAAAAATGATTGTATTATGAACTAATTATTGCATTTGTATGTTCAACATAACATGTGACAACGTTGTCCTAAACGGTCCACACACTAAGCAAATTAAACAAATGTACAACATCAAGATAATGAGTATTATTGTTTACTTAAACAATGAATACAAGTTATTACATCATGATCATAGTATATACATAGATGCTTATTATGCATCGATCATGTTGCATAATTGTTTGATTATGATTTAGTGTAAGTAGTTTTTTTTGGGATCATGTTTCATTTCTATGATTATGCTTATTTAACCAAATGATCATGAAATTAAGTTTGTTAGTTGTGTAACTAACCCGTGTAACAAACTCATTTATAAGCACAAGGATGGAGGGAGTGGTCAATCACTAGTTGAGTGTTTGAGTTATTCTCTAGCCAATAATATCATGTTATGTCAAGTCCCCATTTCACTCTCCATTTTGCACTCAATCACTGGTAATGGTCAAACACATGGAGAGTGGTAAAGAATTAAAAAAATATGATTAGTTGAAAGGGGTTGAGACCTACCATTAAACCCCCCTCTCTCCTCCTTCACTCCTCTTCCCGCATCGGTAATATTCACCGCAAACACCACTCCTCACTCACCGATTTGAAGCTGGCATCCCATCACCGCTCAGCAACCCCCTCCCTGATCAAAGTCCCCGAGACCATACCGTCCCCCCTAAGGGTGAAAGAGGAAGAGGGGACAACTCTCCTCGCGGGAACACCGCCGCCAATCAAGAGGGTCAATTATGGCCCCACCCTCTTCCACCAAAGCACACTTTTATCTTTATTTTTATTTTTTAAAGAAAAAAATCTTTGGGTGGAATGTTGCTCATGTTTGAGTGCAAAATATGGAGTGGAGACGGGAGTTGACATGACATAGTAGATTAGTCGGGATGGAGAGAGGACCACTTCAATAGGTGAAACGCCCCTTAGAGCATTCACATCCAATCCATTAAATTCTGTGTGTAAAGTTTTTATAATATAAAGAGTATAAAAAATGGTTGTGAGTGGAGGAGAGAGAAAATGTTACTGTTCATCTTTATATTTGAGAGGACACTGTTCACCCCCTATAATTTTTTAATATATTTTGAAAGTGGTTGTGAGTGGAGGAGAGATAAAAGGTAATGATAAAGGTATAAAAAAATATTATTTAATTAAAAAAGAGAAAGAAAATGTAGTGTTTTTTAGTGTAATTTAGGGTGGAATTTTTTTTTTTTTTTTGGTTAAGAATTTAGAATGAAAATTTGATGGAATGGATGTGAATGCTCTTACACCCTAATATTATAATGGAACTGATTTGACAAAGAAATACATAAACTAGATCCCATTTTCAATTATATAAAGTCAGCTCAACATGACCTAGAAATTCAAATAACTCGATAAAAGCGAATATAAGGCTAACCATCTAAAATAAAAACAGACTAAACAAAAATAAAGTTATAGAAGTTTTACTTTTCTAAATACCTAATTTTAACCGGTCAACCCAAACAAGACCTGTTTTTTAAACAGGTCATGTTAGTCGACCCAATACCTGTTTTTTTCATGTCATGTCGTTCTTCCGCCCCAATACAAAACGTCTAAAAAAATAGAAACAAAAACACAACCATATATATAATCATTTTTAACAAAAATAACCCAATTCTCACAAGCCAAACAAACCTATTTAACATAATCACCACACATTTACAAACTTACCCCCCATTTTCACACAGCTTTTCCACAGTTATACTGGACCAATTTCTCCACTTTCATGAGCTTCTTTCACTCTCTTATCATATTCATCTTCATCTTCACCTCCTTCTTCTCCATCATCTTCTTTATCATCATCATCATCTTCGTCATCGTCTCCCCGCCCGTACCCGCTATGGGAACGTGCAACTGGCGGAGGTGTCCTTGCTTCTTCCACAATCTTCATGATATCCTCCACACTTTGTGGAGAAAACGTCGGGTTTTCCTTCCTGTAATATGCAGCCTGTGCCCCTTCTGTTAGTTCCCGAGGCAAGTTCTTTAGAAACCACGGATGACTCTTAATTTCCTTTAGGGTGATCCTCTGGAAAGAATAAAAATACAAATGTTAACATCTCTGTTAGAATCTTGATGTGAAAACCGGAAATATTGAGTATACATACTTTGGATGGATTGGCGACAAATATCCGAGAAAGAAGATGTCTACAGTCTTCAGATAAGTGAACATGGTCCGGAATTTTGTATTGAACAGCCATTATGCGCTGCGAGTCAAAGTCAAAGTTGGTAAGTCAAATGAAAAGTCAAAATAGTGATATCAAAGCGACTAACTTGAATCGTCTTCCTAAAATTCTTGGGATCTTTTTGGTCTTCGAAAGGGTACGCGCCCACTAGCATCACGTAAAGGGTCACTCCACACGACCAAGCATCTGCTGTCTAAATTCACAACTTTCATCAAAACTTCATCCAAATCATTTGCGAAAACACAAAAAAGAATATAAATATCGAGACGTCTTACTTTGCCATCGTATTCTCTACGAGAAAGAACCTCAGGAGCAATGTATGCAGGGGTACCAACTGTGGATTTGGGTCGTGAGTGCAGCAGAGATGACTACATAAATCAAAACAAGTAAAATTTTTACAATATTGATTTTATTTTATTTTATTTATACACAATTTAACCAAGGATACACGATGAACACCTTTGAATAGCCAAAATCACAGATTTTAAGCCGTGGTGCAGGGCTGCCATCTAAAAGAGTGTTCTCAAGCTTCAAATCTCTATGGCATATTTGCTGCACAACTTGATGACATTTGCTCACATTATATCAATATCACGTGCACACGCAATTGTTAAAAGCATACGTTACCATGAAATGGCAGTAGTGGACTCCGGATATCAGCTGTTGGAAGAAGTATCGAGCCTGAAATATTGACGGAAAATCTCAATTACGAGAGGATTTCAAGCTAAAGAAAGTACTCAAGATTTTATATTTCCATGACCTCATCTTCACTGAATCTTCCAGCACTTGAAATTCTCTCAAAAAGCTCGCCTCCGGCAGCATACTCCATGACAATAGCAAGGTGGGTCGGAGTGAGTACCACCTATAATTAATTAATTAATCACCTCAAAACATAGCATAAAACACCATCCATCCATCCTGTAATAAAAATCTTAACAATATTGATGAAGCAGTTACCTACCTCTCTAAATCGAATTATGTTTGGATGCCGAAGTGATCTGTGGTTTATGATTTCTCTAGCAACATTCTCATCAATCTACAACCAAAGAAAGAACATATACCCTCATCATACTTTAGCCTGGCAATCCAATATCCCAAAAGCCGATGCATGAGGCGCGAATCAGCACTTACCATGGGCGTAGCTTAGTGTATAGTGGGGGGTGCACCGGGTGGGTAGAAGTGTAAAATTTCCTATTTTTAGTCCGAAAATTTTAAAATTATATAGGATCCCCTCAATTATTTTGTCTAAATATTTATACAATATATAAATTGGGTCCAATGACTTTCCGCCCCCTCGAAACTTTTGGTCAAGCTCCGCTTACGCGAGGCCTTTGCTATTAAACAACTATTTACAGATCATATTTACTTTAAAATATAAGATATTATTATCATCCCTAGTCAGTCAGTCAGATTTGTTCAATGGGTGGTCTAAATTAAATTGTTGTAACACTCAACTGAACAAAATGACATGTAAAAAATGAAGCAAAATTGTTGAAATGAAGTAGTGCATTTGCAGGCATTATATATAGATACCTTGTGGCCTCTTTGAATATATTTCATAGCAAGAAGCTCTTTGGTAAGCTTGTTCCTCATCAATCTGGCAACTCCAAAGTTCCCAGATCCTATATCCTTTACAAGCTCGTACTTGTCCATTATCATCACACACTCATCCAAAACCCTAACATAACATAAAGTAGCTGTCTTTATTGAATTGGGAATAAGGGGTTTGGGGATCGGATTGAAATCATGATGATGTAAGGATAGGAATTTGGTGAAAAAGATTGCAAGTAGATTATACAGTTTGAAATTTGTGTGTGAAAGGAAATATTCCGGGTAAACTAAATTCAGGATTGAGAATATACTATATTATATTATAATGCTTGAGGGGGTATTTTAAAATACCCAAACTAAGAACTTTTTCCTTCTGAGGGGGGTATTTTAAAATACCCAAATTAAGAACTTTTTCCTTCTTTATTTATAGAAAGACCCTAAAATGAGGGTAGTTTGGTCTTTAAACACTATTTATTTCACCCCTCCACAATAAACTTATAATTTTTTTTACATATTTTTGACATATCTTATAAACTATACTGTTAAAAAAATCCAAAGATAGCATGACGACCTACACATTTTTGTCGACGTTTCGGTAGTTGTCTTGTTCAATATCAACACACGGATTAAAAGATACAAGTCGATAATGCTTTAACATACAAGTGATTAGAAGAAAATAACAATTAATTTGTACTATATTATAATGCATGAGAGAGTGACATTTTAAGATACATAAAAAATAATAATTTTTCCTTCTTAATTTATAAGATAGTCCCCAAAATGAGGGTAAATTGGTTTTTTAAACACTAATTATATTTTAGCCCTCCATTTTATTACACTTAAATCCCTAAGTTTTAATGAAATTACGGATAATTAGTTACACTTTTCCCCCTCCCCACAAACTTATAATTCTTTTATATATTTTAAACTATGATGTTTAAAAAACATTCGAAGGTACCGTGATGACTTACTTATTTGCTTCGACGTTTTGATGTTAGTCTTAGTCAATATTGACGTACAGATTGAAATATACATGTAGATGATACCTTACTATAAAAATGAATATTGCATTTGTAATACCTTTAGCCTACATTGGTACCAACAATTGAACTGAGCTTAATTTCAAACAAAAATATAGCATAGAAAATGTATAAAAGTTGATATAAAATGTTATAGAGATTTATTTAAGCAAATAGTAAAATTAATAAACCTGTGTAATCATTTTATGTTTTTAAATCACTGGTTCTACGAATAAAAGATAATTGATTAAACATTATCTATATACTTTAGTTAAATGTAACTTCCTAATTTAAATGGATGACAAAGTCTTGTATTTAATCAAGCGGGAAACGATTTTTAAATTTTAAACTCTCTTTCCCTATATCTCCAAGCGTGTCAGATATAATTTACAAAATTCAAACCCACACACCATCATTTCCGTTTCCTTCTCTGGATCCCTGGTACCACCACCGTTTCCATCGCTGCAGCTGCTGTGTTATGCGCCGCCTTACACCACCAATCACCGTCATTGTTTATGTCGTCGTACACGAGTGGTTTTGACTCCTTAGGTTTTGATGACGGCGCTTGAATTCCGCCGTGAAACCGAACACCCGGTGAACAAGGTGATTCCCGTCTGTCATGGTCCCGATTACATTTCCGATGTTTAGTGTTTATCTTGGTGTTACAAAACTTAATCCATTTTTCATTGATTCTCATTTGTAATTTAGGACAAGTTTTCAACAAGTACATTTGAGAAAACTAGCAGACATAAATGGAAATGTGGATTTATAATTAGAACCAGTGGAACTATTTCTTGGGTTGGCCGATTTTTGAAGAATCAAAATCTTGATATTTGGTTAACTTCATAGGTCGTGGAATGCACACATACTGACTTAACTTCATTCATTTCATTTATTATAAGCTTTTTTGTTTTCTTTTATTTATTGGATGAAGTTCAACTTAACTCTCAAATGTCGTATTTGGTCGAAAGCTTGGTGAGGTTCCTAAAGACAATTGCTTGGTTTGTGATTTGAAGGAGGCCTATTTTTTCTAGCTTTTATTATGTGAAAAGTGTAGGCTCTCACAAAATTCAAGGTCTTACTTCTTTAACCTCTATCTTGCTTATGCATATTTGCATTGTTTTTATCCAGTAACGAGCACTAATGACATGTGCAGGGGGGGCCCATTCTTTTCAACCAATCAAATCTTTTGCTCTTTTTTTTGTATTTTGTTTAATATTGGACTTTAAACCAGTGCATGCAAGTTAAAGGGAGTCGCTTTAAAGCCCCCTATGTGACATGACGCTGATATGGCGTGATAAAGCCCCTAAGGGCTTTATACCACACCCACCAGCCTTAGAGTCTCAGTAATCTAGACCCCTAATTGGCTTTTTATCTTATTTATTTGGTCCGCAAATAAATAACAAGAACTGAGTATGTTTATTCTAATGGGTTTTTGCATTGTGATATTAAGCTTGATAACTTTGTCATGGATCTTGGTCGGAAAGCAAATTAGGTTATCAAAGGCGCCTGACGCACAAAAAGTGAGGGCCTGAGAAAAAAGGCGCACAATGATATTTATCCATTTATTCTTTTTTGTGTCTCACAGTTCAATCAATTCTAAATTAGTTTTGCGGTTTTTTGGCTCACAATGGCACATAATTGGACCAACTCTCTGATCAATGGTATAAATTCTTATTCCCTTTGATAGTTGCTACATAGCTTGTATAGTCTGAATTCATCACATATTGGATCTGCATTGATATTATCACAAATATGTTTATTGCATTTTTTTTAAAGTTATTTGAAGGTATAAATTTGTCGATGAAAAGTTGGAATCTTTGTGGGAACATCAGGAATTGAGCATTTGTATCTAGCCAATTGAGAATTTATATATGGACACCGAAACAACATGGACCAAAGTAGAGAGACTGTCGTTGTTGCTTGCTTATGATGTTAATACAATTGGTTTCATTTAGGTGACCAAGGTAAGATTAGTCTGGTTTGTAGTGGATGGAACTTGCTTAACATTAACAATTTTGTTAACAAAGTTTCAGTTTATTTTAAGATGAACATTGGTTATAAAATACAGCATATGTGGCCTTTGTTAAAGGTTGGATCAATTGGTGACAACCTTTTATGTGGATGGCATTCATATCAAGCTTCCAAGGTTGCACTTAATCAATATTTGATATTGCAACATCACAGGTCCGGGTAAACTAAATTCAGGATTGAGGGAGGAAAGAGAATATATAAAATCTCTCACACTACATTTCCACTCATTTTTTTAAACATTATTTCATTTCCAATATACGATTTAAATACTTGTTGTTTAAACATTAGACGCGGAAGCGGGAAAGATTTAGTTTGTATCAGTTCAGTTTGTTATGGTATCAACATGGTACTTGTATTGTTATAACAACCGAAAAAGAAAAACTCATAAAAGAAAATCGTAACATTAGATTAGACATTAGCAAAAATGATATATACATAAGTTCGATATGTTGTGGCGGTGACTTAGATGTAAACATCAAAACGTAACTAAAAAAAGGTTGCATCGTCATTTAAACAAGTCGTGATGTAAAACCGCGCAAAAAGTTTATAATTAATTTTTATGTATCTTTAGAAAAAACAAATAAAATAAAATTGCAAGAGACGCAACCCAAAAAGAAAAAAAAAAGCATGGGTGGTGCAAAATCTAAACCCATGACCTAGGGTTAACAATATAATACCTAGTAACTCCACCAGCTTTTCTTAGCTAATATGTTTGTACATGTAAATTGGGGTGTGATTTTCTGATAATACCAAAAAAAACACGACACAGACCTAACATGAAATTCGTGGGTTTGGTTTTCTCTAGTCGGGTTTGTGTCTGTTTCAGGTTGAACACACACGAACTCGTGTCAGACCTAGCGGGTGTCACACCCGCTAAAATCAGAGTCGGTGTGATCTGAATGGTATCTTCATTGCACCTCGGAAGTATCAAAGCTAAGACTTCTAGAAATTGAACGCCCGCTAAATTCTCGAATTTCCATGGGTTCTCCTATTCCAACCGTTCCATAGTTTGAAAAATGCAACCTGAGAAAGAACATGCGAAAAATCAACATAAAGTTGGCGAGTTCATAGTTTGTTTTGAAAAAGATTTAAAATAAATCTTTTTGATCACCGGTTTAAGTAATGTTGAGAGAATGTAACAAAACCATTTTCTTTGGCATGTAATTTGAAAACCTTGTGTTTGTAAAAATTGTATAACAATCAATGTCCGCGTACGACAAAGACAACATGCCCGCATGAGCCTATAACCCACCTCGTGCTAGAAAGTGACTCGCCAAACCATTTTACTCAAGACGGCCAACTAGCAGGTGGTTATAGTTCCAATGTGTAGCGAGGACTTCACTATACAGTTTTAAGCGACCTTACGGCCCTTAGTTGAGTAGTGGACCATCAAGTCCATGTGTCTTCGTGCCTTGCACGTGTGTCATTGGGCTAGCCCATGTCATCTATGTTATTGGGCCTAGCCCATGTCTTTGGGCCTAGCCCATGTCATTCGTGTTATTGGGCCATGCCCATGTCATTAATGTTATTGGGCCTAGCCCATGTCATAAAACTCATGCATGTTTCGAAAATACACGTGTGTTTTGTAAAACCGGTATGTTTAGCCTAAACCATTCATAATCCATAGTGTTTGTTGAATTCTGTCTGCAACATGGTTTGGAAATATGTGATTTCATTCATCGAAATATCGTTTACTTTTGCAAAACTTGCATGTCTTTCCTTTAGAAATATGAGTTTTCGTTCAGCGAAATAATGTGTGCTTTTGCAAAACTTACATGTCTTTCCACCCCTGAAAACATTTATAAAATGCAAAACCGTAAAAGGTGGGGGTTATGAACTCACCTCGATGTCCTTGTGCAATGCTAGCTTAATGTGATTTCGTGATGTCGTTCCAAGAACGTGAACTTGCTAGCGTGCAACCTATGACATTCCTACCAAGGAATACTTATAAGTTTCTAATAAAACGACGTAGCTAAACTACGTGTCTGAGCTCTACCGAATCGTCAACCAACGATTCTATGAAGGTGTTATTATCTTGATTTAAAATAACCATTCTACGGTTATTTGATTCCGTTTATAATCGGGATAAAACTAAGTCTCAGAAATGACTTAGTTTCCGAAGGATTTATGATATATGTGTTTATATACGTTTATATATTTTATATATAAAAACATAACTATATTTACAAAGTGGTGTTAGTCGTCGCGAATAGAAGGCATGGGTGGAATAGTAGTACGACTCTTCGTAGTTTCCGTACGATGAAATTATATACACATATACCTATATAAGTAACGTTGCGTATTCGGAATGATATATATGTATGATAGCGTGATATCTTTCGTAAGACGTAAATATATATATATATATATATATATATATATATATATATATATATATATATATATATATATATATAAGGGAAGGTTTTATGCAGAACACTAAATATTGCGAGAACACGCAGAACAAAATGAATCACTCATTTTTTCAATCCTAAAAAGTAAATGAAAATATTATAAATGTAAGATTTATTGTTTCTCACACTATAATTTAAAACAAAATATTAAAAATTTTCAGTTTTTAATAACCTACACACATGTAGGTTATGTGTAGGCTAAATTACCTACATGTATGTAGACTATGTGTAGGGAAAAATATATGATTTTTTATGTATATATAATACGCATATGAATGTAAGAAACATAAAATTTAAGAAATATGAACCTTAAATCCCAAAATTTAGTGATTTAGAGTTGTTCTTTTTGTTCTCGCAATAATTAGTGTTCTGTAATGATCCTTATCCTATATGTATATATATATATATATATATATATATATATATATATATATATAGGGCCAGGATCATTTCAGAACCATATATATTTACAGAACTCGCAAAACTCCTAATAAACAATCTTTTTATTTATATATTTTTATGTTTAGCATAATTTTATCATTTATTATGTGTATTTTTACGATTAGATACATGTTAATAGTAATTTTATCATTTTTTATATGTAATTTTATAATTACACATATGTAAACTAGTTTTTTTACATATATGTAATTAGTTATGACACATATATATTTTTGGCAATTAAACATATGTAAACTAATTTTAACATGTATGTAATCAAAGAAATACATATAATAGATGATAAAAAGATCCTAAATACAAAAACTAATACATAAAATGATTGTTTATTAGGAGTTCTGAAAGTTCTGTAGTTATTTAGAGTTCTGAAATGAACCCAGCCCTATATATATATATATATATATATATATATATATATATATATATATATATATATATATATATATATATATATATATATATATACTCGAGATCTTGACGTTTGAAACGAATATAAACAACTGTATTCATTTTATGAGAATATTCGGATTCAACACGATTGAAATAAATATAAATAATTATATTATTTTATATCACTTTCAAATACTAAACGTTTGAAATATAGATTCCGAATTCCGTCTTTTGAAATAAATATAAAATGTTATATATATTTGTATAACAGTATACGAATTAACGACGTCAAAACCAAGAATAAGAAGTAGGACGTGAAGCAACTAACAAGGATTAGAAGGATCGACAACGTCATTCACATCCTTTTAATTCATGCACTTCCTTTCCCCAACTTAAGTTGTGAGGCTCGTTCCCTCATTCAACTGATGATATGGATTCTTGATAATTGTCTAGAAGTGTCCTAGTAGGTCTACGCTACTCTATTCCCTGTTTGCATACCTCGTATACGGAAAGCGCACGCAGTGTATACTTCTCATGGCAGTGCTAAAGATCGTATCGCATTCCCATCGATCACGAAGCTATTTCTCCTAATTCTCTGTTACGCGGAAAATTATTAGCCAGACCTAACCTTATACCTCCGTATACCCCAACTCAGCAAATTGATATCTTTCCCATGAATCGACGGATTTGGAGACACGGGAGGACGGAGACACTAATTAGTTAACCCACAAACGAGCACGATGATCTAGACGTTTACCTTACCCTTTCATTGCAAGAGCTGTTACCCTATGGTAACTTTTCCAGTTATGAGAATCTTTCGCTAAACTTTCGTATCGACCAATGCTTAATGTTTAAGGCGATGCCTAATCCCCATTACTGACTTGGGTAAATATGCCGTTCCTTTATCGCGATAACCTTACTTCTTCATACAGAAATCATTTTCCCTCTAGTTTAGGGAATTCCGCAAGCAAGACTTCTAGTTAATGAACTTCGTAAACCCTGAAATTGGTGATGTATTGATTATATCCTTTCAAACATGTTTTCGCATTTTCACATTGAAACTCCTCGACGACGCAAGTGCTACTTCGGACTCATCCACACGACCTAGACCATCCATTCAAATTTGGTTACTTACCGATTTGAGAAATCGTAAGCTCACATAGGAAACATGGAACAAAAGGAATTACTCCCCTTTCACACATGGCCCAGCTTAAACACCCTGTCAGACGTTTCAGTAAACTTTAACCCTACAAACCCATGCGACGACCATCCTTCTCTTGTTAGTTCTTGTTATGCCAACCATATCGACGTAACACTTCTTATCGGCAAACGACGTTCTTTATTTTAACCTCGTACAACTAGCATACGACCAGTATATCTTCGACCTCAGATAAACCCATACTGTCGATCCCAAAGCCTATATATTTTGCCTCAGATTGAACGCATCGAATGCGACTACCCTTATTACATGTTTTCACTATTCATGTTATGCTCCACGAAATCCCTAATCTCGCCCCATTCTGCACAAACCCACTTGAACGCGTTACTCTCAACGAACGTTACTCGAGGAGAAACGAGCCGTAGATACCTCAGGTAGGAAGATATCACAAGCATTGACCTTCGAACTCGATACAACCAATACGACTTCCTAGTCACGACATTCAAATTTACCCTACCTTGACGGATTTGTCACTTGTTTCCTTCGATGACATCTGAACCTGCAACGAGAACCAGTAGGAATCCGAACGACTCCTACGCCTTACCCTAAAACTTCTATGACACAAACTGCATTACGCTAAGTTTTCAACGTGCGACTTTTGACGTCGCAAAGCCCGCTTTTCTTGATCGCATACACAAATTCCTCATGGCTTAAACTCAAAGGAGTATCACCTAGCATTAGAAAAATGCTCAGGAATCCGCAATTCCAGCAATTGAAAGGTAAGCTATGAGGCGCTCCTATCCTATCCTATTCCGTCCGAGGAATTGATGAAATATTTGCTTGCAACGGTGCATCCATTCAAGTACTCGAATCGCAAGCTGAAACAACGCAAGGATAATCATTGCCTACGTAACTCGACAACTCAACATTTGCAAGAAAACTACACTACTCGCGATCTAGAATTGGGAACGGTAGCTTCCATGCTCAAAAATGAAGAGACACTGCTTGTACGGTACCAATTGCCCGACTTACACCGATCACAAGAGTCACCAATATGTCCTCAGCCGAAAAGAAACCGACAAGTTTTTTGTAAACATCTACTTAAAGGAAGTAGTTGCTAAGCACGGGGAGCCGACTCCCATTGTCTCTGATTATGACTAATGTTTCGCGCCCGATTTGTGGCAAGCCATGCACAAATAATTGGGCTCACGGTCGTGCATGAGCACCAATTAGCACCCATGAACGAATGGTCGAACCAAACGTACCGTCCAAACTCTTGAAGACATGCTGCAGGCATGTGCCACCGATTTTGACAACGGCTGGGAACAACACTTACCTCGTATAGGGCTTCAATAGAGCTTGATCATACGTGAAACCAACTTTACCCCAGTATTGGGCACTTAGTGTAAGGACCTTCAAAAATGTCCCTAAATAACCCGTAAATATAAACTCGGACCCCTGAAACCCTAATCTATATCAAAAACCAAGAAATCTAGAAAATTGGTCTTCAGGCGGGCCGCGTAAAGGTTAAGCATGTCCTTACGCGGGCCGCGTCAACTTGAAATTCATCCGGATAAGCATCTGGGCCACGTATAACCCATCTGTCAACCCTAACCCATGACCCATGCAGCCTATGCGTAGACTAGGCGGCCACGCGGGCCGCGTAAGATTTAACTAAGGGTTTACGCGGGCCGCGTAAAACCCAAATTCAGGCTATAAATAGCCTAGCTCAGGAGCTTTCATTCTGTTGTCAAAACACTTTCAATTATAAACGAATTCTCACTGTTAAAGCTATAATTTCATAATAGCGAGGTGCTGCTACGATACCGGGTATTAACTCGATCACTATTACGATTCAACGTCCGATCGATTGAAACTATCCAACGAATGTTTAAGTGCTGCTCAAATTGGGTTTATACTTTGTCATTCGTCGTTAATTCGATGGATGTTTAAGTATCGCACTTTGTCATTTGTTGTGAGGGTTTAATCTCGTGAATTGTCGTAAATGCTGTATTAGTTACTAACCCAGTTCGTGTGCATTGTTATTTAAATTAGGTTAAACAGGCTAATCAGTAGATTAAACTCCGCCCGCATAAATCTGCAATGTGAGTCATTCTCTTTTACCAAACTTGCTTTCACAATCATGTTTGTTTTCAAAGTTATAATTACAGGGATTAAGTCTTTGTAGTCTTCATTACAGCCGGTATGTGGGGTTTTGTATACATTACTTGTTAATCCATCACCATTGGACAACGAGATAGCCAAGGGGTGATATGACCATAGTCACAGACACCATTGGACAACGAGATAGCCAATGGGTGGTCGAGTGACAAATACCGTGGGTATATGGTTGACATGTAGAAACATTGTAATCGCTCTTAATACTGTAAATTATAACAATGCATGTTTTAAACAAAAGAATGATTCACTCAGTATTTCCCCGCTGACAAAACCCTTTTCAAACATGTTTCAGGTGATCTGATGTGGTCCAGGAAAAGCGCAGTGAAGCACTACAAGCTTAAGGAAGTGGCTCAATATAAATAAATAAAGAAACATGTTTTGTAAAATAAAGATTTCCCAGTGAAATCACTTTATTGTAAATTACAGGGTTTTATCCCTAAATTATGTAATAAATTAAACGAGTATTTTTAGTATTAAAAGATCCTGTATTAAAGACTTCCGTTGTCGCCTAAATGAAATACCACGGGGTTCCTGTTCCGCGGCTCTGGACCGGGTCAAACCGGGGCTAGGGCCGTGACAGGAAAAGGTGGTATCAGAGCCACTGATTTAAGCTAATTAAGTATTCAGCAAAATACTTAATTTTACTGATTGCCATTCTGTGATTATGTGTTTTATTAACTGACTATTTGTTAGTTACAGTATGGGTAAACAAAGACTTTCGGCTATCTATCATAAATTAGATACTTCACCTAAAGAAAAAGGAACTTCCTCAAAATACCCAGCAGATATGGATGAAGGAATATTTGTCCGTAAAGCACAGTTTGAAAAGCCACTTTATCCCAATAAAAGAAGTTTGATTATTAGGAAAAGTCAGGAGAAAGGAAAGAAATCACAACCAAAGGAAGTGAGGTTTAATCCGGAAACCCAGGAAATAGGCAATAATCCACCTTGGGAAGACAAATTAGATGAAAAATGGGCAGATCTTTATATGTTAGCAACGGTAGCAGTAAACACCAACCTTTAAAACTATCAGGACCCTGAATCAGTATTAGCACCTATATTACCTACAAGCCAGAAGCTCTAAACATAAGTTATCCCGTAAATAAATAAGTTACAATAAACCTTAGTGTGTTTCAAATTTCAGTTGTCCTTTGTATTAAATTAATCACACGGTATGCAATAATACTTAAGTGTTTATTTGTGAAATTTTGTTATAAAATTTTAACTTAGCTTTTTTTATGCATTTTGCATATATGCTAAACAACATGAATGAATTATCTGAAGCCCTTCAGAATCTCAATCTCTATCCTGTACCAATAGAAGTTTCCAACGACTTTACTGGTTACATTTCTGATTTGGAGGAACCTATGGAATTTCAAGCTCCACCTCCGGAGAAAGCAAAGCCTAAGAAAAGAAGAAGATATGTAGGATGGAGGAAAGTGCGCAGGAGGAAACCAGCAACTAGGAAAATTCCCAAAATAGAAAATCCTATGGATAAAGGAAAAGAGATCGAGATCGGAGAGAGTTCTAGGCCAGCAGAGATAGAAATCGGGGAAAATGTTAGGCAAACAAGAATAGAAATCGGGGAAAGTTCTAAGCAAACTGAAGAATTTCCATTTCAGGAGGAATTAGATCATCTACTGGCAAGCTGTGATATCATTAGATCTATCACCAACAATCTCTACCCTTATCCTGCTGAAACCCAACTTCCAATGAACTTGGAACCAGCTATTCCAGACCCTCTAATCCACACCCAACCTTTAGGAGAAATGGACGAATGGTGGACTAACGACTGGCAGTTCCAAAACCTTCTTAATAACCCTTATACCTTTTTCCCTCAGTTCGACCCAGAACCTATACCAAACCCACCGATGAGTAATGAGAACCTAGCCGAACTCCGCCATTTTGGCAAGGAGCTGATAGGTACAGGGAATAGGATCCGGGAAATGGGAGAACAAATCTCCTAGAAATACGACGAGAGGGAACGTCGCTACTAAATGCCAGCTGACAAAGGAATAGTGGGGTTGGGAGGCTGTATTTGTATAATAATAGTAGTAACGAAAATATAACTCTGTAAAATAACTTAAAAAAAAAACTTCTGTAAAATAACAGTGTGTACGGATGCCTAATATAATCTATAAAAATAGAAGTCGAGAAATCGACAATTTTGGCTATATATGTGTTGTAAAAAAAAATTGTGTGCTTATGTGCAATTGTTTTGTTATATTTAATTATTGATTATTTGACACTAGTAATTTATACCTATAATAATTACCAGATGGAAAACGCTGGTAATGAACCAGTTAATGAAGTGAATCAATCTGAGCAAAATCAGGAAAATCAATTTATGACTAGGTAGGATATCGAAAATATCGTTGCTCAAGGGATAGCCAATGCTATTCCAGCAATTCTGGCTGCTGCCCAGAAACCTGCTGAACCTCAACAAATCATTCCTAGTAAACGTACTCAAGAAGATAACTTCAGTAATAGCGTAAACGGAGGCGGCAATCATGATAATCACAACAATGATCCACGGCAGGCCCCACTTCTTAAGAAAATGAAAGCTGCAACGCCTAGTTACACTTACAAAGAATTTCTTGCTTGTAAACCAGCTGAATTTGCAGGCAATGAAGGGGCAACTGCGACACTGCGTTGGTTGGAGAAGACCGAAGCAGTAATTATGATAAGTAAATGTGCTGAAGACGACAAGGTTATGTATGCGTCACATCTTTTCAAAGAAGGGGCATTAGAATGGTGGAATACGGTACTTCAAGCCAAAGGAAGGAATGTGGCCTATGCCATGAATTGGGAAGAATTTAAGCAGCTAATGGAAAGAAAATTTTGTCCCGAGTATGAAAAGGAACAAATGGCAAATAAGTTCTTGAGCCATCGTATGGTGGGTGTAGACTGTCGAGGATATACTTCAACATTCTTCGAATATGCGAGAGTGGTACCAACCCTGGCTTCGCCAGAACCGGTGCTTATTTCCCGTTATATTTGGGGATTGATTGGCGAAATCCGTAATATCGTTAAAGCTGCGAGACCTCGCACTATAGACGATGCGGTAGAATTAGCTAACACCCTAACTAACGAACTGGTACGTACAAGAGAAGAAAACCGGAAAAAGGAATTGGCTCAGAAAATTACCCAAGGATTTCATATGGGTAATAATAGCAGGTTCAAGAAGAGGGGAATCGGGCAATCTTCCACCCCGCCTTTCTGCAGGAATTGCAAAAAGAAACATTTTGGAAAATGCAATGAAACCTGTAACTTTTGCAAAGCTATAGGACATCGTGAGGAAGATTGTAGGAAAAAGACCAGGGTCTGCTATAACTGTGGAGAAACCGGACATTTCAGAACCGAATGTCCCAAACTGGTCAAACCAGCAGACAACAAAGCTAAGACGACTGACGGAACTACCAAAAAGAATGCCAGAGCATTCCAGCTGACCACTCAAGAAGCAGAACTCATTCCCGATGTGATAGCTGGTACGTTTCTGGTTCACAACGTGTATGCAAAAGTAGGGGTGTTCAAAACCGGATATCCGAAAATTCGGATATCCGAATTTCGGGTATCCGGATGTTTCGGATAGTGGATTTCACTATCCGAATCCGTATCCGAAATTTCGGATATCCGAACTTCGGATATCCGAAATTTCGGATACGGATTCGGATAATTCAACGGGTATCCATTTAAAACAATTTGTAACAAATTCAACAAAAAAAATAAAAATTATTTAACATCAGTATCAAAACCTGTTCAAAGTTCAAACCAAAATATTACAGATCTATAGACCAAATAAGAATGCAAACAAATCTGATTTACTAAAAAAAATTGAATAAAAAAACTATTAATTAGTGGGGTCGTAGGTTTGCTTTGCATCAGCAAGTTAAAAAAACTTAGATGAAGGGGTCTTAGAGGAATCTGTAGGTTTAATTCAACAAATGAATTAGTAAAATAGAAATCCTTCCTAAGTCTACTTTAAAATTTAGATGAATATAGGTTAGTGACTTAGTGGGGTGTTTCACCTCTTCGACTTTTAAAATTCTTCTACTTCAAACCTTCGATGTTGGTTGAATCTTTGATGCTTACCGATGTTGCAGATCTTCAGCGGAGATAAGAACAGTACAGGTAGGTAGAGGACTGGCTGATAAAAGGGGATGAGAAACAATTAGGGTTTTATTAGGTATATACAGTTCACTTATTTAAAAAAACTTTCGGATATCCGAAATATCCGAAAATTTCTTAAATCACTATCCGAATCCGAATCCGGAAACTCGGATTATCCGAATTTCGGATATCCGAATTTTCGGATATCCGAAAATTCGGATAGTTCGGATTCGGATTTTCGGATAATTCGGATTCGGTTTTGGATTCGGGTGTTTTTGCACACCCCTATGCAAAAGTATTATTTGACTCTCGTGCAAACCAAAGTTTTTTTAATACTTCATTCTGCCAAGCTCTTAATTTACCATTGACCAATCTTAGGCAGACTTTTACAGTCGAAACGGTAGATGGGAATTCTATTAAAATAGATAAGGTCTTGCAAGAAGGAAAAATAGAACTCTTAGGCCATAAGTTTTCTGCAAACCTGTTACCTATGAAGTTAGCCGGATTCAATGTGGTATTAGGAATGGATTGGTTAGTAACCAACCATGCTAGAATTCTCTGTGATAAAAATTCCGTAGAAATCCATACACCTACAGGAGAAGTAATTTCAATCACAGGAGATAAACCTCGAAGGCCACTGAAATTCATTTCAGTAATAAAGTTGGCTAGTTATTCAAGAAAACAAGAAGTAGTGTACATGATTTCAGTAATCATTAATGATGTGTGTCGGTGTATATATAATTTAGATGTATAATTAAGCCCTTTTTACACCTTTAGCCAAGTTTTAAATTTATAAAACACGATATTTACTAACACTAAACACACATATGGGCAAGTGCACCCATCGTGGACGTAGTATAGTGTTGGTAAGATACCGAGGTCGTCCAATGACACAAGAGCTTTTAATATCGGTTTATCCTCAACGTCTAATCAAATCAAAAAGTGAGAAAAATGTTTTTAAACTAAGAAAATAAAAACTAACTAAATGCTGAAAAATAAAATAAAATAAAAACAGATAGACAAAATGAATCACTTGGATCCGACTCGTGTATTAGTATAACCTTTGATTATTTTCGCCCTTTTACACTTGTTTAAGAGATTATCTTAGTTATTGTAGTAGGCCCCTCTTTTGAAGGCGACGTTACCCTCAACCCAGTAGTTTGAGTCAGCAAGGATACAATCCTAAAGGGTCGGATTATTGGAAGATAATGAATTAAGTTATTAATGCAAATTATGGTAGGCCCCGCTTTTGGCGGTGACGTTACCCTCGGCTAAGTAGTCTGAGTCAGCAAGGATACAGTCCTAAATAGCCGGGTTATAGTATTAATAGTAGTTAACTTATGAGGGGGTCAAAGAGTTTGGATCCCCGCCATCCAATACCTATGGGCATTGAAGGAGATCCTACTAAATTTGACCCAGGTCCCAAGCAGGACCTCTAAACGCTGAACAAGGGCAAGACCCTTACCAAACCGTTCCCTTAACCCCCGACCAGGTAGCCAACATACCTCCATATAGACCGTGGAGATATGAATGGTGAAAATCTTTTATTTTATATAGACAGTAAAATAATGTCAAGACACCACGGACAAACGATAAGGAAAGATCACCTTCAACATAAGCAACTAGTTATTAAAGTCATTAATACAAAACCAAATAAAAAGTGCAAAAGATTAAAAATAAAAAGTATTATACTAAACACTTGTCTTCACCAAGTGATGTAAGAGACTTAGGCAAACATGGCCTTGATTGTCAAGAACTCTTACGATCAATCTTGGATCCCGAGACGACTCACACACACTCTATGATGGACAATGGATGATGGTGGTGGATGATGGTGTTATGGTGGTGGTGGGTGGTGGATGAAGTGTGAGAGAGGTGGTGTGCCAAGGGATGAGATGGAATGAAACCAAGCACCCCTATTTATAGGCTGAACAGAAGGCTGGGCACGGCCCCGTGTCCGCTGGACACGCCCCCGTGCCCGTCTGTACTTTCACCACGCCCCCGTGCTCGCTGGACACGGCCCCGTGGTGGGCAATGGAAGCTTCTAACAGTTTGTCTTTTATGCTGCTTCTTGGGCACGGCCCCGTGCTGGCTGAGCACGGGGCGTGTTCAGGCTTCTGTTTTCTCTTCTTTGCTTTGGAGGATGCCGTTGAGGGTCCGGGCAGTCTTCTTTTATTCCTTTCCTTGTATTTATGCTAGAATTAGTTGTCTTTTTGCTTCTTTTGTGAATTTGAGCTCATTTCATCCTGAAAATACAAAAGGAAGACAAAAACACTCTTTTTCCAACATTAGTACTTAAAAAGGGTTAGTTTTATGCCTTAATTGATGTGATTTATATGTTGCATTTTACACACATCAAATACCCCCATACTTGAATTTTTGCTTGTCCTCAAGCAAAACTCTTTAAAATGTGGCTTACACTCCCAAATGGAATATGTAGAAGAGAAAGTTTTTGGCTTGTCATAGAGTGTCGGGAATCCAAGATCTTTTTAGGTTTTATTTTTATTTATTCACAATTTTATTCGTTATGATTTATTGAGAACGTCTCATAGGATAAATTACTTATTTGGGCATAACATGCCTTTTTTAAAATTCTATTTATATACAAGTTCACATACCTCACGGGATAAATCACTCAACACTCGGCCGTAGGTGTATTTTTAGTGAATCACTCGAGAGCAGCATGGAACTCACACCTTCCATAGGCTTGCCAAGCAATCAATCCTCCTCCTTTTTAACTTTTTACCTTTGTAAATATCAAGAGGACTTTTTGGGTGAAGGGTTAGGCTTGGGCTAAAGGTGGTTGGTTGGGTTAGTGGTTAGTAAAAGGGCGAAAAGCGTAAAAAGCGTCGGTTTTCAAAAAAAAAAAAATTTTTAGTGACTTTTTATTTTGAAGTATTCCTCCAAACAAGCTTTTGTTTGTATAACTTTGTTTGTTTTTAACTTCATCATCACATATATATATATATATATATATATATTTAGTCACATAAAAGAACGAGCTTGCGAAAAACCGAGCTTTGTTACTAAAATAAGGGGTGAAAAATAAAAAGGTTTTTTGGTGGGTAAAAAGGGATTTAGGGTAATGAAATGAAAGGTTTATGCTCAAAGGGGTTAACTAAGGGGATTTTGGGTAGGTGGTAAAAAAAAATTGAAAAATAATGGTGTAGAAAGAAAAATGGTTAGTCCTAATGCCTCCATCATTTACTTACTTGGGTTTAAGTTGGTAAGGACCGGGAATGAATCGTCGTGGCAAGTTCTAGAGTTGTAAGAACCAAGCGGCTATTCACACAAGAAACGAAAAATGAGCATTTAGTCTAAAGATGTAAATTTGTATGCTCAATAAAGGCTCAAAACTCACTTTTGTGGGAATGGGTTTTTAATGTGATCAAGTATATATAATTAAATTTTAACTAGACTTGTTATGCCATTTCGTAATTTTCTTATGTTGGTTCTTGTATCACGACGCTTTCGGTTGTAAATTTTATAAAAATATAACCTTATTGATCTTGTGATTCCTAACTTAAACTTTAGACAAGTAAAAATGAAAGGATTTTTGAAAAAAAAAATTTGGGTGTTTAGCGGTTCCAATAGAGTTTTGTGTAAGGCTTGTTGTTAGGACTTGCAAAATTTCAAAGTGTTAGCTTCCCCCCCACACTTAAATTACACATTGTCCTCAATGTGTCCCAAAAATAAATTTTTAGGTTGATTGGATGTGTGGTGTGGTGTTAAAAAGCAAAGATTTATGTTACTGGCAGCCTGGACACGGCCCCGTGGTGACCGGGCACGGCCCCGTGGTCAGGTGCCAGTAACAGAAATTAAAGAAATGAGACAGAAGCCTGGACACGGGGGCGTGTCCGTTGAACACGGCCCGTGTCCAGTTACCTGAACTGGGCATTTTTCTGCAGGTGGTTCAGCACGGGGCCGTGTTGGTTGGGCACGACCCGTGTTGAGCCTTCTGTGATGGAGATTTGTGTCGGGTTGCTCTGTTCTTTGTGCATGGGTCCATTTTTCTCATTCCCTTTTTCATCCATTATCACCATGAGTGTGTTTTATTCCTGCAAATTAAAACTAAAAGATTAAACTAAACTAAGGATAGTTCCGCGGAATGCCTCCGTGGTGCGCCACGTTTATAAGGGTCCTTGGCTAGACCCAATGCGAGGTTATATGTTTTCTGAGTGGGATGCTTGGCGTCCCATGTTACACCGTCGTAGAGCAGCATCCAAGCTCGAATCAATAACCTTCATGTAGTTGACCGGGTCGTCGTCCTCTATTCTTTTCCCGACTCCGAATTTTACTTCATCATCCCCATATCTCAAAGTGAGTGTTCCGTCATTCATATCTACCACTGCTTGGGCGGTGGCAAGAAAGGGTCTTCCTAGTATGAGGGGAACCTCGGTGTCTTCTTCCATATCTAGTATGACAAAGTCGGCTGGATAGACGAATCTGCTTACCTTTACCAAAACGTTTTCGATGACACCCTGTGGAAATTTGACGGAGCGATCAGCGAGTTGTATGCTCATTTTTGTGGGACTCGTGGTTCCCAAGCCGAGTCTTTTAAACATAGATGAGGGCATGAGGTTAATGCTAGCCCCAAGGTCGGCTAGAGCATTACGAACGGGGGATTCCCCTATTGAACAGGGAATCGTGAAGCTTCCGGGATCGATTTTCTTTTGGGGAAGTTTATTGAGTACGAGTGCAGAGCATTCTTCGCCTAAATTGACTAACTGCAAATTTTTAATTTTCTTTTTATGCGTAAGGAAGTCCCTCATGAATTTAGAGTATTTGGGCATTTGTGATAGGACCTCGATAAAAGGAATATTGACATGCAATTGTTTTAACAGACTTTCGAACTTTGCGAATTGCTCATTGGTCTTTTGACGAATTAACCTACCGGGGTATGGAACTCGAGGAGCCTTGGTAGGCTCTGGTGACGGAGGGGAGTTCTTCTCTTGCAGAGGTGTGGGTATTGTTTCTTCTGTTGGCGGTGGCGCTTCTGCAGGCCCTACGGTGCGGTTTCGTAGTGTGATGAGGTGAACTTGCGCTTTTGGGTTTGTTTCGGTATTACTAGGTAATGCGCCTTGCGGTCTCTCGGCAAAATTTTGAGCTATTTGATTTAATTGTTTTTCTATGTTTTGAATGCTAGCTTATTGATTTCTAAAATTTGATTCTAATTGTAGAAATCTTTCCGAGTTTTTCTTTTCAGTGTCGGAGATGAGGCGAGATATAGTATCTTCGAGCCTTTCTCGTCCACTTTGTTGTTGAGTGAAATTTTGTGACTCATTTCTTGGTTGTTGAAAGTTTGTTCGTTGGGTTTGTTGGTTACTACTATTGCCGAGTTCCCTCCAACCATGGTTTGGGTGGTTTCGCCATCCTTGGTTGTAAGTTCCCGTTGGGGGACCCGACGGCCTAGGTCTATTATCAATGTAGTTTACCATTTCTTGTTGATCGTCCGTTTCTTTCATACAACTCCAATTTTCATGTGACCACCACACCCTTCACAAGCCATAACCGAGACTCTTTTTGTCATTTCCAATTTTTTTATCTTTGAAGAAAGGGCCTCGATTTGGGCTTGTAAAGAAGTGCTTTCATCGACCTTATGGGCGCCCGGGGCAATAGATTTATTCCCCCGGGGGGTGTGCCATTGAAAATTGGTTTGAGCAATTTCCTCAATTTGATTATATATTTCGTGTGGGCGTCGATTACCTAAAAGTCCCCCGGAGCTAGAATCAAGTGTCTGCCTTGTGTGTGGCAACAATCCATTATAGAAAGTGGATACTTGTTGCCATATCGCAAGGCCGTGATGCGGACACTTGCGTAATAACTCCTTGAACCTTTCCCAAGTTTCATATAAGGATTCCCCGTCCTCTTGTGAATATGTATTAATTTCAGTCATTAATTTAGCAGTTTTAGCGGGAGGGAAATACTTATATAGAAATTTTTGGGCTAGTTCATCCCAGGTGTTTACCGATCCAGCTGGGAGGGCGTTGAGCCAAGCTTTCGCTCGGTTGATCCGAAAGGTATCACATATTTCTAAGAAATTGGTGATATGTAGATGGGGATCCTCGTCCGCAAGCCCGTGGAAGGTTGCGGAGTTTTGGAGCATTTGTATCAAATGCGGCCGAAGTTCGAAGTTATTGGCTTCGACATTCGGAGCATTGATAGCGGCGCCTAGGTTACCTACGGTAGGTCGTAGATAATCCATAAGGGTACGTTGGTCCGCCATTGGAGGTGGATCACCCGAAACCTTCTCTTGGTTTTTAGCTTTTAACCTTTTTCTGAGAAAGCGTTCGGGTTCTTCTAGTGGTTCTTTTATGTCCTTATTGGAACTGGAGCTCATACACTATGTAAGGTTGACGTCGGGTTCCAAGTCCTGCAATAAAAACAGAAAAGAATGCTGGTCAGAAGGTTCACCACGGCCCCGTGTTCAGCGAACACGGCCCGTGGTCGGAGTTTCAGTTAATATTTTCCAGACCCCAGTTACTGGAAGTTGGACACGGCCCCGTGTTGCACCGACACGGCCCCGTGGTCAGCCTTCTGTAACTTGGAAAACTAAAAACTGCCAGTAACGACGTTGGGCACGGCCCGTGTCCGACCAGGCACGGCCCGTGCTGAGCTCTGCAAAAGCTGAAAAACTAAGAAAAATCCTAAAAATTAAAAAGAAAAATAAAAATTTGATTAGGCCGTTGATTCCTAACTTTCTTAAAATCCTTGTGTCCCCGGCAGCGGCGCTAAAAACTTGATGTGTGTCGGTGTATATATAATTTAGATGTATAATTAAGCCCTTTTTACACCTTTAGCCAAGTTTTAAATTTATAAAACACGATATTTACTAACAATAAACACACATATGGGCAAGTGCACCCATCGTGGACGTAGTATAGTGTTGGTAAGATACCGAGGTCGTCCAAGGACACAAGAGCTTTTAATATCGGTTTATCCTCAACGTCTAATCAAATCAAAAAGTGACAAAAATGTTTTTAAACTAAGAAAATAAAAACTAACTAAATGCTGAAAAATAAAATAAAATAAAAATAGATAGACAAGATGAATCACTTGGATCCGACTCGTGTATTAGTATAACCTTTGATTATTTTCGCACTTTTGCACTTGTTTAAGAGATTATCTTAGTTATTGTAGTAGGCCCCTCTTTTGAAGTCGACGTTACCCTCAACCCAGTAGTTTGAGTCAGCAAGGATACAATCCTAAAGGGTCGGATTATTGGAAGATAATGAATTAAGTTATTAATGCAAATTATGGTAGGCCCCGCTTTTGGCGGTGACGTTACCCTCGGCTAAGTAGTCTGAGTCAGCAAGGATACAGTCCTAAATAGCCGGGTTATAGTATTAATAGTAGTTAACTTATGAGGGGGTCAAAGAGTTTGGATCCCCGCCATCCAATACCTATGGGCATTGAAGGAGGTCCTACTAAATTTGACCCAGGTCCCAAGCAGGACCTCTAAACGCTGAACAAGGGCAAGACCCTTACCAAACCGTTCCCTTAACCCCCGACCAGGTAGCCAACATACCTCCATATAGACCGTGGAGATATGAATGGTGAAAATCTTTTATTTTATATAGACAGTAAAATAATGTCAAGACACCACGGACAAACGATAAGGAAAGATCACCTTCAACATAAGCAACTAGTTATTAAAGTCATTAATACAAAACCAAATAAAAAGTGCAAAAGATTAAAAATAAAAAGTATTATACTAAACACTTGTCTTCACCAAGTGATGTAAGAGACTTAGGCAAACATGGCCTTGATTGTCAAGAACTCTTACGATCAATCTTGGATCCCGAGACGACTCACACACACTCTACGATGGACAATGGATGATGGTGGTGGATGATGGTGTTATGGTGGTGGTGGGTGGTGGATGAAGTGTGAGAGAGGTGGTGTGCCAAGGGATGAGATGGAATGAAACCAAGCACCCCTATTTATAGGCTGGGCACGGCCCCGTGTCCGCTGGACACGCCCCCGTGCCCATCTGACACTCTCTCTCCTCATTAATTGTAATTCGCAATTACAATTAATGCACCTGCTGTACTTTCACCACGCCCCCGTGCTCGCTGGACACGGCCCCGTGGTGGGCAATGGAAGCTTCTACCAGTTTGTCTTTTATGCTGCTTCTTGGGCACGGCCCCGTGCTGGCTGAGCACGGGGCGTGTTCAGGCTTCTGTTTTCTCTTCTTTGCTTTGGAGGATGCCGTTGAGGGTCCGGGCAGTCTTCTTTTATTCATTTCCTTGTATTTATGCTAGAATTAGTTGTCTTTTTGCTTCTTTTGTGAATTTGAGCTCATTTCATCCTGAAAATACAAAAGGAAGACAAAAACACTCTTTTTCCAACATTAGTACTTAAAAAGGGTTAGTTTTATGCCTTAATTGATGTGATTTATATGTTGCATTTTACACATATCAAATACCCCCACACTTGAATTTTTGCTTGTCCTCAAGCAAAACTCTTTAAAATGTGGCTTACACTCTCAAATGGAATAGGTAGAAGAGAAAGTTTTTGGCTTGTCATAGAGTGTCGGGAATCCAAGATCTTTTTAGGTTTTATTTTTATTTATTCACAATTTTATTCGTTATGATTTATTGAGAACGTCTCATAGGATAAATTACTTATTTGGGCATAACATGCCTTTTTTAAAATTCTATTTATATACAAGTTCACATACCTCACGGGATAAAGTCTAAGGTATATATTTGGGCAGAAAGAGTTGAATATGAGGCAAAGAAGATGGATGGAAATCCTGAGTGACTACGACTGTGATATTCAATATCACGAAGGAAAAGCAAACATAGTCGCTGATGCTCTAAGTCGTAAGTATCATGAAAAGCCAAAGCAAGTCCGTGCTCTTAGATTAAATCTGCAATTTGATTTAATGGAACAATTAAAGAAAATTCAAGAAACAGCAATCGAAGACAATGCTGAAGAAATGAAAGGACGAATAAAAGAGTTAGAGCAAGGAAATGATGGAATTTGGACATTCCACAAGAAAAGAATTTGGGTACCTAAGCAAGGAGAATTAAGAGATAAGATTTTAGAAGAAGCTCATAAATCTAGATATACCATGCATCCAGGAAACAATAAGATGTACCAAGATTTAAGAAATAATTTCTGGTGGATAGAATGAAAAAGGACATAGCTAAATATGTATCTAAATGTCTTACTTGTTCGCAAGTAAAGGCAGAACATCAGAAACCTTCGGGACTACTACAACAGTTAGAGATGCATGTATGGAAATGGGAACTCATAACAATGGACTTTGTTACTAAGTTACCCAAAACCAGAAAAGGTAATGATGCGATTTGGGTAATTGTAGATCGATTAACCAAATCAGCTCATTTTCTACCCATGAAAGAAACCTTTAGCATGGAAAGGTTAGCAAAGTTGTACGTAGACGAAGTAGTATCCTTACATGGAGTTCCGCTCTCCATTGTATCGGATAGAGATAGTCGTTTTACTTCTCATTTCTGGACTAGTTTTCAGGAAGCAATGGGAACGCGACTAAATTTAAGTACTGCGTATCATCCACAAACAGACGGACAAAGTGAAAGGATGATACAAACTCTAGAAGACATGCTCCGAGCATGTGTAATTGATTTTGGTGGTAATTGGCATAACCACTTACCCTTAATTGAATTCTCTTATAACAATAGTTATCATTCAAGCATCAAAGCTGCCCCATTTGAAGCACTGTATGGACGTAAATGTAGAACTCCAGTTTGTTGGGCAGAAATAGGAGAAAGTCAATTATCAGGTCCTGAAATTGTGCAAGAAACCACTGACAAGATAACTCAAATCAAAGAAAGACTG
Source organism: Helianthus annuus (assembly GCF_002127325.2). Taxonomy (NCBI): domain Eukaryota; kingdom Viridiplantae; phylum Streptophyta; class Magnoliopsida; order Asterales; family Asteraceae; genus Helianthus; species Helianthus annuus. The sequence continues at coordinate 118,311,345 of NC_035448.2, read as the reverse complement.
AAAACGGCTCGAGATCGTCAGAAAAGCTATGCAGACAATCGCCGCAAGCCACTCGAGTTTCAAGTCGGAGACAAGGTACTTTTAAAAGTTTCTCCTTGGAAAGGAGTCGTACGATTCGGTAAGAAAGGAAAGCTGAGTCCAAGGTACGTAGGACCATTTCCAGTAATTCAACGAATAGGACCAGTTGCTTATCGTTTACAACTACCAGAAGAATTAGCTGGAGTACATGATGTATTTCATGTATCCAACCTCAAGAAATGTCTATCGGACGAATCCCTGGTAGTACCTCTTCCAGAGATAGAGGTAAATGAAAAGTTGAAATTTGTGGAGAAACCACTGCAGATAGAAGATAGAAAGATCAAGTTTCTTAAACATAAACGGCTGGTGCTGGTCAAAGTCAAGTGGGATTTGAAAAGAGGACCCGAATACACCTGGGAGCTAGAATAAAAAATGAAGCACAAATATCCACACTTATTTCAATAAATCTCGAGCACGAGATTTTAATTAAGGTGGGGAGGATGTAAGGACCTTCAAACATGTCCCTAAATAACCCATAAATATAAACTCGGACCCCTGAAACCCTAATCCATATCAAAAACCAAGAAATCTAGAAAATTGGTCTTCAGGCGGGCCGCGTAAAGGTTAAGCATGTCCTTACGCGGGTCACGTCAACTTGAAATTCATCCGGATAAGCATCTGGGCCACGTATAACCCATCTGTTAACCCTAACCCATGACCCATGCAGCCTATGCGTAGACTAGGCGGCCACGCGGGCCGCGTAAGATTTAACTAAGGGTTTACGCGGGCCGCGTAAAACCCAAATTCAGGCTATAAATATCCTAGCTCAGGATGTCACACCCCGAATTTCCACGTGTCACCGGTGGGCCCGGTGGGGGTAACGTGACGTAGTTGATAACATCATAGTCAAACAACACAATATATAAATGCACAGCGGAAGCAGAAATAGATTCATTTCAACTTTTCATAAACGTAATGTTTAATATCACAAGTAGTTGAAACGGATCCACAGGCGGATCAAATAAAATAAGATAAATGTTCAACAGACTTTAGACGCCTAGAACTTGCAAGATTCCTTACTAACGCCCTGAGCAGCTTCCAGCCTATTACGTACTTGTACCTGTCACTTAGACTTTGGAAAATACGTCAGTTTTCACTGGTAAATACACTCAACTGACTCATTTGAAAAGAGTTTATGAAAATTGGTTTAGGCGCACAAGGCACAAAACTATTTTGACACTTGATTAAAATGCACAAGGCAAGATTAATCTTTTATACTTGGGACAAACTATATCTCATGTTATCAGTTTTACATAACTTGCTCTACATGCGGGGCCCGGTCCTATGCCGGTTCAAGATTAACCGACACACCACTATTCCCTTATTGGGAATCCCTTATTGGGTATAATCAAATAATAAGCATGAAGCATCTGTCAGGTGTATGCCTACACCCCGTGCTTAGGTCGTGGCCATTGCAATTAATGAGTCAAGGATATCCAGGACACGGTCGCATTAATCCCCAATGTTTCAGTCAAGCAATACGAATTAAAAACAGGTTATTTGGATTTCCCGACACATTGGTCTTTGAATCCCATACCTGACCATGCGGTATTTATATTACCGTATCCCAAGCCCGTAATAGGGAAAATAAGTTAAGAGTATTTACCTGAGCTAGCTCCTGTCTTAAATGGCAAGAATTATAATAACTCAGCCGTATTCACTTAAGTAAGCGTAGGTACAATTTACCGGAAGGCTCTAGTCTGGAACGATGGTATAAATAACCAATTAGATTACTAACGGGTCTTTAATTAAGCCTAAGCTTAGACCGGTTAGTTTTAAGGAAATATATGGTTCAAGCGCACGATTAAGCGAAGACCGGATAGAACGTTATTTAGACCCGACAAGTTCAATTACTTGTATAATATGGGTATACTAAATACATTCTGGATTTTGAGACAAAAATGATAACGTTTGACCCGTTTCGGTCAATCTACGCAAACTAGTTACGTAAACCGAACCGAACGCAAAAAGGGCGATACGGGTAGTCAAATGATTCAAATGCAAGTTCCCTGATATAATATGCTTTAATTATGATATAATATCAGTAAGTTATGTCCTATATTGCCCGGAATAATTTTAAACCCAATTTACGCCTTAAAAGGGTATTTTGGTCATTCAAAAGATCATAAAAGAGTAAATTTAGAAATCTGAGTTTCGGGTCTGGTTCATACAGTAAATATACTTAATATAACATATTATATCAGTAGGGTATGACCCATATATCAGATTTATCATTTAAAACCAAACTATGCACCGTAGGGGTATTTTAGTAATTTCACAAGGGCTAAAACTGCCAAAACTGGAAGTCTGAGTTTATATACTTATACTTACTGTTATTATATGAAAATATGCTAACTACATCAGTAGGTATAAGTCTTATATGTTAAAAATAAGTATAACGCTTACTATGCGTTAAAAACGCTAAAAATGCGATTTAAGGGCGTTTTCGGGTTTTCACAATAAATCTGAGATTTTTATATTTCCAGAATACTTAAAATAATTTATTTAACATTTAAAATCAGTAGAAAAAGGTTTCGGGTCAAAAGGATGTGTAAAACTCATTTTATGGCTTAAACGGTCAAAACCGACATAACCCGAAATAACTAGGCGATCTAGGATCCGTTCAGCCAAAAATTTATTAAAAATCATCAAAATTCCCAGAATATTATAATACATCAGTTGGTAAAAAGTTTTGCATCAAAACGTGGCCAGAAACGGGTTCTACACGAAAAGGGCCGTTTATGTAAATTTATAATATAGTTTTACGCTAACGGCCATAACTCACAATCTGGACCACCAACTGATCCGAAATTTTCGGTGCAAGTTTATATATTAAAAATAAAGATTTCTACTCTTTCACTTTTCCAAAAATCACGTTTTATAACAAAAAGGGCAAGATAGTCAACTTTATGCATAAATCGGAAACATGCATTCGAATAGGCTAGGCGTAGACTCAATCAACGAAAATTCCAGAAAGTTTAACAAAATAAAAATAGTCAAAAATACTTTCCAATACAGATCTCGAACATGCATGCACGGATCCGAACCGATAGTTTACGAAAAAGTCGATTATTAAGACTTTCGGTTCCAATCCGGGTTTACACTAAAGATCGTCGAGTTGATCGTGGTAAAATACATTCTTATATTCATAATAAAGCTTTCTATGAAGATCAAACAGATTGCATGTCATCTATATCATTATTTATGTCATTTTTCACAAAAATCGCTTCTGTTGACTTTTTAGAAATAGGTTTGACTCGACATTTAGCATGCATGTAGTGGGAATCAGAGAGTACCCTTTAGAGGGTTTGTTTCCCACATAAATACCAATCTATAACAAGTTTCAATTCGAGAAATGACTGAAAGAAATCCGTTTAATCGGAAAGTCAAAGGTTATGAACACCCAGTTTGACTTTTATCAATAATCACAACAAGAACGGATTAAAGAACGAATTGAAAGCTTACAAGGGTCCTATAGGTGTTTAGAGAACACTAGAAGTCGGCCTTGTTGATCAGATTAGCTCCAGAAGTCTTGCCTTGAAGGTTCTTGATAGAGAGAGCTTTTGTTTACAAATGCAAGTGCCAAGAACATTGATCAAATCTGATTTAAAGCCACAAATTCGAGGTTACTGTTGTAGTAGCCATGCATGGCTTCTAATTGGTGCAAAAGGAGGCAAGAACCAGCTGTAACAAACCCAAAATCGGACCCAAATCGACCCAAAATGAGTTTTCTGTCGCTGGCAGCCCCACGCGGCCCGCTTGGGCTTTCCCAGGCGGGTCGCCTGACCCCTGGTTCAGCCCAACAAGTTTCAAACTTGGCAGAATTGGTCCCTGAGCTTGTACGCGATGTTTCGGCTACTTTTCTCGACCCGTAAACCCCCAAACTTGGTTTTTAAGAACCTTAGGACATTTACCAACATGGTAATGTCCTCGGATAACTTTGCGCTCAACCGAAAAGCCATGAAATTCGACGTTGACGCTTTTAGTCCCTTAAGTACGGTTTTGGCCATAACTTTCTCATACGTTGACGAAACTTCATGAAATTTTTACCACATATTCTAGTGAGTATATTTTAGCTTTACAAAGCTTCGGGTCTGCCAAAAGTTCACTCAGAGGTATAAATTCAACATGTTGACACTTTTGGCCCCTATAGTTTACAATACTTCACTTTTGTGCAATTTCCGCGTCGTATGATCCATGAACCATCCGTTTAAGGTTATAAACATTATGTGGGGTTATCATAGAGCCTATTTATCCATTGTTGACACTTTGGACCCTTATGTTCCATAGTTTTCACTGTTTGTCACTTTTAGTCCTTCTAAAGTATGTTTTCACATACCGGAACCTTATGACACGTGTCAAGACATTATTGGACGAAATTTTTCGAGGTGTTACATCCTCACCCCCTTAAAAGAAATCTCGACCCCGAGATTTACTCAAACAAATGGGGATATTTTTCTTTCATCGTGGATTCCACTTCCCACGTGTATTCGGGTCCTCTATGGGCATCCCACTTGACCTTAACAATAGACACGTGCTTCCTTCGAAGTTTCTTTACCTGTCGATCCTCAATCGACAAAGGTTTTTCAACAAACTTTAGACTCTCGTCTATGTGTATATCCGTATGCGGTATAACCAGTGAACCGTCAGCGAAACACTTCTTCAAATTACAGATATGGAACACATTATGAATAGCGCTAAGTTCCTCAGGCAAGTTTAACTTATAAGCGACTGCCCCGACACGTTCGATTATCTCGAAAGGTCCTATGTATCTCGGGCTTAGCTTGCCTTTCTTTCCAAATCGCATTACACCTTTCCAAGGTGATACCTTAAGCAACACTTTATCACCTACATCGAAGTGAAAATCCTTGCGCTTAGGATCCGCATAACTTTTCTGCCTATCCCTGGCAGCTTTCAAACGATCGCGAATCTGCACGATCTTGTCTGTCGTCTCAAAGACGAGATCTGGTCCAGACAACTGGACATCTCCAACTTCTGCCCAACAAATGGGCGATCTACACTTCCTACCGTATAAGGCCTCAAAAGGCGCGGCCCTAATACTAGTATGGTAGCTATTTATATAGGAGAATTCTATCAAGGGTAGGCGGTTATCCCAACTGCCACCTAAATTAATCACACATGCTCGAAGCATGTCTTCCAATGTTTGGATGGTACGCTCACTCGGTCCGTCTGACTGCCAACCGTTATGTGATAGCGCTTCATGACTTATTGGCGAAACATATCCTTTAATCCTTAGGGTGTGATACATTGCGAGCTCTGCCAAGCTCCTTAAATAAGTTTTAGCTCATAAGTTATTTGATCTTGATATATTTGATTACTTCGAATGATTTCATACATTCAGAGCTTACTAGCCTGACAATTAACAAATTGGAGGTTTGCTATTTCCATGAATCCTTGATTCTCTGCCGAATACTGGCAACTTATAGATGGTTATGGATTTGCTCGATCTTATTCGTTGTTTCCAGGGCAACTTTTAGATCCTGTTAATTGGACTTACCAATTTTCTATCTAGCAATAGATGTTTAACATCTTATCTATACAAGGTCTCCCAAAGGAGCAGCCTTGATACTTATATAACAACTATTATAGACGAGCCATTCTTAAGGTGAGATGGTTATTCCAATCACTGTTTAAAACTAATCTCAAAGAATAGTTGTTCCTTACAGCTAGTCGAATAAATCGACGATCCTGGCAGCAATTGGGGATTTCTAGTTGTTGCCTAAATAGGGTTGCGGTAATCAATGCATAAGCAAGATGAATCGTCTTTCTTATTTACTAAAAATCGGAGTTCTTAAAACCTCGAATTTTTTGGCTTTACAAAACCTTATCCAAAACTTATTTATTTGGCTCTTAGCTCTTCCTATTTCGTTTGTAATAACAGATATAAGATTCTTACAATAACTGCAGCCCTAAGCGGGATGTTTGTCCTAACATCCTCTTGCCTCTCAGAAGGTAGACATGGTAATTCTTATAAAGAAGCTATTTATGACACATAGAGGTGTCAGAGATTTCTGCATTCTCAGGCTTTGGCTCATCTTTCGCTTTCGGTGTCAGATAAGTGACACATTCCCTTTACCATTGCAAAGATGCCCTAAGTAGAGATACTTATAAGGACATTTTATATTGGATATCTTCTTTGAATACTACTAGTCGACTTTAGTACAATATGATTATTAGGATATCTTCGGGGATCCCATGCATTAAACCTCCATACTGATCAGGCATGGAAGCAATCTATGGGACACACTAGGATACGCAAATCCTCATATGGTACTCTTATCAAACATAGTTTGGCATTCGCAGACGATAGAAAACAATGAGAAAAATAATAAAATAAAATAAATAATATATATTGTCGTACTCTTTCTAGGGAAGAGTACTCCAGATTTTTATGAAAGGATTATCTCCGAGGGTGGGAGAGAGGTCATTAAAGATTCCATTGGTAAATTATACCTCATATTTAATATATGAAGTCCTTATGAATGTAATCCAGAGTTTGCTAAGCTTATGGTTTGCTAAAGGTTTATTATCCCTTGCATCAATGTAAAAATACTTGGCAGTCACTATCAATGCTAAATGGTAAAGGACGTACCTAATGCTATTATCGATGTGTACTGCCTCAGGTATTCAACCGGTAGTCCAGGCGGTTCCTTTCTTATCCTTTCCAGACCTAGCTGCTCCTTTCTTGGCAGCCTTAGGGCAATTAGTACTGATGTGCCCCTTTTCACCACAACTGAAACAGTTTGCATTCTTCATGTCCCTACATTCGTGGGACTGGTGGCCAGCTCTTTTACAGATGCCACATTGCTTTATCTTTTGGTTTAATCGACACTGCCCCCAATGTCTTCTTTTGCAGGTTTTGCATGTAGGCTTTTTGTTGGAATCCTGTTGGTTGTTGTTGAGCTTGGATTTGCTCTTCTTAGAATTCTGAGAGTTATTCTCCTCCCTTGGTCTTTTGTCATTAGTTTCATTCATGAACGACTTTTGTCTCACTACATCTTGAGTGAGAGACAAGGATAGATCTACAGCTGATCTGTAGTTGATTGGCCTTGAAGCCTTAACATCCCCTTTTATTTCTGGTGCCAAACCACCGATGAAACGCGCAATGCGTTTTGGTTCCGGGGTGATTAAATAGGGTACTAGTCTAGATAGGGAGTTGAAGTCGGTAACATATTGCTGACAATTTAGGTTTTTCATTGTGAGGTTCAGAAAATCTGTCTCCACCTTTTCCACTTCGTGCTGTGGACAGTAGTTCTCTTTGATAAGGTCCACAAACTTGGACCATCCCATAAGGTATAGGGAAATTTTCCCCGTGGACTGCATCATGGTCTTCCACCATACTAGAGCCTCTCCTTTAAAAGATTGTGATACAAATTTTACTACGTCCTTATCAGCACAATCGCTGATGTCCACAACCGTTTCCATTTCCTCAAGCCATTCCATAGCATCAACTGCTCCTTTTTCGCCATTGAAATCTCTGGGTTTGCATGAGACGAAATATTTGTAGGTGCACCCGCCCTCAGTTGAACGGGGCTTATCATAGAGTACTAATTCCTGAGGTTCGCTCTTTTCATCTGAAGGGTGAACGGAGCTCTCCTTACGAGCTGATGTACGCGTTTCCGTATGGCTCTTTGAGTGAGTGACACTCGGTTCCTTTTTGTTCTCAAGGACCTTATCCACAACTTCACTAATTGCTGCGCTAATCAAGGCCTGAAGAGTAGTGCCATTAACATTTATATTTATATTTGCATCCTTGTTTTTAGCCGCTGCATTGCTGTGTGCTTCGTCGGAAACCTCCATTCTGGAGCTTTGGTACTAACACCCAAAAATAACATGTGCTTAGATGCAAGTTATTATGGAATCATCGTAATGGATGATTTATAAGGTCATGGTATTACTAAACCATAATAGCTGTTTGGTTTATAACTTCCTTATAGTATGCTACTAGAAAGTATGCCAATTATATTTAGCCTAGGTCAAAAAGGACCATCAATTGCGTTTATGGTTTGGACCGAGTCCATTACCTTTTGACTGGGGGTCACAATGTCACAACTGTCCTTGTCATAACGACAATCTTTAGATAGTTGGAAGGCTTGTCATGGAGGACATTAATAATCATAGGCCCGAAGGCCTTGTCACAAAGGACATACAAAATGTGGTACATAAGGCATTAATATATAAGCCGCACTCTTATTGGATCAGAGATCTTAAGGTTCGAACATAGTCCTTCACCTTTGGATAGAGAGTCAAAGACTACAACCGTCATCTTGTGGGAGATAATTTATTTTGCCACAAAGGCTAGTCAATGTACACCATTCTGACTAACTAGATAATTGTGAGCCCCGGGGGAGTCAGCCATGGTGAAACCTTGAAGGCCAACTAACCATGAAGTAGTAGCTTACTTAATTATAGGGAATTGTCGAACTTGATAATTTAAATAGCCATGGTGCAAACAAACCATATAGGCCAATAGATAGTATTTAGTTTATTTGATCATGTTTTGCCTAGGTTTTTAAATAAACCATCTTTGGCGTTTTTAAATGGAATAAATCCTTTATACTTACTAGACAGGGGACATAAGTCACGACTGTCAACGTCATAGCGACATCTTTTATAGCACAACGGCTTGTTCCATAGGACTTTTCGATGGCACAGATGCCTTGTCACTGGGGAAATTTTTAATACATAATCAATGATTCCTCTGGATCGGAAAATTTCATAATTCCTTGTCTTGACAAGAAGTTATGAAATAAAACTATCGTTTTCATGTATGCATCCTTGCCCGTAGGTATACATCCCAGGTGGATGTTTAGATGTGTACATCATGTTCGACGTTTATTAGTCATGATTCCTATCGATCATATAGGCTAATTAAGCGGGTTTGGGAGTTCCTAATATATAAAGGTGACAATCGCGATTTTATCGCATCACTGTTGTCGGGAGTGTTAACACGTTTTCAAGTGTTAATCAGGATCTGAATCTCTTCTAAACAGGTTTTACCGTCTTAGCAAGGTCTTCAATGACATTCAAGCTAGGTCAAACCTTTTAAGATTCTCCTTTAATACATACACTTAACAGAAAGGAATAATGTTTATTTTATTCAGGATTTTTATCATAAATCCTAATTTTATAAGTTTATGATAGCACAAATGGCCTAGTCGCGTAGACAAGTTAATTTATAAGCCATGATCGTCTGGGATCAAGGCATTTAGTAATAGCACAAAAGGCTTAGTCACGCGGACAAGTTTAATTTTATAAGCCATGATCGTCTGGGATCAAGGCATTTAGTAATAGCACAAAAGGCTTAGTCACGCGGACAAGTTTAATTTGTAAGCCATAATTTCTGAGAGTCGAGGCATTACAATTTATCCTAGTTATAAAACATTACGGATATTGAGGTGGCACAAAGGCCTAGTCACAAGGACATTTATAAATTATAAGCTAGGATTTCAGAGAATCGAAGCCTTGAGGTTTGAACATAGTTCATTACCTTTTTCTTGACAGGGAGTCATAGACCACCACTGCTTTTATTAAAATTTCTGGCCCGTGGGCCTATCAATTGACATCTCGTAAGATGTTAAGACATATAGTCATTGCACTGATGATACGCTCAGCGGTCACAATAATGACATGACGCCATGATCAGTGTCATTAATTTAATCAACTGTCGTTCAGTGGTCATAATGATGACATGACGGCAGGATTAACACTTAATTTATATCAACTGTCATTCAGCGGTCATAATAATGACATAACGACAGGATTAGTACTTAATTTAAATCGAATGTCATTCAGCGGTCATAAAAATGACATGACGACCAGATTATCGTCTAGAGGGCTTTTGAGCATAGCTCACCCCCTTAGGACAGGGAATCTCAAAAGATTCACAACTGTCGATGTCGCAATCGGACAGTGTATTATAGCTCGTGGCACTTCATCCTTAAGGGATGATTATTTTACTTACAGGGAGTTTTAAATAAATCCCAATTTTCAAATTTTATTACCCGTAGGCATCAAGTCATTATCAGACTTGTATACAGATATAATCTGCAGATAATTTATAAAAAGAGTGGCTTGTGTGATTTTACGGTCACGCTTAGCCAGGAGTGTTAACGTGTTTACATATGTTAACAGAGATTTGAATCTTTTCAACCAGGTTTTACCATATTGGCCAGGCCTTTTATTAAGACATTCAAGCTAGGTTTTGCCTTACTAAGATTCTTGTTAAATGGCAAATCAAATAAAAATTGATATTTTCCATTTATTTAATATTTCTTATTTAGAATGAAAATCCAAACGAAATCATTCCATTATATAAAAGTAAAAGTATAAAGTTGCCCTAAGCGGGACTTGAAAGGAATAATGTTGTCCTCGCAGGGACTGAAAGATAAATATGCCCTTATAAGGACTAATAAGGAAACGATCTTCAGTAAAAGGAGCTTCTTCTTCATTTTATTTCTGAATGCTTTCTCCTTGGATGTTCATTTCACTTTAGCCGTGGCACGAAGCTCAGCATCTCGGGACTCCGGTGTGGAGAACTCCTATTACGGCTCCTTCGCTTGGCGACGTATCCAATATATAAAATAATTGGAAGCAGTAAAATACAGATTAGAATCGGGAGTATTCCTATGTTAAGTCTAGACTCAGAAGGTTAATGAATGTGCTATTGTGTCATTGAGATTAAACACTAAGGGCTAGTGTTTAATTCACTCAATGTTGGCTCTGATACCAACCTGTCACACCCCGAATTTCCACGTGTCACCGGTGGGCCCGGTGGGGGTAACGTGACGTAGTTGATAACATCATAGTCAAACAACACAATATATAAATGCACAGCGGAAGCAGAAATAGATTCATTTCAACTTTTCATAAACGTAATGTTTAATATCACAAGTAGTTGAAACGGATCCACAGGCGGATCAAATAAAATAAGATAAATGTTCAACAGACTTTAGACGCCTAGAACTTGCAAGATTCCTTACTAACGCCCTGAGCAGCTTCCAGCCTATTACGTACTTGTACCTGTCACTTAGACTTTGGAAAATACGTCAGTTTTCACTGGTAAATACACTCAACTGACTCATTTGAAAAGAGTTTATGAAAATTGGTTTAGGCGCACAAGGCACAAAACTATTTTGACACTTGATTAAAATGCACAAGGCAAGATTAATCTTTTATACTTGGGACAAACTATATCTCATGTTATCAGTTTTACATAACTTGCTCTACATGCGGGGCCCGGTCCTATGCCGGTTCAAGATTAACCGACACACCACTATTCCCTTATTGGGAATCCCTTATTGGGTATAATCAAATAATAAGCATGAAGCATCTGTCAGGTGTATGCCTACACCCCGTGCTTAGGTCGTGGCCATTGCAATTAATGAGTCAAGGATATCCAGGACACGGTCGCATTAATCCCCAATGTTTCAGTCAAGCAATACGAATTAAAAACAGGTTATTTGGATTTCCCGACACATTGGTCTTTGAATCCCATACCTGACCATGCGGTATTTATATTACCGTATCCCAAGCCCGTAATAGGGAAAATAAGTTAAGAGTATTTACCTGAGCTAGCTCCTGTCTTAAATGGCAAGAATTATAATAACTCAGCCGTATTCACTTAAGTAAGCGTAGGTACAATTTACCGGAAGGCTCTAGTCTGGAACGATGGTATAAATAACCAATTAGATTACTAACGGGTCTTTAATTAAGCCTAAGCTTAGACCGGTTAGTTTTAAGGAAATATATGGTTCAAGCGCACGATTAAGCGAAGACCGGATAGAACGTTATTTAGACCCGACAAGTTCAATTACTTGTATAATATGGGTATACTAAATACATTCTGGATTTTGAGACAAAAATGATAACGTTTGACCCGTTTCGGTCAATCTACGCAAACTAGTTACGTAAACCGAACCGAACGCAAAAAGGGCGATACGGGTAGTCAAATGATTCAAATGCAAGTTCCCTGATATAATATGCTTTAATTATGATATAATATCAGTAAGTTATGTCCTATATTGCCCGGAATAATTTTAAACCCAATTTACGCCTTAAAAGGGTATTTTGGTCATTCAAAAGATCATAAAAGAGTAAATTTAGAAATCTGAGTTTCGGGTCTGGTTCATACAGTAAATATACTTAATATAACATATTATATCAGTAGGGTATGACCCATATATCAGATTTATCATTTAAAACCAAACTATGCACCGTAGGGGTATTTTAGTAATTTCACAAGGGCTAAAACTGCCAAAACTGGAAGTCTGAGTTTATATACTTATACTTACTGTTATTATATGAAAATATGCTAACTACATCAGTAGGTATAAGTCTTATATGTTAAAAATAAGTATAACGCTTACTATGCGTTAAAAACGCTAAAAATGCGATTTAAGGGCGTTTTCGGGTTTTCACAATAAATCTGAGATTTTTATATTTCCAGAATACTTAAAATAATTTATTTAACATTTAAAATCAGTAGAAAAAGGTTTCGGGTCAAAAGGATGTGTAAAACTCATTTTATGGCTTAAACGGTCAAAACCGACATAACCCGAAATAACTAGGCGATCTAGGATCCGTTCAGCCAAAAATTTATTAAAAATCATCAAAATTCCCAGAATATTATAATACATCAGTTGGTAAAAAGTTTTGCATCAAAACGTGGCCAGAAACGGGTTCTACACGAAAAGGGCCGTTTATGTAAATTTATAATATAGTTTTACGCTAACGGCCATAACTCACAATCTGGACCACCAACTGATCCGAAATTTTCGGTGCAAGTTTATATATTAAAAATAAAGATTTCTACTCTTTCACTTTTCCAAAAATCACGTTTTATAACAAAAAGGGCAAGATAGTCAACTTTATGCATAAATCGGAAACATGCATTCGAATAGGCTAGGCGTAGACTCAATCAACGAAAATTCCAGAAAGTTTAACAAAATAAAAATAGTCAAAAATACTTTCCAATACAGATCTCGAACATGCATGCACGGATCCGAACCGATAGTTTACGAAAAAGTCGATTATTAAGACTTTCGGTTCCAATCCGGGTTTACACTAAAGATCGTCGAGTTGATCGTGGTAAAATACATTCTTATATTCATAATAAAGCTTTCTATGAAGATCAAACAGATTGCATGTCATCTATATCATTATTTATGTCATTTTTCACAAAAATTGCTTCTGTTGACTTTTTAGAAATAGGTTTGACTCGACATTTAGCATGCATGTAGTGGGAATCAGAGAGTACCCTTTAGAGGGTTTGTTTCCCACATAAATACCAATCTATAACAAGTTTCAATTCGAGAAATGACTGAAAGAAATCCGTTTAATCGGAAAGTCAAAGGTTATGAACACCCAGTTTGACTTTTATCAATAATCACAACAAGAACGGATTAAAGAACGAATTGAAAGCTTACAAGGGTCCTATAGGTGTTTAGAGAACACTAGAAGTCGGCCTTGTTGATCAGATTAGCTCCAGAAGTCTTGCCTTGAAGGTTCTTGATAGAGAGAGCTTTTGTTTACAAATGCAAGTGCCAAGAACATTGATCAAATCTGATTTAAAGCCACAAATTCGAGGTTACTGTTGTAGTAGCCATGCATGGCTTCTAATTGGTGCAAAAGGAGGCAAGAACCAGCTGTAACAAACCCAAAATCGGACCCAAATCGACCCAAAATGAGTTTTCTGTCGCTGGCAGCCCCACGCGGCCCGCTTGGGCTTTCCCAGGCGGGTCGCCTGACCCCTGGTTCAGCCCAACAAGTTTCAAACTTGGCAGAATTGGTCCCTGAGCTTGTACGCGATGTTTCGGCTACTTTTCTCGACCCGTAAACCCCCAAACTTGGTTTTTAAGAACCTTAGGACATTTACCAACATGGTAATGTCCTCGGATAACTTTGCGCTCAACCGAAAAGCCATGAAATTCGACGTTGACGCTTTTAGTCCCTTAAGTACGGTTTTGGCCATAACTTTCTCATACGTTGACGAAACTTCATGAAATTTTTACCACATATTCTAGTGAGTATATTTTAGCTTTACAAAGCTTCGGGTCTGCCAAAAGTTCACTCAGAGGTATAAATTCAACATGTTGACACTTTTGGCCCCTATAGTTTACAATACTTCACTTTTGTGCAATTTCCGCGTCGTATGATCCATGAACCATCCGTTTAAGGTTATAAACATTATGTGGGGTTATCATAGAGCCTATTTATCCATTGTTGACACTTTGGACCCTTATGTTCCATAGTTTTCACTGTTTGTCACTTTTAGTCCTTCTAAAGTATGTTTTCACATACCGGAACCTTATGACACGTGTCAAGACATTATTGGACGAAATTTTTCGAGGTGTTACACAGGAGCTTTCATTCTGTTGTCGAAACACTTTCATTTATAAACGAATTCTCACTGTTAAAGCTATAATTTCATAATAGCGAGGTGCTGCTACGATACCGGGTATTTACTCGATCGCTATTACGATTCAACGTCCGATCGATTGAAACTATCCAACGAATGTTTAAGTGCTGCTCAAATTGGGTTTATACTTTGTCATTCGTCGTTAATTCGATGGATGTTTAAGTATCGCACTTTGTCATTTGTTGTGAGGGTTTAATCTCGTGAATTGTCGTAAATGCTGTATTAGTTACTAACCCAGTTCGTGTGCATTGTTATTTAAATTAGGTTAAACAGGCTAATCAGTAGATTAAACTCCGCCCGCATAAATCTGCAATGTGAGTCATTCTCTTTTTTACCAAACTTGCTTTCAAAATCATGTTTGTTTTCAAAGTTATAATTACAGGGATTAAGTCTTTGTAGTCTTCATTACAGCCGGTATGTGGGGTTTTGTATACATTACTTGTTAATCCATCACCATTGGATAACGAGATAGCCAAGGGGTGATATGACCATAGTCACAGACACCATTGGACAACGAGATAGCCAATGGGTGGTCGAGTGACAAATACCGTGGGTATATGGTTGACATGTAGAAACATTGTAATCGCTCTTAATACTGTAAATTATAACAATGCATCGTTTTAAACAAAAGAATGATTCACTCAGTATTTCCCCGCTGACAAAACCTTTTTCAAACATGTTTCAGGTGATCTGATGTGATCCAGGAAAAGTGCAGTGAAGCACTACAAGCTTAAGGAAGTGGCTCAATATAAATAAATAAATAAAGAAACATGTTTTGTAAAATAAAGATTTCCCAGTGAAATCACTTTGTTGTAAATTACAGGGTTTTATCCCTAAATTATGTAATAAATTAAACGGGCATTTTTAGTATTAAAAGGTCCTGTATTAAAGACTTCCGTTGTCGACTAAATGAAATACCACAGGGTTCCTGTTCCGCGGCTCTGGACCGGGTCAAACTGGGGCTAGGGCCGTGACACTTAGGATGTGCAAACATTGTTGCTATGCAAGTTCGTATCGTTGACACAAAACTTTTGATATAACACGCGCTCTAAAGCGAGATTCACTACTATTTCGCGAGCAGGCGTCCCGGGGGGGATAAACAAACTACTATTCCTGGGAGGAATACATTCCAAACTACTATTCTTGGGAGGAATGCTTTTCAATGTTTTGGTTTAATTTCAATGTTAATTGATAAGCCCAACTTAAGGAACCACGTGAGACCCTAACCCTCAAGCGTAGTAAGTTACCTATAGATCGAGCATCATTCTAGAAATGTAATTTAAATTTTCGAGACAAATATTCTTTCAACTAGGGAAAGATGTGACACCCGGCTCTCACAGAATGAACACAAACCCCGTTAATGTAGACATCCACTGAGACATTGCGTTTAACTTCAGGTAAATCGTGTATCTAAAAAATTTCACATACAATCACGACACAATATTCTTGAGCAAATATATATAAATTATGTGAAATTCCATGCTCTGTGAAATAAGTATAAACTATGTGAATTTTCATGTTAGGTGAATTATGTGACTTTACATGCTATGTGATGTGCTATGTGCCTTACACGGTTCATTTTGTGAACTTTCGTGAAATTACGTGTATTAACGTATAACAATAAGTTATTAACGAATTTATAAATAAGAGCGTAACGTATATCTTAGCTTAAATTTCGAGGACGAAATTCCTGTAACATGGGGAGAATGTGACAACCCGTATTCCCAATCCCCATCATCGAGAGAAGCGTATCTTAGTATTATTATTTTATATTATTATTATTTATTAAATGATAATAATTCGCGACGAGAAAACGAACTGTTTAGCTAACAACTCGAAACAACGCGTATTTAATTTAACCCACACGTATATATATTAATATAATTATTCGAAAAATGTAAAACGAACGAAATAGTGAGCGAGACATATAATCTTGGGTGGATCCATATGCACGGGCCCTAGCCCAATCCAACTCATCTAAATCCCTAAACCCTAGACTATATAATCATCCTATCTTTCACTTCACCCCTCATTTTTAAAAAGTTAAAACCCTAATATCCCTCCCCAGCCACACACCCACACCCTACCCTTCTCCCCCGTTTCCTCTTTCTAATCTCCGATCACCGCAGAACACTCTTCGGCCGGTGACAAATCCCAGCCACACCACAGCCCCAACGACAACCCCTTTCCCCTTATCTCAATCCCACTCACACCCACCTTGCCAAAACAGTAGAGAGAGAGAGAGATGACGGAAAAAGTTAATGCCGACCACCCTTCTGCGGTGGTGCGGTGGTGGCCCGACGGTGATGATGACGGCAGAATGCCGTTTCTCCGATAAACTGGGGAGCTCCGACAACGGACTGAGCTTCCGGCAGAGCTCCGGTTAGCCACAAAAATGATGATGATGATGCAACTGAATAGGTGATGGTGGTCGTCTAAGAGCAGTAGCTGCTGAGATGACGGCTGGAATTGTCACACCCCCAAAATCCACACGCGGAGTATCACCGCTTGGAGGTGTGACTGACCAGGATCAAGCCACCAATCATATAGAACGATGTAAATAGTAAAAGTAAATGTAATTAGACCAAACCAATCCATATGAAAGGTGTTCCAAAACATAAGTATAATAACAAAGTTTAGCGGAAGCGTATGAGTAAAAGCCCATTCACAAATAAAGTATGTAATGTCTTAATGTTTAAATCAAACATTCACAATCCTTGTCCACAACAACCGCGCCTCCCTGTGCAAGCTCCATGTATACCTAACGACCTGCAAGGCATGTAACAGAGAGTCAACAACTAGTTGAGCGAGTTCAAAGTAAGTAAGTTTGTAACAGTAAGTTCCTTTCGTAACGTGAGGCTCTACTGGGCCGATAGTATATTCTACTGGTGGGGGTTTCCCATAGTTGTATATACACTAGACTATTTGTAACCATATGTGTTCTTCTTACCGAGAACAGTAGTACGTACAAAGTTTACGTAGGTTTTACGTAAGTGTCCTTCACAACCGAGGACAGGGGTACGCGGGGGTTTACGTAGGTTTTACGTAAGTGCCTGACACAACCGAGGCAGTAGTGAGTATAAGTTCACGTAGGTCTTACGTGAGTGTCCTTCGCAACCTGAGGACAGTGATGAGTACAAGTATACGTAGGCTTTACGTATGCGTCCTGCGCATCCGAGGACGATGGTAGATAGTCTAGTAACGGTGTAAGTACAAGTATCTATTCAACCTCATTCATTCAATCCCATTCCCAAACCCCGGGAATCCCATGCCTTGGTAAGAGTGTGAACTCACCTTGGTTTGCTCGGTATGTTATTGCTCCTAGTGTTAATTAATAGTTAGGTCCTTTACACACGACCTAGGGTACATTGCACATAACTCGATGTAAGTGTTTATTTTCAATTAGGGTTTACAAGTCTTTGGTATTCAAGCAACTGTGTTCTGTGTGATAATTGTGTACAGAATGATATCAGATAGAATGTTCATACATACAGTATCCAGTAACAAACAGCATCATGCAGTAACATACATCTACAATAACATACATACAGTGGTGGCAGAATAGGTGTTTTTCATTCAACAATTGCTTGATTCTGTTAACAACTCAACATACTCGGACTGTATAACCATTAACAAAGCTCAGACTACACATGTATCTAGTAAAAGGTCGGACCACATGTTTACATATAAAAGTCAGACCAAGTGTGTTATATATAAAAATTCGGACAAGACCCCATGGCCCAAAACTCGGACCCTATGTGATGAACCAACTTCGGACCTCACATAAACATCACAAAGGTCGGACCTTATGCCATTCAAAAAGTCGGACAAGAGAGCATTTCACAAAACTCTGACTAACATGCTTACAAAATTCGGACTTACCATATATGTATAAAGTTCGGACCTATTCCCCCTCCCCTTATAAAATTCGGACAAACATCCCCATCATTTAAAAAGTCGGACTAGATCATAAGCTTTAAAAGAATTCGGACAACATCATTCCCCCTAAAACCCTTAAAAGGTCGGACCTCATGTGTTGTTCAAAAACTCGGACCATCAACCCATATATAAAATTCGGACACCTTATTTTCATATATAAAGTTCGGACCATGTGATTTGTTATCTAAAATTCGGACAAGGGTATACAATAAAAATTCGGACAAGGGTATACAATAAAAATTCGGACAACATCAATTAAACAAAACTCAGATAGCATCAAGTAACAAAACTCGGACATATGAAACATATCATTCAAAGGTCGGACTAGGGCAAAACTCAGAGTTTTCAACATGCGTGAATTCTAAAAATTGTTTCACAGAATCAATGGAACAGTTACGTTTGCAGAAGACTACGATCAAAACCCTAATTTCATATATTCACAGCGCAGCAATCAAATTAACAATCAACATTGCTAACATATCATGCATCTTAATCATCAGGCAAATGATTACACAACAATCATAACCATTTCACAATAATCAGAATCAATCAATAAACACAGAACTATTGTATGTAGAACTAGGGTTTTTGCATGAATCAAACAATCAATGATTAGCAACAAATAACCATTAAACAATTACCTTGGATTGATTCTAGATAGAGAGAGGAATCAAGAGTGATGATTGAGAGTTTGTGCCAATGATGAAGAAGATGATTGTAGGAGAGGATTGGAGGATGTGAAAGTACGTATACTGATTTTTGTGAGATGATTAGTGAAGGGGATTAGGGTTAAGAGTGATTAAGATTTCACTAACTACTCTACTCACCCCCTAAGTATCATCTTTTACATAAAACACCCATCACAATATAATTTACAGTTTCATCACCAAGTTCATGTATTTGTCAAATCTTTAACACATAACCATGCACAATCACAATACACTTTATTGAACCAAAACGTATACAATTACAAAGCAAACCAATTGTGCAAGTAAACAACTAAACGAATAGTGAACATGCAGTAAATGCGAAAGTGGAATCTCGGAAACTCGAGTTGTCACAGGAATGGCGACAGTGCGACAGTGTCGGGTCTGAGACGAATATGGACGTGGTTGACCAACTTAGGACAAACGCTTTATCTACTAAGCAAAGCAAAGGTGAGTTCACACACACTAAAAGCATGCGTCCCGGGGACACGGACGAACTACTATCCTGGGGAAGGATACTTTTAAACTGCTATTCGCAGGGGGAATACATTTGGATATTATTTATAAATCATGTTTTAGCGAACTAAGCGAAACTCTATCATGAAGTCCCCACTTTACGATACTGATTAGTCGCCGGGGGCGAACGAGATATTAGTTGATAGCGCTATTAGGTTTAACAAACCTCACACTGTGACTGGGCGGATCGGGCGTGAACTAGTAGGCCTTGAAACTTGGTCAATTATGATAGACATTGACTTGGGGCACAACAACACAACGTCTCAGTATTCGGTATTTACAGTTTAGCGAGCTTACAGATGGGGTAGCTCCCTATAACGTGATTATAAATGTTTTATCTAAACAACTTACATTTTCAAAATTTAAAACTGGATAATTTGTGAACTCCACCCTACTGCATGCTTTGCAGGTTGCTCGATACAACTTAGAACGGACAATGCAAACGGATGAGTGTGTAATTTATACGTTTTGTACATTCATCTAAATTGTGGTTTCTAACTGTAAAAAGTTTTAAGTTACATTTCCGCTGCAAATTATATTTTTGAAAATTTTAAATTAAGTAACTAATTGTATTATTATTTGAAATAACTTACACTTTTTGCAAACGGTTCAAAATAATTAGTGGCTGGATCCTGGGTAGTTGCACGCCTCGCGGTAATACTCCGCATATGGAATTTGAGGGTGTGACAACCGCTTCCACCCCCGTTCCACCGTCATCACAGGCCATCACAATATTGAGAGTTTGTTAAATGTGAAAAACTTCTTTTTCAAATCCCTAAACCTTGAAATAGCTTGGCCCGAAGAACGATTCGTTTCGTTTTGCCTACACGTTGACGGAATTCTTAAAACACGGCTCTTCCAAACAACGCAGTTCCTAATTGCATTTTCTCAAACACGTTAATCTAAGAGGTGACCAAAGCTATGTCTTCGTCAACAATCCAAGTTCTACTTGCCGAATTTTTGCGAAAAATATATAAAAGTGTGTTAAAATTATATTATATTATTCCATATATAAATAAGCAAGTTATATGTGCATCATGACTTGTACCTTGTGCTTGGGGAGTGTTTCAAAAAAATAACTTCATTTTTCACTTTTAACCTAAACATTTCATATTTTATATTTTAACCCCTTTTCATTTTTTTTTACTTTTAACCCAAAGTTTTCCATCTTTTATAATTTAACACAATACTTTATTATTTACGACTTTCGTCCCCATACTTTTTATCTTTCGCAAGTTTTTCGTTCTAAATTTTGCGAGTTAACATGTCGTAACGTGCATGTGAGGTTCAACGTTTTTGCTCTATTTTTTCATATTTGACAGACCCGTTGCAACGCGTCCATTTTTCCCCTTTTGAAAAGTTCGCCGCAACGGGCGGGTCGTTGATCGACTAAGTTATTATTTTCTACGTTTTACGTTTCTGGTTAATTTTTTCGCATTAAGACACTGTAACGGGTGTGCGTGGTTCAACGATTTTAGTCTGCTTTTCGTTCAGTGTAATTTTTACCATTTTATCTATTTTATTTTTACGATGTTGAGAGTCGATGTGGCTGTGGCATTGGTGCTACTTGGCACGGTTTTACGAACATTTTTATCCTATTATATTATTTACTAATTTTTTGTTTCGGTTTATCCCTATACTTCCTTTACTTAAAAACTATTTTTTACGTGCACACACTCGTGTGGCCCAACTTTAGCAGTGCGCACACACTCGTGTGGCTACTATAAAATATTCACCTTTTGGTGACTTCGCATGGTGCGGGTGTCTTAGGCCATGAAGCATACGTATATATATAGTTTTTGAATCTGTGTAAATTGTTGTCTACAATATTTGCACGTGTTAATCCACTTTGAGCAGGTTATCGCGAATGAGAATTGGCATAAAGTTGCGTCAGGATAATGAAGTGGAAACCCAAGCCTGCGCTAATCCTCCGTTGTGCCACAACAACAATGTGGCGTGAAGCAAGGAGATGTGGCTTGTCTTGAAGATTGTAGGTGTAAGCGAAACTTTATTTTAGCCTATGTGTTTTTGCGTATACCCAAAGTGGTACGTGCATTTGTAGCACAGTTTACGTTTTGTAAGCGTTTTCATATATGGCTAAGCATGCGCGCGGG
Organism: Helianthus annuus; assembly: GCF_002127325.2. Taxonomy (NCBI): domain Eukaryota; kingdom Viridiplantae; phylum Streptophyta; class Magnoliopsida; order Asterales; family Asteraceae; genus Helianthus; species Helianthus annuus. The sequence goes on along the minus strand of NC_035448.2, from coordinate 118,289,551 downwards.
CGACACACATGCTCGTATGTAAAGCAGCAGGGCCGCATGGAGATTAGCGTGCTTGCATGTGTAGCAGCAAGCTCGCCTGGAGACTGGCGTGCTCATATGTAAAAGAGTATGCGCGTATGGCGACTTACGTGCTCATAAGTAAAAGAGCATATGCGTATGGCGACTTACGTGCTCGTAAGTAAAGGAGCATGCGCGCGTGGCGACTTATGGCGACATACGTGCTTGCTTGTAAGTAAATGAACATGCGCGCGTGGCGACTTACGTGCTCGAATGTAAAGGAGCATGCGCGCGTGGCGACTTACGTGCTCACATGTAGAGAAGCAGTCAGTCTTGCACGGAGATTGGCGTGAGCATGCGCGTATGGCGACTGGCGTGCTCGTATGTAAAGGAGCATGCGCGTATGGCGACTTACGTGCTCATATGTAAAGGAGCATGCGCGTAAAGCGACTAACGTGCTCATAAGTAAAGGAGCATGCGCGTAAAGCGACTTACGTGCTCAAATGTAAAGAAGCATGCGTGGATGGCGACTTACGTGCTCAAATGTAAAGAAGCATGCGCGGATGGCGACTTACGTGCTCGTATGTAGAGCAGCAAGCTCGCATGGAGGCTGAGATGCTCGTATGTAGAGCAGCAGAGTCGTATGGAGACCGGCGTGCTCGTATGTAAATGAGCATGCGCGCGTGGCGACTTTCGTGCTCATATGTCTTGCACCTTTTTAATCCTTCATCGGTGTGCGTAGGATTGCTCGCCGCGTTTTCCCGATTTAATGTATGGCCAAATCTGCAAATGTCATTATCGAATGCGGGTGTATTATGAGGCACCCTGCCTAATGTTAGCATAAGTTGACAAGATAGATTGTAACAACGGGTTTTATATATGGAAAGGATTGTACCGAAACGTTGTCCTTATAAGGAGCTTGTTCTAAGTATCCCTATTCCGTAATATGTGAAAACAATTTTGACCCTCATAAGGATGTTACGATATGCTAGTTTTTTTTTATTTTATTGCTACTAAATAAAATGTTAGTAGCGTTATGTTAAAATATTGGTTGTGCATAACCAATACGAGCATAATATATAGATATAATGCACTTTATCACTTTTTTGTCAAAGTAGAAACACAACAAAGAAGGGCAAAAACTTTTTGCAAATGGTCTTTTATTTAACATAGTTATTATATAATTGGATTTATTAAATTGGTTTTGAAAATGTGTATAGGATGGCAGGTACTAGTGACATCATGATGACAAGCACTTTGCTTAAGTAAAAAGTAAAAACAATGAGCTGGATAAGGATAATAGCAAGTATCTTGACTTGTCTTTTCATTTAATTAAATGATTTGCTGCAAACTTTGTAGAAAACGAAAGTTTTAGAGAACAGTCTCAAATTCATTTGAATATTAAAATATTGTTTGTGAAGCAATGAGCCCGCGAGGTTTCTACTGGCGGGGAAAAAGGTGACTTCTTGCGGCAAGACGACGACCACACTAGGATTGTTTATGATATTGCTTTGTGAAATACGGTTGACTACCCTGCATGTGCGGCGCGGGACTTTGCTTGCAGGCGGTGGCGCCTTCTCACAGGACAGTTTACACTTGTTTGATAATGCGTTAAGGCAGACAAAGCATGTCCGCGTAGCAGAGAGTGTCCGCCAACGGGATCGTACTAGCGCATGAAGAACTTGCTCATGCGGCGGGATCTTGTCCGCGCATGAAGAACTTGCTCATGCGGAGGGATCGTGCCTGCGCATGTAGAACTTGCTCACGCGGCGGGGCCGTGCCCGCGCATGCAGAACTTGCTCATGCGGCAGGACCGTGTCCGCGTGTGAAGAACTTGCTCGCGCGGCGGTGGGAGTTATACCTTGTTTGAGACATAATATAGATGAAGGCAAAACTGTACCTTGTTTGAAGACTACTAACGCCATATGATCGAGGGGTGAAAATTACTACGTACCATGAGCCTTAATCATTAGATGATGTGAAGGTTGGCGGGCTGGAGGTGGTGGTCGGAACGTGTCCGCGTGGTGGAGGAGGTATATCCTTGTTGCGTGACTCGAGTTCATGACTGCATGCGCAGGTGACTAATGCGCGCGGCGTAGTTGATGCCGGAGATGACATGTGATTTGTTGCGTGCGACCTGATTGATGCTGTAGATGACAGATTTTGATGCGTGCGACTTGGTTGGTGCGGGAGATGGCAGGTTGATTGTTGCGCGTGACGTGGTTAATACCGGAGGTGGCAGGTGGTTGCGCGCGACGTGGTTGTTGCCGGGTGTTTGAAGCGCAAGTTATACAAACAGGGAGCACCATGGGTGTCGTTGACACATAGACTTCTGGCTGGACGTTGCTGGTCTGGCAAGGGCGGGACACGTTTGTGTTTTGACGGATTGTACAAAACGACAATATCCTTTTTAATGAAAATGACAGCTCTATTTAACAAAATTGTAAGTAGGTTTTTATCCAACAAAATTGTAAAACTCATTTTTGATGACAGGTGTCTCGGAAAAGTGGTAATTATATTCTGGTGAGAATGTCATGAATTTCCAAAAGCTTTTAATTGCAGTTGGCATGCAAGGTTCAGTGCATGCTTTACTTCACTTGTTTGATGTAAGATGAGACATCTAAATTTTAAAGCTCCCACTCAGAACTGTTACATGATGTTAATAGTCTGAAATTTATCAGAAATTTGCCGATAAAAAATATAAGGGTTGTTATAGTGTTGTGTTTAGAAAACATGGCGGAACCGTGCGCATGCGCAATGTGTCCGCGAGTGGAGCTTTACCGACAATGTGGAGTTGTTCGCGGGGAGTTGGATCTTTCCGGGGTGCGCGAGACTCCAACAAGCAGGTGCCTCCGGCGCCCGGGTGACAGAGTGTGTGTTACATGCGCAGGTGCACGAAAAGGTAAGTTGTAAAACTTTTTGAAGTGGCGCAGGGACCCTGTGTGTTTGGATACTTAATTCTATGCTCTACACTAGATCTACACATCCACCAGTGTATGGGCATTTCCAAGTATAACGTGAGCGCATATATTTGTATGAGTATGTTATACATAGACATATATCAAAGATGAAGGCAAAGGTTGTACCTTGTGTAAAGCTTACTTGCGCCGCATGTTGGCGGTAAGTTGTAATGCTTCCTAGCCGAATTGGTGTCTTCGATACCTGCGACGACGTGGGATAATGCTCTGATGATGATGCGCGAGCGTCTCCTTGAGATATCCGCATGCGCATAGTGGCGGGCAGTCATGCCGTATCTGCGCAGTGGCGGAGGCAGTTCAACTTTGAGGATGCGCGGTTGTCATCATGAGGTGTCTGCGTGCGCGCGGTGCAGAGATATATCCCGACGCACATGGTGGTTGTTGATGCTCGACGTCGCATAATGGGGATTGTAGGCCAGAAGTTGCTTGAGCAGGATGGTTATCCACCATTAATGGAGGATGTTTGGAGCGCATTGAAAATTTGCATGATGACAAATGGTGGGTGTGAAGATGTACCATTGTGAACACATAGTACACTTTTCCTGCCACATGTCAGGATGTGTTCCCTTCACCCAATTTTATGTGCAATAGGATAATACCTTGTGCAGTATTAATTGTAACTTTTCCCACTGCAAATTACTTTCTAAAAGCCTAGTGCACGTTTTGTTTGGAAATGTTTACAACTGTAAAAACACCTTTTTTTTAATAAAAAATGGATTTAATGTTCATCCATATGATACGCAATGTATCTCAAGCTTTTCAAATTTTTTATTCAACAAAAACATCTTTGAGAATAATGCCTAAGTTATTCAACTACATCTGATAATTGAAATAGGTAGGGAGATGAAAAGGTAATCTCTGGATTTGCATTTTCGTACAGAAAAAAGGGTTCAACCGAAAAAACAAAACCCAGATCTTGAGGGAAACCCAAATCTTGGGTTTTTTTTGACAAAATATTGTGTGTAAAATTAGAATGAGCGGATTGTTATCACATATTTTAAAGTTTAAATGAACACACCTGTGGGGTTTCTCGATTTGAAGATCGAGAGTGTGATTTCAAGCATACAGATCTGAAGAGCAGAGGAGAGAACCAGATGTGATCAACAAATGTATAAAATATTCGGTGGGCGCCAATGAAGAAACACGGAATCACCGCCGGGATGATTGGACCGCTTTCTCTAGAGGGTGAAGAATCGCACCTTGTTCTTCCTCTTGAACCTAGATCTGCAATGGAGAAGAGAAGAAAGTGGAGCTGTAGAGATTGCCGGTAGAAGAAGATTCTCCTATTTCCAGCTACAAAAAGTGTGGCGGCTCCATCTCTTCTCCCTAATAATGAGGTGAACACCTCTTTATATAGGGGATATGGGCCTCCCCTAACCTCAATGGGCCAGGCCCAGTTAGGGGTTATCGCTACAAGCCCCAGCCCAAAGTAGTGTAAACTACATCGCGTTGGGCCTCGCGGTTGGGTTAGTAAGCAACAATAATAAATAATTAATATAAAAGCAACAAGTAACGGGAAGTCCGACCGCTTGGGTCGGGTCTAATACCGTACCCCATCATGTTTATTTTAAGTATGTTTCGTAAAGTTTGTTTCAAACCGAGTGGAGTCAAATAATGGTTTCTTTTTCTTCCTTTTTTTTTTCCGAAAGCTCTAACTAATCTCTTTCGATTACATGTGCATATTTTCCTTCGTACCCGTTACGTTTTCTTTGTATAAGTTGGGTCACATATAATACGTTATGATTGTTCGATATGAATTCCATTTACTTTACGTTTGATCCAATCACAATGTTAATACATGTTACACTGAGTTCAACTGGATACGTTGAAATGTGTGTTTTCATATGGTTAATGCATCGTACAACGTTTGGACTAATCCATTCACTATTTACGATGTACCCGCGCCGCAACGCGGGCGGGTCTTAACCCTAGTTATATATAATTTGCAACATTTTGTTGCATTAAAGCTTGTACATCAAGCTTTATAGACATTTTGTTGCATTAAAGCTTGTACATCAAGCTTAGTAGATGTATTATGCATTTTATGGTTGTACCCAATGTGGGTTTACAACTTTGAGCCACAAGAAAGTACAAGTAATTATTGCGTAGGGTGCCCCATGATAATGCGTGAGTTTGTAGCAAGCATAAGATCATGTGTACTAGGGCTTGAACTTCAAGCTCCTCTCATGTGGCTCCTAGTATAGATATAATTTGTAACACTTGTATACATTAAACTATTGTACATCATCTTTTACAATTTAACCTTACAGCTTTTTTATTTTCAACTTTGTTCCTCTATACTTTTTATTTTTCGCAAAATTTTCGCTTTACGTTCCATCCTAAATTTTGTGAGTTAACACGGCGCAACGTGCGTGTGTGGTTAAACATTTTTACCAATTGTCTATTTTTTTCCGTTTGACAGCTTCATCGTAACGCGCGGGTCCTAGATCGACTTAGTTATTCTTTTATATGTTTTACGTTTCGATTTAATTTTCTTCGCATTAACACGCCGCAACTTTAGCGACTTTAGTGTTGGTGATCGTTGTCAGTAGTATGACATTGGTGTTCGCCCCTCCGTAACGCGGGGGTGGTTAGTTGGATTTGAGTAGAAGTGTTATTTCTTCTCTCCCCTCATATATATTGTATTGTTGACTGGGATGGAGAACTAACAGTAACCACTAACCGATCCATAAAAATTCCCCTTTTTCCGATCAATCGTCTTCAGATCCAAATCCATTCCGTCATGCCGTCTTCTCTCCTCCTCCTCCTCCTCCTCACCGCTTCCTTTCTTCTTATCTCCTCACCGGTCTTCGCTTCAGAGTATGATCACAAGGTAGCTTCTTAACTATACCTATTTCTTTCTAATTTTATTCAATTTCCTACATCTTCAATCTCACTATTTTACAATTTCTTCCTATATCTTTTGTTTTATGCAAGGAATTTAGCTCAACATTTCAGGTTTGTAGTTTTTTTTCTAGGGTTTAGATCGTTACTGGTTTATGTTAGGGGTTTTCATTTTTGTAAGATGCAGCAAATTAGGTGCAATTTAGCTCCCTTATTTGATATTTACAATTTAAATGACCTTATAAGAATAATAATAGTTGGATAAAAGACAGATTAATACATTAGAGATTGGTTGTGTATGGGGCTGTTTGTTTAATGGTTCAGACCTCTTACTTTACTGGTTCATTCAACACTTAATGGTTCAGACTGTTTGTTTCGCAAATAAATGTCTGAATGGTTCAGACATTTGCCTCTGAATGGTTAAGCATTATACTAAGTCTGAATGGTTAAGACCTCTAATCTGAAATGGTCAGACATTTGCCTCTGAACGGTTAAACATTATACTAACTTATAATTATAATGGTTCAGACCTCTTACTGGTTCATCACTTAATGGTTCAGATCTCTTACTGGTTCAACACTTAACCATTCAGATGTTGCCAAACAGCCCCTATGTGTTTATTGACATGGCAGGAAAGGGTGGTTGTGATTCATACATTGGAGTGAAAATGGTTATAGGTTAAGCTAAGAAAGTTTACTTTTCGTTTTGTCTATGGTTGTGTGAGGATTTATGTTTTGCAGCATACGAATTATAATAGATCCTTTGGGGCTGTATAAGATGATTTTATGGCCCTTCTGTTCTCAAGCCTATGTCGGCAATGTGCTAAAAGTTTAACAAACAGATTCATATACTTGAACTGGTTGGTACATGAAAACATATATAGGGTCATTTGTTTCAAAAGTTGTGCACTTTATAGTGGAAGAGTTAGGAGTAGGGTTGAGCTTTGAAAATATGACAAGGTTGTATGGTTATGAGTAATGTGATATGTATTTTTCAACTGTATTGATTCTACTTCTGCTTTTTTTTTTGTTTTTATTCTAAACATGGTGATTTGTTTTGCAGTATCAACCAGATGAAGCAGTTAAACTTTGGGTAAACAAAGTTGGGCCTTACAATAACCCACAGGAAACATATAACTACTACAGCCTTCCGTTTTGTCGTAAACCTAGTAACCCTGGGCATAAGTGGGGTGGCCTGGGTGAAGTATTGGGTGGAAATGAACTTATTGATAGTCAATTTGACATCAAGTTTCAAAGTATGTTGGTCACCGTTTCTTGTAATTTTTAAACTTAGCTTATGTAATCAAACGGTACATGACACGTATCCTTTTGCAGAGAACGTGGAGAAGGCTACAATTTGTGAACTTCAACTTGATGAATCAAAGGTTAACCAGTTTAAAGAAGCCATCGAGAATAACTATTGGTTTGAATTTTTCATGGGTATGCTTTTTAGTTTCCTTGTTACATAACTGTTTTCAAGACCGGACTGGATGTCGAACCGCTCTACTTACCGGTCCACTGGTCGGGCCAATCAAAATCCGGTTCAACCCCCACGGTTTCTCCGGTTCGACCGCCGGTTCGCGGTGGCTGGTTCGACTCAAAACGGGTCTAATTGGGTGAACCGGACCGGGCTAGATCCCTGGTTCACCGTCTGGTTTTCAAAACATTGCACTATACTCTAATCAGAGTTTTTTTTTTCTTTTTTGTCATACATGTTTATCTTTTCATCTTCTTCTTTCTGATATGATTTTGTTTTTGGTCTAAATGCCGTGTGGAATCCAAACTCAGACGATCTGCCGTTCTGGGGTATGCATCTATCAAACGTCGTTTTTTTCAATCGATTATATATTTGAATGTCCCGCTAGTATATCTTATTAATGTTTATTTTATTGCTCGACTGTTGTTCATGTAGGTTTCGTTGGGGAGCTACATACTGATAGGAATAGCGATAGCAAGCATATGCTATTCACCCATAAGAATATTACCATACATTACAACAAAGATCAGGTCCCCAACTTTTATTCTTACACGAGCTTGTACAGTGGTAAATTGGTTTTCGTCGTAACTGTTTTCTTATACAATGGGTTATTATTATAGATCATTCATGTTAATCTCACTCAAGAGAACCCAAGACCACTGGAAGCTGGGAAAACCCTAGACATGACTTACTCCGTCACGTGGACTGAAACTAATATCACTTTTGCACGCCGTTTTGATGTTTACTTGGATTACCATTTTTTTGAGCATCAGGTATGTCACTAGTGATTCCTTTGTTAGGAATGTTTTTTTTCTTTGCTATACAAGATACTTTTAAACTGCACTCATGAGGTTACAACTGTCTTTTGCATCGTGCAGATTCATTGGTTTTCTATTTTTAACTCGTTTATGATGGTTATCTTCCTCACCGGGTTGGTTTCAATGATTTTGATGCGGACTCTTAGAAATGATTATGCTAAGTACGCTCGCGAAGACGATGATCTAGACAGTCTGGTAAGTGGCGCACATACTTAACGCGAGTCATAAGATGTAACAATCCGATTACCACTTAGCGAGATGTATGCTTTTCAGGAAAGAGATGTAAGTGAAGAATCCGGTTGGAAGCTTGTGCATGGGGATGTATTCCGACCACCGCGTAATTTGGCTTTATTGTCGGCAGTGGTTGGAACGGGTGCTCAGTTGGCTCTACTGATTCTTCTTGTCATTTTGTTTGCAATTGTTGCAACGTTGTACATTGGGTATGTTATGTTTTAGCAGATTTTCAAATTCTCATATAATTTTTAATAAACCGTCATCTTAATAGAGGTGGCAATTTTGACCCAACGGGTCAATTTGGGGTGTGTTTTATTTTTAGGGCCAAATAGCTAAAGAAAAATGAGCAATGAAACGGGTATAAAGCGGCCCGAGTGTACTTTTATCACATACAACCTACTAAATCACATTCTTGTAAAAACTAGATTATTATTGTAAGAGTAAAGTACACGGATGGTCCCTGTAGTTTACCACAATTTTGGATTTGGTCCCTAACTTTCCAAAAGTACATGGATGGTCCCAGTGGTTTGCAATTTGTAATGCATTTAGTCCCTAGCCAACAAATCTAAAGGTTCTAGCATGTCCAAGCCAAGGACTAAATGTGTTACAAAGTGCAAACCACAAGGACCATCCATGTACTTTTGGAAAAAAGCTGGGGACTAAATGCATTACAAAGTGCAAACCACGGGGACCATCTGTGTACTTTTGGAAAGCTACGGATGAAATCCAAAATTTGGTAAACCACCGGGACCATCCGTGTACTTAACTCTGTTGTAATGATATGTCTTTTTTTTTCTTCGAAATCATATTCAATGCGCATATTATTTGTAAAAAGTACAAATAGTTGGGCAAAAGTGTATTTTGCCCCTCAGTCTCAACCAAACAAACATGTTTTGACCCGTTACCCAACCCATCTAGTTTTGCTATCTGTATTGATCTGGAAAATTCTCACTTCAGTGATCCTATTTTTTTTATTGTTTATAGGCGAGGAGCAATTGTCACTACGTTCATTGTCTGCTATGCCCTGACGTCATTTGTCTCTGGATACGTGAGTGGCGGCATGTATTCACGCCATGGTGGTAAGGACCCCGAGTTAACGGTTCTATACTTCTATCTCCCTTTTAAATACTGAAAACATACTCAGATTGAGAATTTATTTCGTTTCGTGTACAGGTAAAAACTGGATAAAGTCGATGATCCTGACCGCATCGCTTTTCCCATTTTTGTGCTTTGGGATCGGCTTTGTTCTGAACACGATTGCTATATTTTACGGGTCTCTAGCAGCAATTCCGTTTGGCACAATGGTGGTTGTTTTTGTTATATGGGCGTTTATCTCTTTCCCTCTTGCTCTTCTCGGTACAGTTGTTGGAAGGAACTGGAGTGGGGCCCCAAGCAACCCTTGTCGTGTAAAAACCATTCCTCGCCCTATTCCCGACAAGAAGTGGTATCTCACACCGTCTGTAGTCTCCGTAATGGGAGGACTGCTACCTTTCGGCAGTATTTTCATCGAAATGTACTTTGTCTTCACATCGTTTTGGAACTACAAGGTATCTTTTCTTCAAATGCTTGTATTTTTCGTTACATCTTATATTTTTGATAACATGGCTCCTTTAGTAATGATAAAGTAGATTCATATATATTAGAATAATACTTCATACAATAAGAACATAGGGGCAATTGATGTTTTTTACCGAGGCATAATGAGATTTTCTGTTCCTGTTCGTTCGTTAAGGGAATGAACATGTTTGTGTTCGTTTGTTAATTTTTGGTAACGAACGCAAACGAATGATCATGAACACAAACTAATGTTCATTAACACAATGAAATCAAATGAACACAAACAAGCGTTCATGAACATAATATATAATACATTGATATTAAATATTTTATTTGTCGGAATTTAGAGGTATTTTAAATAAAATATAAAACTGCAAAGTGCAAAACTAATGAGCTATCGAACACACACTAACATAAACGAACACGTTACCGAACATAAAGGAATGAACGCGGCCTCTCTTCATGTTCGTTCATTTAACTAAACAACCGAAATTTCTTGTTTGTGTTCGTTCATTTATTAAACGAACGGTTCACGAATTGTTCGCTGCGTTCAGTTCGTTTGCAGCCCTATATGTCACAGTTGGATCAAATAAGTAACATAGGTAAAGAAGTAGTCAAACGGGTCCAAATTCTCATAGTATAGTTTTTAATGCATAAAACGTTCTAAATTGTTCTATTTGGAAATTTTAGATTATTGCTTTACGTATATATTTTGTGTAGCCATTCATAACACTTTAGTTTTTTCTATTGAAAAGGGGACAAAAAAGGGTTTGTGGGTCAACGGTCAACCCGACCGCCTATTTTGCAACCATTAATATTGTTCAGTATCCCTGACTAGCAGTTGTCAGTGAGAAGAGTACAATCAACAAAGCCTCTGTCATTGCCATTCAATTTATTGGTTTTCAAAGTTTTAGTTCAATTGCTATAATGTCACTCAACTTGGCTTACTGAGCTCAAATCTGTATTAAATGTTTGTTGGCAGGTGTACTATGTTTATGGGTTTATGCTACTTGTTTTTCTGATTCTCATCATCGTGACCGTGTGCGTTACAATTGTGGGAACGTATTTTCTGCTAAATGCCGAGAATTACCACTGGCAATGGACTTCCTTCTTCTCTGCAGCCTCTACCGCTATTTATGTCTACTTGTATTCGATATATTACTATTATGTCAAGACCAAGATGTCGGGCTTTTTCCAAACCAGCTTCTACTTCGGATACACTGCAATGTTCTGCTTTGGTTTAGGAATTCTTTGTGGTAATTTACATTCCATAATTTCAATTATTTTGTTACATGCGTTGTCGGTTTCAAACAGTTGTCATTTCACTTGCTACGTACTTTCTTTTTGTAGAGGTGGCAATTTTGACCCGTTTAGTTTTGAATGGGTCACTTTGGGGTCATATTTTCTCATATGGGTCAAATATAAAATAGTGAGGCAACCGGTCAAACTGATTTATTCAAAACTTATTATCATTATAATAGTTTATTTTTGCAATAATATTTTACCATATAAATTATTTATTAAAGATGAAAAAAATTGTGTGCATGTGAACTTGATCCGACTCGTAGATGACCCATTTGAGAAAAATGGTCTATCTGAATAATGGCATGATGGTACACAACCGAATTGGGCTTTTTTATGTTCTGGAAATCCCATTTTACTAACTGAATCCTTTGGAATTCTCAGGAGCTGTGGGGTATCTGGGCTCTAATCTCTTTGTGAGACGGATTTACCGAAACATCAAGTGTGATTAAGGAAGGCTTTTAACAGAACGCCACAATGGCCTTCCAGGTTTTGTAGTTTATTTTGTCGATACCATATGAAGATTTGAAGCCGATTTAAAAGGGGTGTTCACCGACTAGTTTTTTTCAAACCTTTACAATGAATGTAGAAGAAAGGTTTAGAAAAAAAGTTGTTACGAGAATGGGGTGGGGGTTAGTAGGGTTGAGTTCAAGAGTCAAGACATTGTTAATGTAGCACGCTCTTAACAAACAACTTGTCATATACATATTCTATTGTATTCTTATTCATCAGCCATTCCATAAGATAAACTCAAAACGGCATTATACGCGTAGTTTGACGATTTGGGATCCAGTTATGAACTGGTTACCAAATGTTTGCAATTTGGGATCTAATTATGAACTGGTTACCAAATGTAGCTGTAGAGTTAATAATCATCTCGTGGTATATTGACCCGAACTCTTATAGTAGGGGGATGAACCCAGTTCAGTGCCTCATCCGGGTCTTGCTTCTGAACCAGCATTCCTCCTGGCCAGACCTCCATTTTGTCTCTGCCGCCGTCTTTGACGTTGGAGCTTCCTTTTGCGTAGGTCAACTCTGTCGTTTTAGTCCTCATTCGCATTATCTCCGACTCAGATTCTCTGCAAAACCGGCGAGAGGCAACTCCGGTCAAAGCATTGTGCTTGTGTGGTGGCCAGAATGGATGGTTGTGGTGGCCAGAAGCGTTTGTGAAGGAGGAGAAGCGTTTGTGAAGGAGGTGGGGTTGGGTGGTGGTTTGGGGTAGAAGAAGAAGTGGGGTGGGACCCACAAAGATTATTGTTTTAATTAATTATTTTAATAATTAGGGGCATTTTGGTCATGTACCAGAGACTTGACTGGAAAAACTTAACATTGGTTAGTGATAAGGATCATCCGAGTTTAAAAATTGTAACTTGGTATCACCTATGTAATTATGGAAGAAGAAACTGTCAGAAAATTCACTAAAAATCAAGGGAAGATGACATACAGAAATGCTCCGTACATCATGGATAGGAGGATGAGGGAGATCAGAAATTATGAGTAGCACATGTTTCAAAAATCACAAGAACTCTTAAAGATTCCTCCATTCAAGCCACAGTCTGCAGTCAATGCTTCAAAACAGGAAAACATTGAATGGCTCAAGAAGAATGCTCCCTATCCTATCAAGAATTTTTATGTGTTCCAAAACTGGGATGCACAAAATCAATTGGGAGAAGTGGCCAGGGTAAAAAAGTTTCTAGCTAATCCAACAGTGAAGGTCACATCTCCAAACTGGAAGTTTGACAGTAAGAGAAAGCCAACACTAGAAGAGGCTACTAAGATCTTCAAGATGAATCAGGAGCTAATAATGGTTGAATCGGCTGTAAAGATCTCAATATCAAGGTGGAAGGACACAACAATGTCAAAGGAATTCATGGATTACATGGATGCAAGAAAGAAAAATACAGAACAATTCCCACCTAGGCCAACCTGGGATAACACAGAGAGCTACCTTGCTCAAAAGGAGTTTGCTGGTGTTCCTTTCAAGCCCCGAGAAATCTCCTCTTACAATCCAAGAATAATGGAGAATTACTTGAACAATCTGAAAGAAAAACATGGTTATGCCAATTGGATTGTAGACCTTGATGAAGAAGAAAAAACACTACTTGTGACATGTATGCCAGACACAACACGTGTGTCAGAATAGAAAAAGATCAAAAGGTTGGCCCATACATAGTAGCTTTGGAGGATTCTCCAAAGGATGATGTTCAATAATGCCACACCTCTCAGAAGAAAGGAGTGCCTGCCGGTCTTTAGAGATCCAAAGGGTAGCAATTTTTGATATTTCCTAACTTAGAGTTCAAAGATAAGAAGCTACTCACAGATTAAAAGGTGTAAAGACAAAGAACTTTTCTCTGTAAAGTTAAAGATGGTTTACTAAGATGAAGATAAACAAACTGTCCTTGTTCACCGCTGGAATAAATCCCTTCAAAGGACTCTTCATCAACAAAATAAAAGAATAAAAGACAGGCCCAAATAAGTGTGTTTTGGCATCAGCAGATCTAGGGGGAGAATGTTGGGTTACATAAGAGCTGTTGATGATGAAAGCCAAAATCCAAAGGATTCATCATCCTTCCCTGAATAAGTTAAAATACAATCTTTAAATCCAGCAGTTTCTCTCCCTTTGAAAGCTTCACAAAACAGCTGCCCCAAAGACCATGTGTTGATCATAAAAGACCTACCCCAAAGACCATGTGCTGCCCTAAAGTTAAAATACAACCTTTAAGAATAAAGAGAATATGTGCTGCTGATCATAAAAAAAGGTGGTCAAGAGTCAAGTCAACCAAAGTAAAAGGCTGAAGACCAAAGACCAGTCTTTTGTGATCCAAATATATATATATATATATAAAATCTTTGTTAGAATCGATAATTTTGAAATATAGTAACATAAATTTGTTATTATCTAGCCTTGCTATTTTATTTTCACAATTTTAGACTTTGAATTTGATATTTTGGACTAGATTATAAATATTGTATGTTAAAGGATTTCTAGACTTAGTATTTGATATTTTGGACTTGATTATAAATATTGGATGTCAAAGGATTTCTAGACTTAGTATATAAGGTAATATTTTAAATATGTCACATTAGTTATCTAGTTACAAACATTAAATTTAATAGTTATGTTAATCTATCTCTTATACTAAAGCAAAATAGTGGTTGACTTTTTGACCTTGATGTGGCTATTCTCTTTGGCCAGAGAATTGTGATTTTTGGGCGGCATTCTCTATTCTACATATTTCCTTCGATTTCATTCAATGTATTAAATTCTCCAAAACCTTCACCGCCTTCTATCTTCAATTATTTTGAATACCACCGCCTTCTCTCTTCAACATCTACTTCGTCCTTTTCTTCATCTTCTTCACTCGATTTCTGCAATTATTATTTGATCCATATCGAAAGCTGTAAGTGTAGATTGTTAATTTCGTAGTTTAATCATCCTTTTTTTGTTCCGATTTTGATTTACTTTTTGAAGAACTATCTTTCTGTTCAAGAAACCCTAGATCCGATTGTCATTATAGATCTGTTGTTTATGTTTATTATCTTTATGTTTTTGTTGTAGATTTAATGTTTACTCATAGCCCTAAATCGATTGTAATGTATAATATCTTTTATTTCGTATCTTAATGTTATCTATCCATATATGTGTGTATAATAACTTTTCTTCTGTTTTTGATAAATTTTTTGAAGAAATATTGTTATGTTATACAAACCCTAACTCCGATTCTAATACCATTATGTTATTATTATAGAATTTGATGTTTACTCATAGTCATGAATCCGATTTTAATGTTGAAAAGAGTGTTATTTCAAATAATTTTGTTAAAAGAAAATATTGTTATGCAAATCCCTAAATCTGTTTTTTTATGTTCAAGAAACTGTAGCTCAGATCGTCATTCTAGATATGTTGTTCATGTTTATTTTTTTATGTTTTTGTTATAGATTTTGATGTTTACTCATAGCCGTAAACCGATTGTAATGTACAATAACTTTTATTTCATATGTTAATGTTATCTATCCATATATGTGTGTATAATAACTTTTGGTTTGTTTTTGATAAATTTTTTGAAGAAATATTGTTCTGTTGTATAAGAGATAGATTGTTATGCAAATCCCTAAACCATTATTTTGCTTTAGTATAAGAGATAGATTGTTATGCAAATCCTTAAATCTGATTTTTTGTTCAACAAACCGTAGCTCAGAATGTCATTCTAGATATGTTGTTTATGTGTATTATCTTTATGTTTTTGTTATAGATTTTGATGTTTACTCATAGCTGTAAACTGATTGTAATGTATAATAACTTTTATTTCATATGTTAATTTTATCTATCCATATACGTGTGTATAATAACTTTTGTTCTGTTTTTGATTATTTTTTTGAAAAAATATTGTTCTGTTGTAGAAACCCTAAGTCCGATTGTAGTTCCAGATCTTTATTTTATCTTTATTAACATTATGTTATTGTTATTGAATTTGATGTTTACTCATAGTCATAAATCAGATTGTAATAGTGAATTTTTTTTTTCGAATAATTTTGTTACAAGAAAATATTTTTATGCAAATCCCTAAATCTGATTTTCATTTAAAAAATGTTTAATTTTGATTGAATATGTATTCTTTGAACTCTATTTGTTTATGTTTTTTTTTTTTGATTGAAACTGATTTTTATTCAAGATAAGTTGATTTTTGAGTATTAACATTACGGATGATTTCCATTATCAATCCGGATTTATTTTGCTGTCATTCAAACCTTTTTCTGTAGGTTTGCAATATGCCTGGATCTTCTTCATTAAGGTATCTTTTGTTTTTATTATTCACTAACTTATTGTATTATATCTTTGAAATTATGTTGACAGTATGTACATTATGTATGAAGTTTTGATCATTATCTTATTCTTTGTTTTTTTAACTGTTTTTTTTATACCTTTATGTTTAATGTGTTTATTAAAACTATATTTATCTTATTGTTTATCATATGTTATTTGTGAAATTTCTTTTCATTTTTTTGATTATTCTGTTATTTTATACCATCTGTATGTTATGATTAAATCAACTTCAATCTTTTATTGTTTGTTGCTTTTGTTTTCCTTCTTTATCATTTGTTTCGAACAATTAAATTTTAATGTTAACTAACTTATTTTTTTTTTAAAATTAGTTTCAGAGAACCCTGTTTCTGTAGGCATATGAATAAAGCAGACGAAGTTATTCTGGTAATTTATATATTATTACATTACATGTCATACTTCTGTTTTTTTTTGTTGTTATCATTAAATCAGATTTTTTATAATTTATTTTTGTATTTTTTATGTAATTATAATTCATGTTCCACTGTTTTGGTTTGTTAGTCTATTCCTTCTGATGCTGCTTGCAAACTGTGGGGAGTGGATAAAGCCCCTGCAAATGTTATGATACATACTGATGATGGCCGGATTTTTAATGTTTGGTTAAGCGAATCTAAAGAAAATTTGTTCTTTTTCCAAGGATGGTCCAATGTAACCCAACATTTGGGACTATCCAAAGGATGTTTGGTAGTATTCAATCCCCTAGATTGTACTACTTTTAAAGTATCATATTTCCTTGATGGTGTTAGTGGTAGCTCTTTTTGGACATGTCTGCTACATACGTCATCACATTTTTATGTAAGTTATTTTTTACTTTTATCCATCTTAAAGTATTTTTGTTGTTATTTATTGATATTAAAACTAACATAATTATTTGTTTTGTTATCTGTTTTATAGGTCATTCCTGAAGTTATTATGCCGAAAACCTTTAATACATCCATTGATGTAATATCCACTATAATGATAGAGAACAAAACTTTTCACGTTATGATTGAAACAGCTGACGGTAAATTTGGGTTTACCGTTGGTATTGACGTTATTGTTAGGCTATTGCAGTTAGAGCCTGGTTGTTTTTTGATATTTACAAAATATTTTGGTAATTATTTTAATTTAAAAGTTTTTGGAAAAAACGGTGTTGAAAAGAACTTTTTTCATGTAGATGTCAATGTGGTAAGCAATGTTTTTATGGCCGGACCGGTAGGGCTGTTCATTTTTATCCAAAACCCGAAACCCGACCCGAATTCAAAGCCACCCGAACCCGAATTAGCGAATACCCGAAAAACCCAAACCTGAGAAACCCGAACCCGACCAACCTGAAATTTAAATGGTTCGGTTATGGGGTCACTTTTTCCAGGCCAAAAACCCGAACAACCCGACCCGAAACACGAAACCTGAAAAAAAAAACCTTTATTTTCATTTTACATCTAAACCCAAAAACCGAATATTATAACAGATGGAACACTAAGTTTTGGGTTTTTTAAATATTATAATAGCATATTGTCAATTAATCTTTGAATTTTGATGATATTTATAATGTAACAATATGAATTTTGATGATATTTTGTAAAAAGAAAACATTTATTTTCATTTTACATCTAAACCCGAAAACCGAATAACCCTACCCGAACTAACCCGAACCCGAATAACCCAAACCCGACTAACCCGAACTTTAAATGGGTTGGTTATCGGGTCAATTTTTCTCAGAGAAAAACCCGAACAACCCGACCCGAAAAACCCGAAACCCGAAGAAAAAACCCGATGAACACCCCTACGGACCGGACATCGAACCGGTGTCTTTACCGGTCCATTGGTCGGACCGGTCTAACCGGTCGGACCGGGTTAAAAAACCGGACTATTCTATATATATACACGTAATTAAATTAATATAATATGGAACTAACAAAAGAATATATAGGATGTTTTAGATTTTAATGGTTTAAAATATACAAATGATATATATTAAATGAGAATAAACATACGTAGAGTTTGAAATAACATTTTTTTTTATATAAAATAATTTGATAAATGACCTTACACTCCATTATGACAACTTTTTGCAGCTTTTATTGGTAAGTGTTATAGTTTGACTTTCAACACCTCCCACTAATCCTTTTAACCAAAATACATTATTCATCTTTCTTCTATGTTCAAAGTTACCAATTGCAGCTATTGAAGCCCTCGTCGCCGGACCCTCATCGCCGGACCCCAGAAAAAAACGGTTCAGATATCTTTTACTTTTAGTCTTCACTCTTCACGTTCTTCTTCACCTCTACTTTTGTAAGAACTTTTTTGATAATTGATGCCATATTATCAACCCATATCTAGTTTTCCCGACTCGTCAGAACCAAAAAAGAGATGCCGGCCCAACCTTTTTTACACCGGTTTTCCGGTTCAACTACCGGCCACCGATCCGGCCGGGCGGTTCGTGCACAAACGGTTCAAATGGGGTGACCGGACCGCTGAAACCACCGGTCTCCGGTTAAACCGGCCGGACCGGCCGGTCCGGTCCGGTTTTCAAAACCTTGGTGGTAAGTATACATTTGGGTACTTCTATATATTTTTATATATTTTTTCATCTAATAAATGTTCTATTTAATTTCCAGCCTTCAGTTGCACCTATTGATGTTGTAAATGAAATTTATGAAGAACCACATGGTCCTGTTCATCGGTTTTCCCGTATGGCTGATACCGATTTTGTAAGTTCTAATATCATTTTATAAACTACAATAATTTAACTGTTAATATATTTTTTATTTTTATTTTTATTATTAATTATATTTTTTTAACAATACAGATGCTTCCCGATCGTGTTTCTGAAATGGCCAAACTTGATCTTGGTTTAAAAGAAATAACTGTCAGACTTTTGAATCGGGATCCCACAGTGCAGTTTACCAACGGTACTAGACGTGAATGGAAACGTGAAGGTTTTCGATATGCTTTAAGTCGATGGTCGGAGTTCATGAAAATTGATGGAATTAAGGCCCGTGACACCGTTGACTTTTCTTTTGACGAAAATGAGCAAGTGCTAAGTGTTGAAAAGGTTGTACCTTATGTTATGAGTAGTAAATAGTTTTTTTTGACATGGTTTTTGTTTTTTCCTTTTTGATCAGTTAGATAATTACTTCTTAAATGGTTTTTGGTTTTTAACATTGTTATTGTTTTCAATATCAAGATAGTACATTTTATGATATCTTAAGTTATATTTGAACCACTATAATTGCAATCTATATGATAATATCATATTATTAAAAACCCAATGTGTAAAATGTTTAATATGTATTGTTTATCAATTTTTATTAAAACTCATTTTTTATATGTCAATTACAAACACTTGTGGAAGCTAATGGTATGTTTGATATTAATGGATCCATATTTAAAACCCTTTTAATCTACTGATTTGTTTTGTGGATGCTCATGCTATGTTTTGATATTAATATAAATTTAGTTATTTTAATGTTATCCTGATTTCTGATGACTACAAAGTAATTTGGATATGACTCCGTTGCTATTTGTGGTACAATTTGAATGAGTTTAATGTTTTATCTAATTATAAGTATTCAGTTTTATATAATGTTACTACCTTTTTGTAGTAATTTTGAAATTTACATTTCTAATTTGTGGATTTTAATTCCATGTAGTGTTTTCGGAATCTATACTATCTATTAAGGGAGATTACGGGATGATCTCGATTTGCCTACGTGTCATGTTTTTAGCTATTAAGGAAGAGAGGAAGACACAAAAGATGTGTCAAATACATTTTAGATGATACATGTTCAAGGTAATAAGAAGAAATGCTCTGTTGGAGAAGCAACCAGTGAGAGTGTTTTGCTGGAAACATGGATGTGTCGGTGATGTCGTCGAGGAGCGTCAGTAAATGCTAAGTGATATCATTTCCTTACACTCCTCGACAATGTCACCGACCCCTCTTAAAAATTCCATCAAATCTCTCTCACTGGCTGCTTCTACAACAGAGGATTTCTTTTTGTTACCTGAACCTGTATCATCTCAACTGTGTTGACTGACCCTGTATGTGTTGTTACATCAAGATTCAATTATTATTTGTTTGTTTTTTAAAAATGATCCATTCAGTTTTGATCACCATGGATCATCTCATTTTTATGTAAATTATTTTCTTACTTTTATCTATCTTAACGTATTATTGTTGTTCTTTTTTTGATATTTAAACTAACTTTATTATTATTTTTTTGTTATCGATGTTATAGGTCATTCTTGAATTTAACAATTGGACAACCTTTACTACATCCATTGATGTAATATCCTCCCTTTTTGTCCGGTTGATTTGTTTACTAAAGAAAAAATTAGCAGAATACTGTTGTATAGTATATAACATTTTTTTATCAGAACCCTTTAATCTTCTTAACTTTTTATGTTTTAACCTTAAACTTTATGTGATAGTAGTTGTAGGATTCGGATGTGAAGATATTCTTGAGATTTAATATTTCCGCAATACATTCCATATGCATTTTACAACATAAAATAAATGCCGATAAAAAAGTCTTATGTTCATACGTGAAATCAATAGATATCAATTTCATTGATATTCAGTTGCAAATAATAAGTAAGTTTTTTTCCTCTTTTTATACTTTTAATTACGAATTTTATTGATTATATGAGAATCTTTATGAATGTTTAACTTAATCTATTTATGGATATTTAATCTGATTGACTGTATTTTTAGAAAATGCCATTCTTTCTCATATTTCCATGTTTAATTGCGTTTATAATTGATTTTTTATGTATTATATTTTTGGTTAATTTTCATTGTTTCTTTAATTAACATTTCCTACCTAATTATAAATATTCTTTAAACATTTCAAGTTGACTTCATTCTTCTTTTATCAGAAAAGTGTCTATCAATTTTCATTACCATAGGTAAGAATATCATTGACTGTTTTTTAAGAGATTGGTTGGTTATATATTATAATGTGTTAGTATATATTGTTGTGTTTGTTTTACTAATTTTTCCTTTGTATTTTATGCATAAATGGAACCACCTGCAATAACTCTGTTGAATAATTTGGACCTCAACGTTGATAACTACACCATCAGAATTCGCATTGTTCGTTTGTGGACAAGAGCTGATTTCAATAACGCTAGAAAAGTTTATTGCTATGATAGTAATGGACAGTGAGGTAAGCGTTCATAGACTTATGTTTTAATTTAAAATTAATTTTTAAAGTACCTATTATTTGTTGAGAATAATTCTTTTTTTTTGACAGGGAACAAAAATGCAAGCTTTTGTTTTAGCTAAAAACGCAACTGAATATCAACATCTTTTAGAAGAAAAGCGTTGTTTGACGATTTGAAATCCTTCCTTGGGTGAGAATCGTTAGAAGGTCAAATACGCTCACGGTGGTTTGAAGATTAACTTTAACAAGAACACCGTTGTCGAGGAATGCCACGAGGCTATTGGTTCTGAATGGGGTTTTGATTTTACTTCGTTTGATTCTGTTGTGGAGGATCCCACAGATGACAACAAGTTTTTTAAAAGTCCAATTGGTATCATATACATTATACACTATATCCATGCAACATAACACATATTTATTTTTATGACACCATTTATATTTTCCTCAGATGTAATTGGATTTGTGGTCAAAAGTTTTCCCTTCGAGGTAGACATGGAAACTAATAATGGAAAGAACCAGAAGAAAGTCACGTTTATGCTTGAAGACTTGAAGTATTTATTTAATTTTTTCCACTTTTATTCCTGATACTATTATCTTTGTTATGTTATATTTTATACACTAATAATTTTATTTTTAACTACCTTTAATGTTCAGCAATAAGCAGATTTTTGTGACACTTTGGGACGGTTATGCTGATCAAATAATGGAGTATGAGAGCAGCAATCGAGGTGAAAAAAACGTGGTCGTAATCATTCAGTTTGGAAAATACAAATTCTGGGGAGGTATATAACTACTTTAAATCTATTATGTATTTTATTTACTGTATCAATTTTGTAACACCCCCAAAATTCCACCTGCGGAAACCCCGCGAGGCGTGTTACGCATCAGAGTTCGAGCCACCAATCACATTGAACCAATGATAAATATTTAAATAAGTCATGACATTAATTACTAAAATAAGAAGTCAACATGATATCAATTCTCAAAAGTTGTGTAGCGGAAGCATATAATAAATTGTTTAGCAAATGTTTCGTAATAACACTTAAACCAAAGTATCAATATAAGATAATCCGAAAGCCTCGATCCATGACCACTCCAGCACTCCCAGATAGCAAGTCCATGTTCCAAATGTTAACGACCTACAAGCATGCAAACAAGTGTGTCAGACTACGCTGGTGAGTTCAAGGTTTTGTTAACGTGTTGAGTTACCAGATGTATGTTAATGCGATTCAATGTTGCGTTACGATGTTGTTCACGTTAGATACCCTAGGGAGTGTGCCCATATGTATCCGGGGAGTGGGTACCCCTTAACGACCGATTTGATTATTGTACCGTATGCAGCGTCAATGATGGGAATGCCTAACCCCAATGCCCATAACCAGGCATTGGTCAAAGTCAAGGTATCAAACAACCTTGACAAGCTGTAGGAGGTCTTATATCCGCGTTGTATTCACAAGTTATCCCAGTAATTAGTTCACGCCCGTCCTTACGGCCCGGTGTGAGGGTGCCAAACCTAATAGCGCTATCAACTAATTACCCCATTGCCTTACAGGCAATCCGGTAGATGATTGTTTCTATGTTCCAGTTGTTTACCCCAAGTTTCCCTTCCAAATGTTTACCAGTTGTCCCAAACCACCGGGACGCATGCTTGAGAAAATGCAATGAACTCACCTGGGGTTGCTCGGTATGATACACGAAAAGGTTCAGTTAAGCTACAATGTGATCAACCACGTCCTATCATGGTTATTATACAAGTCAGGTTTTAACTCAAACAGTGCACGTATGTATCATATAAGTTAACACGTTACTAACACGTATATATCATGGCAAGCACAAAATCTCATATTAACAGTCAAATCATAACACTTTCAAACTTGTGCGACTCGGAAGGTTGGGCCGTTGAGCTTGTGCGAGCCCAACCATCTTGTGCGATATAAATCTAGGCCCAAACAATACCCGACCCAATTAATTAACACCTAGGTCTTGTGCGAATCGTTTGGGTTGTGCGTCCCAAACCAGCCCGACCCAACATAACACCCGGCCCAACAACATAAGTAAATAGTCCAAGCATATACGGCCCAAAAGTAAATATCTATCTTGTGCGATCCGTTGGATTTGTGCGATCAGACTAGTCCAACATAGAGGAAATCCAAACATAACATACTCGGCCCATACAAAAGCCTTGTACGATCCGGATGGCTTTGTGCGACTGAGTTGGGCCATTCGGTCCAACAGCATAACAACATTGCCACTTGTGCGGTCCAGTACCCTTGTGCGAGTGTGGGTCTCTTGTGCGTTCGGATCAGATTTGTTTGATCTGATTTTGTTTAATTTGAACTTGTGCGATTGTTTACACATTCCGGATGTTATGCGAATCGGTTACAATTATCTAACAGTTTCCAATTTTACACCAGTCAATCAACATAATATCTATTCATTCGGTTAACATAACATCGATCAAACAGGCAATTATCAACCGGTTTCTCATGAACCCTAATCAAAACATTCATGAACAATAGCATACTCATCAACAATCAATCGGATCAACCCTACACTTAACAACTTCATAGCCGATTAGTTTTTAATACATGAATCTAGATCTATGGCATAACATCCGATTAATATGAACCTATTCTAATACACACATACAAACCGATTTTAAGAACACACATCAACCGATTAACAGACATTGAGTTTTAAATTCGTAATATGCATACCCGATTATCATGAATATGCTCGATGTACATGTGTGAGCCGATTACAAACTTACTATCCAAACCAAGATGCAAACAATCCAAGAACACGTAACATCATTCAACACAACATCAATATTAAACACTAACCGATTGACAAAAGGTGATCCGATTCAAGGAACGATCTTCGCGAGAAGGGGGATGCTTGCCATCGGGTTTGAGGGAGAGAGGGAGAGCTAGGGTTTTGTGTGTGTGGGTGTTTAGTAACAAATGAGGAGTAGCACCCTAGGGGTGATTGCTTGTATGCGTGTAAGAGGAGAATGGGCCGAACCTACACATGGGCTTGCCCATATGTCCGAGTACAAGCAATTACGGCCCAAATGGGCTTGTGCGGTCGAGTGGGTGTGTGGGTTGTTGTGCGATCGGATCATGTAACACATGTCATACATTCATTCAATAAGAGCACATATCACATAACATTCATATCGTTCACATACGTTACATCAAAGCATAAAAATAGGTTCGGAAATACGAGTTGTCACAGTATCCCCAACTAAAAAGAAATTTCGTCCCGAAATTTGGTACGCACTCACTGAGAAAGCTAGATAAGTTAAAGCTAGGTAAGTTATATCGTTTGCTGGTTTTCCTGGGGTGTCACATCCTCCCCAACTTGAAAGAAATTTCGTCCCGAAATTCACCAGTGATATCAAGAGTTGGTTCAATCCCGTGCACAATTGAGAACATTGAAGTTTTAACATATCCTTCCGTTCCTATGTGAACTTCAGTCCACGTATTGAAGTTTAACAAGCCCTCACGATTGTCATATGACTCATGCTAGCGAACCTTGACTTCTTAGCCCATGTTTTCGATAGACTCCCTGATATATACAACTGATCCGATGACCTCACATTCCGGTAAGGGTATCACCAGGGTTTCATCGGGCAACCACTGCCTTAAACCTAGGGCATACGTACCATTACGATAGTTATCCCGTTTCATCAATTAGCCTGAGTTTGTGAGCCAAGTCACCGTTTGTTCCAGTAATCCGAATGTCTCACGCGTCGTAAAGTAAGCTTGCCATGCTTTCTATAGCATACCGCACCCCCCCAGGGTGATGCTTTCGATTATGACACGTTTGTCTACAACAAACCCCCAGTGTTCTCTAAGCTAATCAGCTTTCCTAGCGCTCATGCGCTGCCATCAAACAATTTCCGATCTAAGCAATGTTCGAGAGTTTTGAGCTCAAGTCCTGGACCTGCGATTACGTTGTCAACTACATTAGTCCAACAAGGAGATTAGAGTTACTGTCTAGGTTATGCCTCAGCATGGGCTGTATGCATACTATCATGGTGCAGCTGCATTAGAGTTTCTCCCCAAGATAAGTGTCCTTCCCAAACGTTTACTAAAGTCAGTTATGCACATACTTACAACATGCCTCCGTGTGCTCAGATGGTTCGTCACTTTGCTCGATTGTCCTACAGTAATAAGCAATGTTCATGTCAAGACGTGAGTCAAAGGTGTGCGCCATGCCCGCCTTAAATTAGGTATGGTCCAATCGGTAATAGGAGTTGGCATCTCATGCCTAATATCCGTCTCTTCCAGAGAAATTTTCACAAGCTGAGAAGACTCATCAGTTCCCTTGTCTGCAAGGAGGTGTGCTGGTCACATTCAGTGATCAACGATTGTTACTGTTTGTGTTTCCATTTCGAGTTGTAAATAGACTAGTGGCAGCATTCATAGCAGTCTGCTCCCATCTTCCACATAAGTGTTGCCAGTTTCTTATACTTCGCCTTGACTTTTCCCAAAGTCAAAAGTTATACCCATACATTGTTAGACGGGTTTTCATGCCCAATCATCAGTACAAGATTTACATGTCCAAACGTCTTTCTTTAAAATCCAGTTGAATAGAATTTTCGAAGCCGGTGTGTTTTGCTAACCACAACTTCCCTACCGTTGCTGTGAAATGAGATTTATATAATCGTTCTATGAGTTAATGAATATCGTTCGTTTCACCAAGGTTGCTCTTCCATGCCCCGCATGGACCCAACTTAAAAATTCTCTCCCGTTAGTTCCCTAGTTTGTACAGAACGAGTTGGGTCAGGTGGGTTAGAGTCGATGGAGAGCTGCAAAGTCCATGCACGTTCAGGTTCCACAGTTGTAATCCACCCAGAAGTTCCATCCTACGATGCCATTTACTGATTTAGCTCTTTCGAAACCAGAGTATACGGAAGACCCTTGTGATCGGTCTAAGTAACGCATTTGGTACCGTCCAAGTAATGCCTCCGTGTAACTCCAAAGACCACGGTTTCCACCACCAGTTGTGTGTCTTGCAGTTCTTCTTTGTAATTTCAGTACGTAAGTCGTTACTCTCTCGTGTTGCGTCGTCGTGTAACTGGGACTCTGATTCGGACCATCGTGGTATACCACTGAATCACCCGCACCCTCGGGTAAAGATGATGCTCGGTGAGTTGTAGGGTTGGAATTCAAAAGCTGAAAAGACGCCTTGCTGTTTTGCCTTTCACAAACGCAACACCCTGCTGCACTAAAGAGATTTAAGCTGTGCAACCTTCGAATATCCGGTGAGTAAGCTGCGATAGTATCTAGCAAGGTCAAGGAGTTGCTGCGTCCCCGAAGGAACCTTTGGTGTCGGTCAGTTTCTAATAGGATGCATCTTGGCGAGATTTACGTGCATTCCCACTTCGTTGGTTATATGACCCAAAAAGGGTACATCTCGCATTCAGAAGTTACTTTTATCAAGACTTCGCGCGGTGTGGCTCCTCCCTCAGGAGCTCTCAAATAGGATAAAAAGTTGTCCGTGCTGTTCTTTCCTCTTGGAAGGGATTCGAAATATCACTCAATGGCATGGTCGGTTCACATGATCCATGAAGCTGCTGGTGTGATGATCATTCTAACAGTCATGGATTGCAGAGTCGCATGGTCGTTTTGTGTCTGGTAGGCTTCTTTAGGAACTTTCTTCCCTCGGATTTCCATCTGATAATAATGCGCTCGTAATTTAATCCTCGAATGAAAGCTCGTCTCTTGTAACTAGTCGATCGGTTTTCGATACATGGCCGCGGCAAACGGTCCTCAACTGTCGTCTTGATGAGTGCTCGATAATTGGTACGTACACACAAAAAGGCTTATCTTCACGGATATAACTGGGCTTCCCAACGTGAGAATTAGGTCCGACAAACTCCTGTTCAACAGTTCTCGCAATAGATTACACAGTTCTTGCAACCCTCCTGGTGTAAGACGGTACGAGTATGAGTATTCGGAGCTCCCTCTAATCGCGAGATCACTGAGTTTCTGACTGATAGTTGTGGTAGTAGACCTGAAAGCTCCTCCAATTGCACTTTGAGATGAGTCATAACAATCGGTGGGTCCTCGATCCTATCTTACTTAGTCTGATCCTTAGATATAGTTGCTAATACAGTGAGGTCCTCCTTCCATAGGCGCTTTCGAGGCTGTCATTACTGACATGATGCTAATCTTTTCACCACTCTGGTACTTTAGAGCATATAGTGACGCTAAATTTCTTCTCACAGGGTACGTTCGGGCGATATGTCCTAATAACCCACCAACACTAACTATTGCGCCGTAACTGCCAAGGATAGCAGAGGTAACACCGGTGTCGAATGTCTGTCCCCCGCAATATCGAGTTTGCATCCCAACTAACGTATGCGGTTTCCGCTGACCTGCCATCAGCCGGTTTCATAACAGGTTTGGTTTCAAGAAGCATCAGGGTTAAACGGAATCGAGCCGAAGCGATTGGCTATCCATCCAAACTACCATGTTGTTATTGTCCTGTCGTCGCCCACGTCAATCCTAAATACCCTTTCGCGAGCACCACTGCCGGTGTTATTGTTACAATCACACGGATTTCTACCATACTGTCATCGCTCCCTTGGTTGTTGTCGTCTTGAATTATCAACTGCCATTACATGCCGTAGGCACCTTCATTTCCATACTATAAGCTACTATTACAAGTACCTTGATGTCACGATAGTTGTTGCTTCTAATGTTGTTGCTCGAAACAGGACTCTACGATCCTTCACCAACAATGTCCATCTCTTCATATTTCGTGCTAAGTTCCAGAGTGCTACTCGTTGGGTTGGAAGTTACACAGTCCACATCCTGGTCGATTGTCATCGTTTACGTTTCGATTGATTCATAAAAGTCGGCTCCCATAAGTTGCTGACTAGAATTAAGGATTCGTTTGGAGTCAAATCGTTGATGTTCATTGTCAATAATTGGAGTCGTTCAAATGCTGAAGTCGGTAGAGTACTAAATTTACCCTTATGCCCATCGTTCTTACAAGTTGACTGGGTAAAGCACTGTAGGTTTCCAGAGTGTTGCAGGTGTGACCGCCCTTCAGGGTCTGAGATGTGAGTATATTGAGTTCCAACAACAAAGAGGAGTGAGGGGGAAAGAAAAGGGGTATAAACCAATCATGGACGCTGCAACATCCACTCAGGGACGTTCGTACAAGCACCTAGCATTCTACTTAGTTCGCTAGGCGTTCAAAGGGACGTTCAAGTAATACTCGATAGCATTGCGATTTCAAAAGGATTCAAAGAGAGGTGAGAAAGTCACATTCGAGTAGGAGACGATCACTGTTATGACTCCTATTAGTTTGTTACGTTTCACACTGATCAATTAACAGAGCGGAACCCCTCCTTCACTTGTTAAGCCTCACTGGGACTCGCATGCACCCCACACTATTATTATGTGTGCACCCACAACAATATTGTGATTTGCATGCTCATATCAGCTCCTCCTAACTCATGTCGAATGGTTCCCCCAACTCGAATAGCAAACAAAGAGCATCACATAACTTAAGTCACAAATGTTTAGGGAATTACCACCCTATCAGTCATATAACACGTGCAAGGGATACGTAAGTTCATACTATCGTGTTTAACGTGCACCAGCATGCAATATCATATGTAAGTGTCCACTAGTTACGTAGTACAATGAGTATACGAAAGACGAACCTTGCAATCTGGAGCTGAGTGTCATGATCGATTTTCGAAGGTGTTCGGTTATAGTCTGGTTTTACAAAAAAACGTTTTAAAACCTAGTTCACTATAACCAGTGGCTCTGATACCAACTGTAACACCCCCAAAATTCCACCTGCGGAAACCCCGCGAGGCGTGTTACGCATCAGAGTTCGAGCCACCAATCACATTGAACCAATGATAAATATTTAAATAAGTCATGACATTAATTACTAAAATAAGAAGTCAACATGATATCAATTCTCAAAAGTTGTGTAGCGGAAGCATATAATAAATTGTTTAGCAAATGTTTCGTAATAACACTTAAACCAAAGTATCAATATAAGATAATCCGAAAGCCTCGATCCATGACCACTCCAGCACTCCCAGATAACAAGTCCATGTTCCAAATGTTAACGACCTACAAGCATGCAAACAAGTGTGTCAGACTACGCTGGTGAGTTCAAGGTTTTGTTAACGTGTTGAGTTACCAGATGTATGTTAATGCGATTCAATGTTGCGTTACGATGTTGTTCACGTTAGATACCCTAGGGAGTGTGCCCATATGTATCCGGGGAGTGGGTACCCCTTAACGACCGATTTGATTATTGTACCGTATGCAGCGTCAATGATGGGAATGCCTAACCCCAATGCCCATAACCAGTCATTGGTCAAAGTCAAGGTATCAAACAACCTTGACAAGCTGTAGGAGGTCTTATATCCGCGTTGTATTCACAAGTTGTCCCAGTAATTAGTTCACGCCCGTCCTTACGGCCCGGTGTGAGAGTGCCAAACCTAATAGCGCTATCAACTAATTACCCCATTACCTTACAGGCAATCCGGTAGATGATTGTTTCTATGTTCCAGTTGTTTACCCCAAGTTTCCCTTCCAAATGTTTACCAGTTGTCCCAAACCACCGGGACGCATGCTTGAGAAAATGCAATGAACTCACCTGGGGTTGCTCGGTATGATACACGAAAAGGTTCAGTTAAGCTACAATGTGATCAACCACGTCCTATCATGGTTATTATACAAGTCAGGTTTTAACTCAAACAGTGCACGTATGTATCATATAAGTTAACACGTTACTAACACGTATATATCATGGCAAGCACAGAATCTCATATTAACAGTCAAATCATAACACTTTCAAACTTGTGCGACTCGGAAGGTTGGGCCGTTGAGCTTGTGCGAGCCAACCATCTTGTGCGATATAAATCTAGGCCCAAACAATACCCGGCCCAATTAATTAACACCTAGGTCTTGTGCGAATCCTTTGGGTTGTGCGTCCCAAACCAGCCCAGCCCAACCCAACATAACACCCGGCCCAACAACATAAGTAAATAGTCCAAGCATATACGGCCCAAAAGTAAATATCTATCTTGTGCGATCTGTTGGATTTGTGCGATCAGACTAGTCCAACATAGAGGAAATCCAAACATAACATACTCGGCCCATGCAAAAGCCTTGTACGATCCGGATGGCTTTGTGCGACTGAGTTGGGCCATTCGGTCCAACAGCATAACAACATTGCCACTTGTGCGGTCCAGTACCCTTGTGCGAGTGTGGGTCTCTTGTGCGTTCGGATCAGATTTGTGTGATCTGATTTTGTATAATTTGAACTTGTGCGATTGTTTACACATTCCGGATGTTATGCGAATCGGTTACAATTATCTAACAGTTTCCAATTTTACATCAGTCAATCAACATAATATCTATTCATTCGGTTAACATAACATCGATCAAACAGGCAATTATCAACCGGTTTCTCATGAACCCTAATCAAAACATTCATGAACAATAGCATACTCATCAACAATCAATCGGATCAACCCTACACTTAACAACTTCATAGCCGATTAGTTTTTAATACATGAATCTAGATCTATGGCATAACATCCGATTAATATGAACCTATTCTAATACACACATACAAACCGATTTTAAGAACACACATCAACCGATTAACAGACATTGAGTTTTAAATTCGTAATATGCATACCCGATTATCATGAATATGCTCGATGTACATGTGTGAGCCGATTACAAACTTACTATCCAAACCAAGATGCAAACAATCCAAGAACACGTAACATCATTCAACACAACATCAATATTAAACACTAACCGATTAACAAAAGGTGATCCGATTCAAGGAACGATCTTCGCGAGAAGGGGGATGCTTGCTGTCGGGTTTGAGGGAGAGAGGGAGAGCTAGGGTTTTGTGTGTGTGGGTGTTTAGTAACAAATGAGGAGTAACACCCTAGGGGTGATTGCTTGTATGCGTGTAAGAGGAGAATGGGCCGAACCTACACATGGGCTTGCCCATATGTCCGAGTACAAGCAATTACGGCCCAAATGGGCTTGTGCGGTCGAGTGGGTGTGTGGGTTGTTGTGCGATCGGATCATGTAACACATGTCATACATTCATTCAATAAGAGCACATATCACATAACATTCATATCGTTCACATACGTTATATCAAAGCACAAAAATAGGTTCGGAAATACGAGTTGTCACAAATTTTAATATTTGTTTAAAATAATCATAAATATTTTTTATTATTATGTACTGGACATTTGTCTGTTTCTAATTTGTATACCGTCACTCGAGTCCTAATCAATAGTGATATTGATGAAGTTTCTGAGTTTAAAAAAAGGTGCACTATCATAATTTTTTTTTTTATAATTATGTATACAGCTTTGTGAGTGTAATGACTTATATTTCATGTTTGATTAGGTTTATCGAGAAACTTTCTCCCGAAATTTCTTCCAGTTATTCTGGCTTAAGTTCTTCTGTTGTGAAGTCTGCAACTGATGAGTTCCTTTCTGACTTGACTTTTTATCCCATTGGGTCATTAAACGCAATAGATACGGTAACACGGATTGAAATTGTTTTAATATGTTTTCCTTTATCTTTCTTTTTATACATTATCTATTCCTTATTCATAGACGAAGTTTGTTGTCATTCTTGGGACTATAAAGAGTTTTGCATCGAACAATGAGTGGTTTTACAACGCGTGCACAACCTGCAACAAAAAGGTTTCAACTATTACTGTTGTTAAAGATAAGCAGGATGGTACTGATGGTTTTGAAGAGGTTACTGTCTTGGAATGCAAGACTGATGTTTGTAATACAAGGACCGTTTCATCAATTCCAAGGTAAATATTATCCATATTAAGCTTTGTTTTTCAAAAAAACTAAATCTTATTAATATATTATTCAGAATTAGGCTTTCTATACGTGTCCAAGATTGTACTGGCATTGTGACTCTGACATTGTTTGAGCATGAGGTGACAAAGCTTTTGAAGGTTAATGCGAATCAGTTGTTAGACAACAACATTGAAGTATGTAATAAATAATTGCTTTTATCATATGTTTGGTTATTATACAACATTGAAGTATATTATGTTTTTCATCGGTTAGCAAACGACGGAAACTTTCCAAATGAGCTAAATTCTTTACTTAATATGAAGTTTGCGTTCAAGATTGCTGTTTCTTCATTTAACATTAGCAAGAAGTCTGATGGCTACTCAGTCTCCAAGATGACTGATAACCCGGTGATTTTGTCTGAGCTTGATAAACATTTTGACACTATTCAGGTATATTTATTCCATATCACCTTTATACTATTATTACAATTTTCCAACAATGTTTAACTTATAATTATTATAATTTTTTTTTTACCTTTTTAAAATAAAATCAGCCTATTGATGAGGAAGCCGTCAATGTCGAACCATCCGATTCAAATCGTAATGTCGATTGGCCTGTTAAGGTTTACTATCTTTTAGTTTATATATTATTTAATTTTTACTCATTATTTGTTAAATATATATTAATAACTAATCCATCTTTAATTATTTTATTTTTGTAGGATTCTATATCCCAAACGGGAGACGATGTAACCCCTTGCTCAAATGTTTTTAAAGTTGGCTTTACAACATCGTTTGATCAGAAGGATGCTAAGTTGGATACTATGTGCGAAGGTGACTTGAAGCGCAATTTGGATACCGTGTATGACGTGGATGATGTTTCTTCGCAGTCTTCATCAAAAATGCGTAAAGATGGTGGTGTCGATGCGGTGCTTCTAATTCCAAAGAAAGAAAATTAGTCACCTATAATTCAAACATTTGATATCATCGTTTGTTTTTTCTTAAGTATTTGGATATTTTTGTTTGTTTTGTTTTGTTTTTTTTTTGCAATTTGACAATGATTTGACTTGTGTGGTTGTTTTATATGAACATGATTGTTTCATGGTTTAGTTTTTTGTTTTGAATAACAATTGTTTTTTGCTAATTGATTTTGTTAATTCTACTTTTTGTTTCTTATATATATGTCATCATTATTCTTTTTGCTAACTATCATTGTAATAATATATCGTTTGATTATTTATATTGTTACTTAAAATATAAGAGCTAATATCATTTTGTGTACTCTACATCATTTAAAAAACGTATAATTTATTAATTACATATATATTAATCAGGTTATAGAAAGTATTACATACTAATAAGATAACAAAATTTTAAGTTTTTTAAATAATACAAAATCAAAAAAATACAATCCGTTTTTTAAATAAATAATGTTACTAAAAATATAAGACCCAATATATATTTCGATAATCTGGAACATTTAAAAATCGATATTTTTATATTATCTAAAATATTAATATTATTTGATAATATATGTAAATAAAACATAAAATTCAATTTTTGGTTCATTTTTAAATTCAATTTAATTATAAATGTAATGTAATGTATTTAAGGAATGTAGTTAATACATTATCAATCTATATCTTATAATAAAACAAAACAAACTTATGCCACTTGGCATATTCTTACTCCTATTATTGCCACCTGTCACTTTAAAACCATCCCCTCAAAGAGATTGAGCGCCAATTCCCTTAAGCCGTTTCCCTTTTATTTTCTCAAGTTCTATCACTACATCTCTCCAATCCCCATTCTTTCATGAAATTGGAGTTTCCTAACTTACTGAACCCTTGCCTTCCATCTCTAATCTCAACAAGGTAAGATTTAGGGTTTCAAATCTGTATACTGATCTTTTATTTCTTGAAATCGTCTTCTTCTCCACCGCCATCTTTTGCGAAGAATTATAGAGATGAAGTTTTAAGAGGATGCGAAAGATCATCAGGTATACATACACAATTCACCCCCTCTGATTCGTTAATATTATCATCTCAACTCAATAGATCATCTGTAATGACGATCTAAACCTAATTCTGTGTCGTTTTGTTGTTTTTGCTTTTTTTAATCAGATTCAATAAGATTATTATGTTTTTGTGAGATTACGTCGTTTTGTTGTTTTTGGTTTTTTAATCAGATTCAATAAGATTATTAGGTTTTTGTGAGATTACGATTGAGGATTTGTGTTTGGATTGGCATCGGGATTGATTCATGGAGAAATCGATGAGAGATAGAGGAAAATGATGCCGTAATTAGCGGTTGATTGTCGAACGACGTCGTATGGAGTAGTTTCTTCGAGTGGATTTTGGTATGTTGCCTCATCAGGGTATTTTTTTAATTATTTTTATTGTGTATTTATCATAGTTATTGGATTTAACCTTTTTTATAAGTTTTTTTATGTTGAAGGCTATACTTCCGACAAGTTGATCCTGAGCAAGTTGTTAGGCGTTGTTCATCTCGAACGATATCTCTACAGAGCTGGTGCAAGTTGCAAGATCAGGTAATTGGAAATTTGTTTGAAAAAAAACCCTTATATTTTACAAAAAATGGTATCAAGTTGCATATCTATTTTTATTCATCTCAGTTCGATACTCACGCCCTACAGACAATCCCCTTAATTTTTGAAAAAAAACCCCTTAATTTTTTCTCAAAATATGGTCTTAGGATTCGAGTTTTGTGGGTTGTAAAAGACAATCCTATGACTTTCTACACCATGTATTATCGACTGTTTATTGCTTCTTCTTAAGGGAATGTAAGCAGGCATCTGTGGCATGAAAAGAAAAAGACGCGGATGAAATGAAAAGGATGTGATTCAGATAGATGTGAGGCTACTTTGCTCTGCTGTGACCGTCTATGAGAGGTATAAAAATGATCCACGTGCTTAAATAGAAAAAAAAGATAACATTTTGGACGCATATCAAGTGTTTGTGAAATTGCCTGAATGAAATGTGAATCTGATGTTCAAATCTGTTTGTATGATTCTAATACATTTAGTATTGTTTTTCTAGATGCATTCTGATTTGTAACAATATCCCATAAAAGGGTATTTACCGAATTACAGGAAGATCTTGAAGTCATGGTTCTTGGTTTGAGGTCTAAGTACCGAAAAGACGGTTCTGTTCAACTAAATTATTTTGTAAATGTACAAGAGATTAAAGAACTGACTGAGGTAAAACCTGAAAGTGAAACTTAGCTATACCACAATATCATTAGCTCTTTCAAATGTACATGTTCTTTTACTATGTTTCCTAAATAGATTTCAGTGATTTTACTTGCATTTTAGAAACCTTATTCTGCGTTCTGTAAACTGTATTCAGGTCCATAGTGCATGGCTGCCACCTTGGCTTGCAGCCCGTTTGGCTGGTTTTCAGGTAGTTTATTTTATTTTATTTTTTTCTCAAATTTGCCATTTGTAGCTAAACAATCAGGTCTGATTACATTAGTATCAGGTCTGATTACATTAGTATCATATTGTTCGATCAGTTAATTTTTTAATTTTTTACGCAATTTGATTTTCTAATTCTTAATATACGCAAAAATGGATCCTAGCTGTCAGGGAACAATGGGTGTTGGTGGTAACTAACGTCGAACCGCAACTACAATCATTAACCAAGAAGACCAAAGAGGTTTATATTCAGTTTAAGAATGCTATAACTCCACCTGTGATCAAAATTAAGGAAATTGTAGACCCTCACTGTTGGTGCAGTCATCTGTCGTCTTCGTCTTAATATCGAGTCTCGGGTTCGTTGCGGTTTTGGATCAAACATGATGTCATCATCTTTGATGATGACATCACAATGATGACATCATCATTGCATAGCCTCATATGAGACAAAATATATATGGTCCAATAAGATGACATCTCAAGTTTACATCAAAGTCAATATACTCACGTGAATTCAAGATTGCACATGAAAATGAAATTTATGTTGACTTCCGTTTGGATGGTCCAATTAAAGGTAACCGTTTGAAGACTTCCGTTTGAGGGTGTGATCGTTTGAACAGTAGGTTCCGTCGTTTGAAGAGATGACCGTTTGAAAAGGTTCAAACGGATAGGCAACTAGTATAAATAGCTTTCATGTCTTTGTCATTTGTAACGGTTAGAAAAGTTGTACCGAAGTGCTGCCAGTATTGTTTCTCGCTGTAAACACTGTCATATCAATGCAAAAGAGTATTAAAGTGTATTTTCAGCTGTTTTTCACATTCGTTTCTTAGTTTCCACCTTTGAAACGAACTAGAGCTCTTCCGACCGACTCATTCGAAAACGAAAACGGATAAATTATACTATGACAAAGAATTTCCAATAAGAAGTGTTCGTTTTGACATGATCAAAAAGGTTTTCAAAATGACAGAAATCAATATTTCTGAAATAAAAGACTTAAATCTTACTGAAAAACCTAAAAAGTACACTTCAAGAGTTCAACAACGTCTAAACAAGAAAAAGGGTTACAATTCTGGTCCTGGTTTTCGAAAGAAACCTAACCAAAATCATAGCTACAAAAAGAAAGGATTAGGTTTCATTCCACCAGAAAACAATAAAAATGATAAAAATTCTAAAACAAAAACAAAATTTGTGTCAGGTGGAAGCTCAGATGAGGAACATAAGAAACCGTTCTGGAGACAGTCAAACCAGGAGTTTCTTGCTGAGAAGAAGAAAAATGGAGCTGAAGTGTGTTATCAAAGAGAAACTCGTACCTGTTACCGATGCAATGAAGTTGGTCACATTGCATGGAATTGTTCTAAAGATGCAAAAACAAAACAGGGAGTTTCTCAGAAATTGAAAGAAAAAGTTGTCGATGTTGAACCACCAACCAATAGACTTAAAATTTTTGAAAATTCAAAATATGAGGTTGGTGAGTGTTCGAAGAATAATTTTTACAAAAAGAAAGAAAAAGACAACCAAAAGTGGGTTGCTAAGAAGGTTGATGTGAATGTCGGCGATGAATCTGGTTCCACAAAGCCAGAAGAGCCACAGGTTGAGGAGAAAATTTCAGTGAATGATGAAGAGTTTCCATCACTGAAGTTTGAGGAAGTTAAAAAGAAAGTTGGAAAAACTGAGATTTCAAATCAGTTTTATCATGAGAAAAAAGATTTTGATGTCGAGAAAACATTCAACGGGAATGTTAAAAAGATATTTGGGAAAATGTTGAGTGGGAGGGCAAAGGGCGTTAAAGATTTTTACGCGACTAAAAAGGCAACATACAACCCTACTGCTCAAGAGTTGAAATCCATCAAGTCTGAGAAGACTTGGATGGAAGTCTGCTTTCCATGATAGTCTAAGGACTACGCCGGAGATCCCAAGTTTGTATCGTGGATCAGGAATCGGCATCATTCTAGTGGTTAAAAAGATTGTTTGAAAGATTTTGAATAGTGTTTGAATTTTTGCAGGTTAAAGGACTACGCCGGAGCTTCCAGGTTGGTAATTGAGAAGCAGGAATCGGCATCTTTCTGTCTAATTTGACAAGTGGTAAAGAGGTTTCTGTAGATGTTTCATTCCTACAGTAAAATCTACAAGTGGTATTTGTGGTTATACCTTGAAGAATTTACATTTACAAGTGGTACAGTGATTTTGAACTGCAAATGATAAATCAGGGACATTAAGTTGTACTTGATTTATTATTCATATGAGATTGATAAACAAAATGATGAACCATATCCCCATGCTTTATAAGTGGTAAACTTAAAAATGGTAAACACAAACTCATTTTCCGGAAAAATCATTTTGATTAAAACAAACTTAAGTGTTTTGAAATCTAAATGAGAAAATGGTTTGTTGAAAGGGGGAGTTCTGATTGTTTATGCCGAGTGAATGGAGATTTGATGTGATTCAATATCAGTTGTCAAGTTTCTGTACAGTTTGTGTTGTTTTCTATGTTTTCAAGTAGGTCAAGAGTCTAGTAGTTTTCAAATTTCCTTTGAAATGTGTTTGCATTTTAGGGGGAGTAGAAAATTTCAGAAAATCCAAAAACATTAGAAAATTTGAAAAAGTCAAAAACATGATAAAATTCAAAAATGAGTTTCGTTGTGAAAAGAGGAAATGATAGTACATCAGTAGGCTGTCACAACATGCTAAAGAAATGAAAAGATAAAATGTGATAAACAGTCTTACTGTGGATATGTCAGTAGGTTTTTACACATTTAGTAAATTGTGACGAGATATAAACCTAAATTTCAAACTTGCTTGTTCTGTGGGTTAACACAAACTTGGATATATAGGTAACCCCTGAAATCTTGTTTGAAAGGTCCCTTATTCTGAGATACTAGGTCTTTATGCTCAGTGATATCTGGGGTATTATCCCGGGACTTCTGCTGTATGGAAGTACTGACCTAGTCCCCGGATAATGCTTTCCGCAAAGCTTTGAAACATAAGCGCCGCCCTCAGCAAGCTGATGAAACAATAAAATTGATAGTCGCTGCTGTTGTAATTAAAAGATCCTCTAAAGGGGACACACCAAAAGTCGAGCCGTCATCTCTCTGCTGAACGGAAGTTCTGACCTGAGCTCTCACGGTTTCGCACCTAACCCCTTGTAGACCCTCACTGTTGGTGCAGTCATCTGTCGTCTTCGTCTTAATATCGAGTCTCGGGTTCGTTGCGGTTTTGGATCAAACATGATGTCATCATCTTTGATGATGACATCACAATGATGACATCATCATTGCATAGCCTCATATGAGACAAAATATATATGGTCTAATAAGATGACATCTCAAGTTTACATCAAAGTCAATATACTCACGTGAATTCAAGATTGCACATGAAAATGAAATTTATGTTGACTTCCGTTTGAATGGTCCAATTAAAGGTAACCGTTTGAAGACTTCCGTTTGAGGGTGTGATCGTTTGAACAGTAGGTTCCGTCGTTTGAAGAGATGACCGTTTGAAAAGGTTCAAACGGATAGGCAACTAGTATAAATAGCTTTCATGTCTTTGTCATTTGTAACGGTTAGAAAAGTTGTACCGAAGTGCTGCCGGTATTGTTTCTCGCTGTAAACACTGTCATATCAATGCAAAAGAGTATTAAAGTGTATTTTCAGCTATTTTTCACATTCGTTTCTTAGTTTCCGCCTCTGAAACGAACTAGAGCTCTTCCGACCGACTCATTCAGGTCGAAAACGATCCTACACTCACTTTGAGGTATTTATTTATATGTTTGCATGACTATGTAGACATTTTAATGCGTTCTAATTATTACAACTATGCGGTGACAGACTGTCAAGAAGGTCTCCAAGCTGTACATTGACCAAATTTCCACTGCAACAAAGGCTCATCTTGATAAAGCTCGGGAAACAGTGGCACATTACACAAAGGAGGTGGTTATTGGTTGCGGGAAGTTTCTTGAATCAGCTACTAAATATCATCATCAGGCATAGAATACAAGGGTCTGGTATTTGCTGGTTGTTTAGTTTTTTTTTTTATTTTTTTTGGCAGTCTTGACCCGTTTATATACAAATAGGTTGGTTTATGTTATGCTCTACCTCATTGGGTCAAATGAGTTGAGCTAAATTATTTATAACTAAAGGAAATGTGCTAAATGGGATGGGTGGGTCAAACAGGTGAAAACCCTTTGAAATATAACCAAATGCATTAATCCTTTTGAACTCTTTGAAATATGCAGTATTAGCACCTAAAGGTGAATTGTAAATCCTTTTTTAGTTCCATGACTGAAAACTTTATCTATTTACATGAATAAGAATGAAGAAATTCTCTTATTAATTAATTGGTTTTAATATAATTAAACTCATTTGATTTTTAAGTTAATTTAATCTTAATTTTTAATCAAATTGATTTTTTCAAACTGGATTTGGTGGATACGAATGAAGTCTCAAGGGAGTTAAATTGGTTGCTCTGTGGATTCTAGCCTAAATTTGACTGTAGCTCAAAAGAATCATATCTAAGAGTCTTTGCAGCCTCTTTTGTTGTCAACCCGAAACTCTTCACAGGTTTTCAATCCTATTTAGGATAATCAGCAGCCTTGATTATTAGGCAAGCCTCTAAAAGGTATTCCTATTAGAAAAAAAGCAAATCTTGCTAAACATATATGGCTAAGCATATTTTTTTTGACATAGATTTAAACATATACATATAGTTACAACTTAAATGGACGCTTAAAAATAAATACTGCAACATCATTATGTTATGGTTGATGGTTTCGTGAAGCTGATTACAGAGGAATTAGAAGTGAGGTGACCGAAAAAGAGTATTGTCCGGTAAGGTGAGGAGTATTGATTGTTATTTTTTGGCAAGTGAGGTTTTGGCTCAGCATGATAAGGAGTCTATGCCTGCGAAAGTGGCGAATGCGATTGAGAAGTTTAAAAAGAAGCTTGCTAAAGTAGTTGTTCATCTCAGTTCGATACTCACGCCTCGCCAATGTGACACCGTTTCGGCGTACAACTGGTAACCTTAGTTTAATTAGTAAACCTAGGAGTGTTGCAGACGCCCCAAAGACTGGGAAATGGCATATTCTTTGGAAATGATATTTTTTTTTGTTAGCTTAAAGATAAAGATTCACTAAATTATATTTATTAGTGGCTAATTTTTGGTGTTTGTTTATGTGTTTTGAGTGAAAGTGTTTAAATATGATGTTGAAATAAAACTTGGAAGGAATAATCATATTTTGTATGATTTATCTGGTTTAGACCTCAAGTAAAAGGAAGCACTCTAGATTTAACAGGAAAGATCACATCTAAAACTGAAATGAGAATATGAATAATGACAAGTTTGGAGTAAATTAGGGGATCCATTTTCTAAGGGCCAACTTCTTATAAAATGGTTTTTTAATATTCGTAAGTTTTCATGCTAAGGGTATTAATAAACTGATTTCATTTGCAAAACGGGCGGGTTGGATAATGGGTCGGGGTCACATTAAAACAGGTACAATTTGGTTCTGGTCTCAATGGGTTATGATCAAAATAAAATAAGTATGGGTTAGAACATATTGATTTTAGACAAGTCCAATATGACTTAGGTCAAAACCGGTTAAACTCAAAATAGGTTTTGGTCATAATGGACCGATTTTAAATAATCCCAATTTGGTTCGGGTCAGTCAAAACGGGTTCTAAAAACCAAATCATGTCAATATGTGTTCTGCTCAATATATGTTAAGGTCAAAACTGGTTAAAATGCTTTATTTAAGAAAATATATATCAAATAACCAAAGCTATTAAAAATAATTAAAAAAATGAAATCTATCCGGGTTCTAAAAATTGCTATAAAATCATTTGTACAATAACATCTCAATACCTATAAAAATGAATCAAAACATATTTACCTAAGTGAGAAAAATCATATTTTTATACGTTTATATTGAAAAATTCTTTCATTACAAAGTTCATCTCATTACCAGTATATATTATATGTTTGTGTTAAGCCACCCGCGAAACTCGCGGGATCTTAAACTAGTTTCTTTTATATACAGTTACCATAATTTATTCTAAACATATATATTAATTTAATTTTAATATTTAATTTTTATATTACTATTTGTATACATATTTTACCAAGGAATTACCACAATTAGGTAGCTGATTTCAACTTACCTCCTGATTGTATGGTTCAAATCATCACGACTGATCGAATAGTTTTTTCTGTTATGGTTAGAAAAGCAAGGTCTTCATATTTTTTTCATGATGTAATGTTTAACATGATACAGTCACTACTATTACCAAATAAGTCATTGCTTTTATTTTTGTATGAATGTAGTTTAACTTTTCGACTCATACACTTCTATTAAGATTTGGCAGTTGCTCAAGATGATTTCTTATACTGTCAAACATCACAGTTTTGTGAACATAAAGAGCATTTGGTAATTATTTTTTTTATATTGATACTATATTAGCTTTTGGCTAATTTTATTAAACTTTTTTTAACATAATTATTTATTTTTGACTTCTACCTTATCAATAGATTTTTTGTTCATCATAAGTTGAAGAACACGGAACCTACCAGCCATGTTACTATAACTGCTTTTCCAAACCGTACATGGTTGGTTTTTATGGAGAAGCATGGTCAAAATTTGTATTTCACTACTGGATGGAATCAAATTAAATAAGACAAGAAAACTACATACGAACACTATATTATTTTTGAGATGATTTCGTTATCAAAATTTGATATGATGGTTTTTAGAGGCACAGAAGATTTGGTCCGTATTCCTGAACGTCGTCTTGCACGTGTTAAAATAGAATGTAAAGAAGAAGTTATTGAAGAAGGTGCTCCTTAAATTGTTTTAGGATACATAATGAAGTAGAAAATTATTTGTTTCCTTAGTATTGAATTTTATCAATATTTACTCATACATTCCTTTTTATCGTTTATTAACCCACCTTTCATACATTCTTTAATTATTAATATATCTCGATTTATTTTTTGTTTATAAAATAGATTAACAACCTTTCATTATTCCCTCTTGATATATTACAGGTTACACTAGATGTTATATTAACATCTGTCATAATTGTATGTTACCCTTTATTATACTTAATTATATAAATTTAATATAAAAAATGGAAAATTGAATACAAAAAATTTAAACAACATTTATGAATTCACTAATTTATTACATATGTACTAATGTACTAATAATACTAATAATTTAACACTTTCTTCAATATTTATTAACCATTAGTGGAACATAAAAGGGCGTTGTTATAATTTATGGTTAAATCCATTTTATTGTTGTCAAATTTCAAACTATAGGGGATGTTTATGTAACATTTCATTATGGCGGTTGTAAATAAGGACATTTTCCTTACCATACTCTACCATCAAATCATCGCTCTTATCATCCCAAGGAGAAAGCAGATCGGCGACCGAAACTTCATATCGCATTATCGCCGGAATCATCCTTCTTTAGGTTTTCGGCACCAGAACTAGGGCTTGGAAACTTTACTTAAAGGTAACAACATTTAAGTTCCTGTGATAATTCATAAATTTTTGATTTAATCGTTTCTATCGTTGATTTTTTACTATTACATTGATGTACTTCTAAACTTAACCGTTTATATTGTTGTTTTTTGTAAGATTGAGTCTTTAATTGTTAGAAAATTAGTGTTTGTAGTTTATTTTTGTTATGCTATGTTCAACTTGTGTGTATATACCGATCCTAATTTAGACATAAACGTTTAATGATGATTCTGTATTTAATCATTCACTTAAAATTTGATAGATAATGGTATAAGAACTTTAAATTTCAGATTCATTAAAGTTAGTTATAATATTGTCTGTAAGTTCATAGAAAATTTGATTTTTTTTAACCATATAACTTTGGTTTTTTCATTATTTGAATCTTCAGTATTTATTGTCCAATCAGTGGTCTGTCTATAGTGTTTTTTTTTTGTATACTGTATAGAGTAGTGTTCGGTAAGGTACGAGAATTTGAAAATCATTTATTGTTGCAGGTTTCAAAATGTATACTTCGTTTGTAAAGTATCTTCTGAACCCATCATCATTGAGTATAGTAAGCATTCTTTATGTCATCTATAATTAAGTTTTTTGAGTAATATTTTTTATTATTTTGATGTTTGAAACTTATAATACTAAATATAGTTAATATTAATATATATACAGGATGTCCCGATCATCTTTGTTACTCAATTCTATGGAGAGGATTGGGCCGATCGGAAGCTTCGTATATATCACTCAAGTGGGAAAAAATGGGTCGTAATGTTGAAACGAGTACAATGTATGCCAGTCCTTAACTGATGGCTGGCAAACAGTTGTTTCAGAACTCAAACTTCAAAAGGATTGTCTGTTGACCTTTCTTCCAGTTAACCATTTTGGTCTCTATCTTTCATCTTATGTTAACGGCGTCTGTGATCAATCTTATTTTACAATTAATCGTTATCTAAGATTGGGTTTTACGGTACTTAATCTCATTGATTTTCTTTTCATTTTATCGTTAACATGTTTTTTCACACATTATAATCTAACGTACAAATGAACATTCAATGTGTTATGTTTCATATTATGTAGATCATTGAAGATTCTTTTGTTCAACAATGTTTTGAAGACAATGTATTGGCTGGCTCATATGAAATAAACTATAAGGGTTCTCCGTGGACAATGTCAACCAGTAAGTTTAATTCAAACTATGTATTTTCACAAGGTTGGAGTCAACTTTGCAATGATCTTGGCGTTCAAGAAGATGATTTACTGGTATTTGAAAAACTTGATGATGTTATGTTTGGCTTAACCGTGTATCGAGATGAGGTTGAGATAAGGTTGAGCAAGAAAGTTGAATCTGATGATGATGATGTATTTTAGATCTCTAAGGCCGATTACTTTAAAACGCTTTTGAAGGTTTGTATATATTAATTAATACATTTTGTATCCATGTTTACCCGACTTTTATTTTTTTCAAAATTATGTTTTCCAGGACATAGGACATACAGGAGGATGAAAGTCCACCAGGAACAGTCCTGTCACGTACATCGAAGAATGTTCATGTTCAAGAGACAATGCAAGATGTAAGTTTACCACCAATCAAATAGTATTTAAGTACTGATGACATTGTACTATTAATTTAATAAGTTTAGTATATTAGAAAAATAAACTGCATCTTGATTAGATCGAATTTAAAGTCTGTATGTGTTGGTTTCTAGCCGTTTTTTTCTAAATATATAATATTTTGTATATCAAATATGATGCACTATAGTTTTAGCTTTAAATTTATTAAAACATATAAGAGGTTATATTGGATATGCTAAATCTATTATTTTACAACAGGTTAAATGAAAAGGAAAAGCTAAAATTTTTGCCGACGGATCCGACACAGTCGAGAATTTGAACA
The DNA here is from genome assembly GCF_002127325.2 of Helianthus annuus. NCBI lineage: Eukaryota > Viridiplantae > Streptophyta > Magnoliopsida > Asterales > Asteraceae > Helianthus > Helianthus annuus. Next base: position 118,244,674 of record NC_035448.2, on the reverse strand, counting down.
AAGAAAGCAAAGGCCGAAAACGTTCTACAAAATCTGATTCTATTCTGTGTCGTCCATCTGCTGAAACCGTCAAGGTATTAAATATTTAAATTCTTTTTATTAATTTTACTAATATCCGTTTTTATTGTCATTATTTGCTTAGTCAAATTCATAAGGTTTCATAGAAAGTTTATAATTGTTGGTCAATAACACTTTTAATATTCAAATTATATAATCTTTGATATTTTAGCCTTTTGTGGTAATCTTGAATCCGTTGAGATTCATGTTTGAGTAGAATGAAAAGAGTATAAATTTAGTAAAAAGTGAATTCGTTTAGATTCAATGTTCTAAATTGTTTATAAGTCGTACAAAGTGTATTTATTATGTCTAAATTTCTTTAAGTAAAAAAATTCTTTGCCATCCATAGCAGTATGTTATCCAATTTCATAAGTATTCTTTGTACATGATAACTTTAATTGTACAATATACACTATATTTGGTGTTAACTACCTCTATATATTTTTTTATCTTAAACAAGCCAAAGAAACTGTCAACTGCTGTTCAAAAGGTGAAGCATCGTAAGAAGGTTACAAGGAATGCACGCAAAGTTTCCGGTGTCGGCATGGATCCTGAATTCTTCAACTTTAGTCGTAAAGGAGAACATAGGCTGGTAGGTTTTTTTTTTCATGATTTACCGTCATATTTTTTTCATTTTTTCTGTTCACTTATGTTTTGTTTTCTTTCAACGCATTTAGCGGCTTCCTGTTGAGGTTGTAAATAGAGTAGGCCTGTCTCAAATCTTGCAACCTATATCTGTGCAAAACATGAATGGTGATGTTGAAGTTTACGAAACAAAGACTGAGTTAAACGGTGGTACGTTACGTTACACCGTTGATGGTTGGAGGAAATTCATGGAAGATAACCAGTTGCAGTTTGGACACATGCTGCACTTCGTATATGTAACTTCACAAAGGAAAATTGTATTGAATGATGTAACTTCGATCTAAGGAAGACTGGTATACATTTTGTTTAAAACAGCTATGGTTCGGTAAGTTGTTTGTTAGTCTTATAAATAGATACATTTTGGTGGTTTTTTGTTGATGAACATGAAAACTTTGCTTAGTTTACTATGGTTTAGTTTATTTAGATGTTTTGTAATGATACCAATAACTTATTTTGTAATAGGTTCAATGGTGTTAGTGTTAGATTTATCTATTTTAGTAAGTAGTTACAATCTTAATATTTCCACAATTCAATTTCGTTATTTAATTTGTAAGACGTTATCAATCTCATCTTCCATAAAAAATATTGAATATAAGGTAAGTAAATTTATTTATGGAAATTTATATTACATTTTAATCACTTCCAGAAGTAACATATTACATAAATATATTTCCATTTTTTGGTATATTCTATCTCTATATATTGATATAGAGTTGTTTCAATTTCTTAGTTATATATCACCATTTCATTTCGTATTGTCTGATTCAATCAGAATTGATCAAAACACGTTTCTTCCGTTGCTAATTTGGTCTTGGTGTTTCATCCTTTCAACTCGGTTAGTATGTTCACTTTGTATTTTAATCTATTGTTATTCTAATTATTTAACATTTTAAAACCGGACTTGTATGTTTTTTTTTTCACAACATTTGTTTTCGCATAGTATAATTCACTTAAGTTACATTGTTGTGATTAAAATGTATCTTTATATTAATATATATATAGATATCTACACAAATCATCATTGTTATGTATTTTTTATTTTTTTTATTCCGATGTAGTTCAGATCATGGAAGCTATTGATTTTGACACCTTAGTCGTTGAAGTTTTGTCTAGGCTCCCTGCAAAATCAATTTTTCAATTCAAATGTGTTAGTAAAGCATGGTGTGCAGAATTATCAAGTAATCCGTTTGCCATTTTGCATTGTGTATGCCTTGATAAAGCTAAAAATCGGAAGCTAATATCTTTGAATGATATGTCAATAGATGTTGATAACGTAATCTGTGGCAAAATTGAATTTGGTTCAACGAAAAGTATATCTTTTCCTTTCGAGACTCCATCACTGTCATTACGTTTTCTTTCTTCTCTCGACGGACTTTTATTAGTTTACTGTATTAGAAAACTTATCCTTTGGAATCCAACTACTAATTGGTCTACTATTTAATCTGATGACTACCCTAAACATGGATACGATCACGAATATGATACGGGCGCTATCTACTACGATCAATCTAACAACCTTAAAGTACTCCACATCAAACGTCGATACAATAATGTATTTGCAAGTGTCTATTCTCGACGTTTTGGTATATGGAGAGATGTCGAATTCATGAATGCAACTAACTTTGGTTCAAGTTCTTATGCGTGGTCTGTTGGAACACTATCCGCTAAGACTGTATACTTCATAGTTTCAAAATCTTGGTGGGTAATTGGAAAGAAGTTTATAGTTGCTTTTGATGTTTTATCTGAAACATTCAAACTTATTAATTTTCCTTTGAGTAAAGATCTTATTCCTAGCCAAGGGCATCTTATCACATTAAACCGGAAGATTCACATGTTTGTTGTTTCCGAAACCGAAGAGCTTATTGTTGAACTCTTCAAACTCGAAGGTGAAGTATGGCATAAGGTTTTATCTTTTCAGAATTCTCAAACAGTTTCTTTCCAAAGTAGGCGGCACCAACCACATATAATGCATTACAACCAATGGATTTTAATGAGTGAATGGGGACATATGGTTACCGTTAAACTAACATGCGAAGAGTTGCATTATTTACAAGATGTTGATATGTTTAACGGAGTTAACGGAGCGTTATTCATAGAGTCTATTATTTCTCCTTTTAGTTAGAAGTTATATAATTTGTTTTGGTTCTGTTTTTATTATTTCCAAGTACTTACTTTATTTATATAAATTTTTTGTTTTATTTTTTTTTATAAATTATGATGTTTTTTCATATTATTTTTTGTTCATTAATGTTAATTCATTCTATTGTTGATATAGATTGGTGTCTAACATTTTTTTGTTTATATCCGTTTACATAAATTTTATGATTTATGAGTCCGTATAAAATAGAGATCGATGTACACAATTACCACCATAATGTTTATTAATAGTTTATATATGAATCTGGATTGATTAAATACTACTTAACCTGTGATCCAACATACCAACTCTTTAATGTAACATTTTTTTTTAATTTCCAGCAATGCCTAAACGACCAAAGACTGACTCCATATACAATGACATTGATAAAGAAAACACCCAGGATGGTAAGTTTTTTAAAGTTGTCCATTTTTTTCCTACTCATTCATAAAAAAACATTAACTTTAAGATTAGCTAGCACATGATAATTAGTTTAACAACTATTTGAGTATATATATATTTTTTTTATGCGCAGTTCACCGAAATGGAAACACATCCACCGACATTGTTAACGTTATAACACTAATTCTTTCATTGTCCATTTCGATTCTTTTACGCCTACTTAGTTAGTTAGCTATTATGCTCGAATTGTTTATTAATTCTTTCATTTTTTTATTTATGTCTCTTCAAAATTCGACGAGGCAGAAGACCTTTGTCAAGCATAACCAATGGTATTATTTTAGCTATATATTTTTATAACAAAATGAAAATTATCCTTTCTTGATTTACAACTAACTATTTTGATTTGTTTTTGTTTGTTGATTATAATTTTTGTTAATATGTATACGATTTTCTTTTAGTTGTCCTCCCAATTGTTACTCAAGACGAGGCATCTCATAGAAGGAAATTAAGGAAATTATACTTGGATAATAAGAGATCAAATGGAGGAACTACATCATCATCCCTCAATATTGTATCCACCAATATTAATTCCACTTCCAGTTCGTGTGTCACATCAACCACACGCACATCATCTTTGAATTGTAATTTTCCAAGGCTATCATTCGGAAAACATAAGTTGGTAAGCAAACCACGTATTTCATCTCCTATACCAATGATCGATTTGACCACAGAGGAAACCGTACAACGAGATCCTTATAAAGGTGTTTCTACAGGTTAGGTTTGTTTATAAGTAATTCTACATAATGTAAAAATATCAACTCATGAATATGTATATCTTATTATTTTAATGAATGTTGTAAATATAATTCTAATGTTGTATGTTTTAACAGATTATTTGGATCATGGTGATCAAGTTATTACTTGTGAAGTTTGTTATGCAAAGTTATGGGATGCAGAGAAAGGAAGCGGAAGAAAAGAGGGTGGCAAAATATGTCATATGTTATGTTGTGGTTATGCCAAAGTTGTGTTACCTGATTATAAATCTGCGACACCTTATTATAAAAGTCTATTCATGTCCAATGATAACGAAAGCAGGCACTTTTTGAAGAACATTCGACGTTACAATTCTATGTTTGCGTTTACGTCAATGGGTGGTAAGGTTGACCACACCGTTAATACTGGTAATGCTCCTTTTTGCTACAGAATTAGTGGTGAAAATTATCATGCTATTGGTAGTCTTGTGCCAGAAAACGGAGGGAAACCTAAATTTTGTCAGTTATACATATACGATACTGAAAATGAGTTGGCAAACAGGCAATCAGTTTTTAGGTACCATGCAAAAACTTAATTTTTTTAATAACATTTATTTTAACTATATATTGATTTACTATGTCAATTTTATGAAACAGGTATTCAGACGATGCTTCCTCATCAACTTCTTCAGACGAAAACTGATAATAAGCTGATACAACAAATCAAAGAAATGTTGGATGCCAACAATGTGCTTGTGAAAATTTATAGGATGGTTAGAGATTGCTTCCAACAGAATCCTAATACTACTTTAAAGCTTCGCCTTATTGGGAAAAGAGAACAAGATGGTCGGACTTATAACTTACCTACTTCCTTCGAGGTTGCCGCTCTTATTGTTGGAGATATTGATAACGCTCTTGAGAATAGAGATATCGTTGTCGAAACACAAACAGGTTCATTAAAAAGAATAAGTGAGTTGCATCCTTCCTATCTTGCACTTCAGTATCCTATTTTGTTCCCATATGGAGACGACGGTTACAGAATTGACATACCCCATAGGGGTGTCATTGATGTTACTAACAAGAAACGTCCGAATTGTACAATGAGAGAGTTCTTTGCGTATCGTGTACAAGATCGTAGTAACCACTTTTCATTGATTCTAAATTCTCGACGGTTATTCCAACAGTTCTTGGTTGATGCTTATACGATGATTGAGAGCGAGCGACTTAACTTTATAAGATTTCAGCAACATGATCTCAGGTCTGATATATACGAGAGTATCCACAAACTAAGATATAACGGCCAACAAGATTTGTCTAAGGTTGGAAAACGTATTTTCCTTCCATCTTCGTTTACAGGCGGGTCACAATATATGATGCAAAACTATCTAGACGCTATGGCTATTTGTAAATGGTATGGTTATCCAGACTTTTTTATAACCATTACCTGCAATCCCAAGTGGCCGGAGGTTCAAAGGTTTCTTAAGGACACAAATCTTAATCCGGAGGATAGGCCTGATATTTTATCGCGAATATTTAAAATAAAGTTGGATGCAATTTGTAAAGATTTCAAAGACCGTCATTTGTTTGGAAAAGCTTCAGCTGGTATGTTATTAAATTTACTTTTTTAAACATGATCTCAATTATATATAACAGTTTCTTACCTTTTTGTGTAGTTGTTTACACTATTGAGTTTCAGAAGCGAGGATTGCCTCATGCGCATATGTGCTTATTCATGGAGAATGATTACAAACTTCCAACTGTAGACCATGTTGATCAGTTTATTTCAGCAGAAATCCCTGATATAAACCAAGACCCGGAACTATATACGCTTGTGAAAGACCATATGATTCACGGTCCATGTGGTAATGCTAGAATGAGCTCTCCATGTATGGTTGATAGAAAATGTTCAAAAGGTTTTCCCAAGAAATTTCAAGATCACTCAACCTTGGATTGTAATGGATTTCCCTTATACAGAAGAAGAGATGACAGTTCATTCGTTTTAAAAAATAGAATTGAGTTAGACAACAGAAGTGTTGTACCTTACAATAAAAAACTTTTGAAAAGATATCAGGCGCATATAAACGTTGAATGGTGCAACCAAGCGGCGTCAATAAAATATTTGTTCAAATATATTAATAAAGGGCCTGATAGAGCAACAGTTGCTGTGTGTCACACCCCAACCGATGGCGGAATCATCGGGGCGCGGCACTAGGCGAATCAGATTGCTCAAGAGAATCCATAACAACTATATTGCGATAATATTTATTACATTTGTCATCCCATACTAACAAACAATACAATCACGTAAGTCATCACAGATTTCTTGTCCTCTCGAACAATTCAAATCCGACAACCTAGATTTTAGATGAGTTTCTAGACTTCCTAGCTTGATTTGATGTAAACTTCGGCTAAACCTGCAACATACGTTAAAACTTTGTCAATACAAAAGTATTGGCGAGTATACAGGTTTGATATGTGTAGTATGATAGATTGAAAGTGCTGCGAATTTCCACATGCATAAACGTAATACACGACATATATACTCACAAAACTGATACTACCAGCTAAGTCCTCGATGCTCGACTCTTTGATGGCATAACTAGACCCCGTCGGGCGAAATAGTACTATACTAGTCTTGGTGGGACGTCACGAGTATAAGTCCTAGCATACATGTACTAGCATCACGTATATCTATGCAAACAGTTATTCGCAAGTGATAAATAGTCCAATTAAATCATTCGTTTGATAAGTTTGGTTTTTTTATGGAACGTATGTTACACCCAAAATTCGATAAAAGGGGTCAAGTATACTCACAGGGGTTGGTTGTGGATTGAAAGGAGCACTGAGAATAGGTTAGCCTGAATAGTTCGATAACAATACAATGAGTAACGCGGAAAAAGTAAACAGTGGAAACTGGATCGGATAGACCAATCGATCGGACAGCTGTTCGATCGAGTGGGCTGTTCGATTGGTTTGAAAGTCCGTTCGAACATCCATTCGATCGGCCGGCTGGCTCGATCGGCTGGTTCCTTCAAGTGGATTGTTTCTTCCTTTGATGTGAAGGATGTGTTTGTGTATGATGGTTTGTACTACCTTTCAAGTTGGCCGATCGAACAGCTGTTCGATCGGTTAGCCCAACCGGTCGGTTAGCACTTCATTGTTTGCAAGTATGTCACTCGATCGGTTGGCATGTTCGATCGGGTGACATTCCAATGTTTCGAAAAGTCTAAGTGTTTTGAAGTATAGTATCTCATGATTCGGGTAGTAATGATTACAATCGAGTGGCGTAGTCGATCGACCAGCACCTCGTCAATACTACACTTTGTGAGTTGGTGGGTCTAAGTGCTAGTCGATCGGTTAGCCTAACCGATCGGCTGGCTTAGTCGTTCGGTTGGGCTGTTCGATCGAACAGCCTAGCCGTTCGGCCAGCTTCTCGATTCGGTTAACCTTTCACTTAACACTTGGTTATTCCCGTTAATTGTTGATGTTTTAGAGATATTTTGACTACGAGTTGATCCACAAAACTGAAGTCCCTACTTAGCCTACTGACTCGAGCAGGAATCACCCAAGCTCGGCCAGAGGCGGTTTGGAACTTAGTTTAACGTTTAACCCGAAATCGGTATATCTCTCGGTAGAACCCGAATCTTGAACCATGTGTTTGTTCAGAATGGTTTGTAAATCGGTTCAAGTCTCGTTTTCACCCTTTTGAGTGTAAAAGAGTTGAAAGATAGATGAAAACCCATCTTCCAATCCCTTTCCACCGTGAAATGTTAAGATCTTTGGAAGATTTTAGGTCATCTATGTGGAAATCGGTTAGATCTAAGCTATTCATGGTGGAATGATGTCAAAACTTAGTGTCCTTGAAGAACACATGATGACATCACCCAAGAACACCTAGATCTTGGTGATTTCATGGATGAAATCCAAGTTTTGAAAGATAGAAGGATGGAGAATCGATTAATGAACAAAAACGTACAAGAATTAGAGCAAAATACTTACCGGTTTGAGAGAAATCTGAGATTTAGTGAGAAGAAGAGGCTGGTCGGTCAGAGCTTTTCCAAAAGTGGAAAGTTTGACAAGGACAGCCCTATTTATAGGCTTCCAAAAGAGGAAAGGGTCAGCTGATCGAACAGCATCCCTGATCGAACAGCTGCCCGATCGAACAGCCTGTTCGATCGGCTAGCCTGTTCGATCAGGTTGCCCTGTTCGATCGGCTAGCCTGTTCGATCAGGTTGCCCTGTTCGATGGGCTAGCCTGTTCGATCAGGTTGCCCTGTTCGATCGGCTTGCCTGGTTTTGAGTGTTTCGCGACGATTTTTTTTTGATATTTCGAGTTCGATAGTTGAGGAGTAGAGTAGGATAGAGTTTCTATTCAAATTACTTTTAGTCTCAACTACTATATCTAACATACAAGCATCCTTACAACCATTTCGGGTTCGATTTCCATTGAGTTTGATTCACCTTTGAGTTTTGATTGATATAAAAGTACACATGCACAAGTAACACATAAGGCACACACACACGTATAAAAGTACTAAAATCCCCACACTTGAGTTTGATGATCGATTTACGCGTGCCTTCGAGTGCGTTCTTCGATGTGATGTGCCACAATGATTATCGGGGCACCACTTACTCGTATTGCTATCATCGTCATGACGGCTGGAGTCATAGCACTCACCCGATAGTCCTTGTTAGCGTTGATTACTTACGTTTTGACACCTCACGCTCATCGAGAAGGGTAGTTTAGGCCCATATTCGACATCATCGTGAGTGTTATGCAAAATAGGTTTGTAATAGCGATAGAATATGCGTAATTATTCGATTGTACTTCGATTTAGCGATATAATTGATATAGTTACATTATGATCCGAATCTCCGGTGCTAGGCGTAACGAGTGTATCGAGTAGTAACAACGCACGAAGGTGCGGGTTGTTACAGTATCCCCTCCTTTAGGAAATTTCGTCCCGAAATTAATCCCATGGTAGGGTCGTAGAAGTTGATGCGATTGAGAGTAGAGATTATTAGCGTCTAGATAACGAGCGATCGATTACGATTTGGCGAGTGAAAATAGAGAGAGCATACGATTCGATTACTTAGAAGTGATAACACACATATAAAAGCAATCCCATAGCGTTTTAAACTTACCAATACTCGATTAATTTCCGAAGCTAATTAAGAAAAATCTCCTCATGGCGCGGTGTCGACCGTTTTGATGTCCACACCAGCGCTATGTGGAGGGTTTTGTTATTTGATAACAGGTTTTGAGTTTTACATTAAAAGAATCAGGTGGCAAAATAAGTTTTAAGAAAACTTTCCTACAACGTGGGTTCGAGCGGAACTCGACTGCCGAACCCTCGTTCTCGGGAAGATTCCTGTCGGTCATTGCAAAGGTTTTTAAGAAAAGAATTGGACTTATGAAATTTTCATTGGGCACGGAGCCAAACCGATTCAATGTTTTCTCCATGTTGTAAGGAATTTCATTTGTCCAACGGTTTTAGTAAAAATTTTATAAAAATAGGTTTTCCTTAATACTATGGAAAAATAACTTACATCGGGCCCCACGTGGCACCTTCCCACAAAAGTTCGTTAATATGGTTAAAACACTTATATATAGGAAGTACCAGCGGCGTATCCACCATGCTTTACCCATATTAACTCTGTTTCATGAGGCAGTGTCATGCGTGCCGATAAGACACAGATAGAATTTCGATTCCCTTGATCCTAGCGATGAGGTGCTAGACCGAGTTTTGAATAGAAATAAGTTGGATGCAAACCAAGCGTAGGCAGCGGGTGCGAGTAGTCCGGTCGCACAACGCTGGTATGGTATGCTTGGTTGGGCAACGAATGACACGATTTTGATTCGGGTAAATGAGATTTCGATTTGATTCCACACGAAGTTCGCATGGCACGTTTCCACAAGACTTGCTAATATGACAAACGCCATGTTTCCATATTAGTTTTATCTTGTGAAGCAATGTCATGCACACTAACATTACACCACCTGCGATGACTTCCAAGTAACATTCGAACATCGATAGACAATAGATCCCAACAGTTTGACAAGCGACGATTGTTGCGTTGCGAGTGATAGACGATTGATTGAACTGATTACACCACGAATAGTACTAAGGCTAGCCCACACGGCCTTTTTCCACAAAGTCAACTAATATGGTCAAAACATCACCATGTTTCAACCTTGTTAGTTTCGTCTCGTGAAGCGAGGTCTTGTGCGCCAATATGACACGTAGAATGCGTGCATTGATAAGTAATAGCGAACCACGTTAAGAGTATCGAGTTGATGGATTAGGTGCGAGGCGCGTCAATAGTGGAAGACGGCGAGTGGTTCTCGATACTCGTCTAGCGAATCCACAATAGGCGATCCACACCAGCTGATAGAAGTTCACACAATTGACAACAACTTAGCGTTAGAGATTTCTAGACAAACACATGATGCGATTGCGATTTCGAGCCACTTATCGAATGATTTGATTGCGAGATTGATCCGGCAAAACTGCGATTAAGTTGCGTTCTAGACTTTACGACCAGTCTCGCGTTGCTCCAATTGCTCTTCGGGGTGAACTTACCTAAGTTCATCGATGTGGCAATTTGTGTACGCGGACTTACGAGAAGCCTCGCAGTGATGCGGTTTAGTTTTGTTACGCCTTGTGATTGATGGTAGAGTGTCAAATTAACCATAATAGTATAATAGGTCTAATAACGTCCAACTCCACATGGCACTTTCTTCACGAAGTTTCGGTAGTATGGTAAAGCGTACCCCCGCGTCACCCCTACTACTTATGCCCCGTGCTTTGGTGTCACACTTTGTTGACACGACCAAGACCCTTGACCGTGCTTTGAAACGTTATGGCACTATTAGAACTTCACTACGATCTCCGTGCACTGACCAAGGTAATCCCGTGTGCACCCGTGATTAGTTGTCCCTTGCACGTATACCGTACCTCATTCTAAGAGTGTTATAGGGATAAAATACATAATATAGTACATAGTGCTAGCGTTTAGATAGTGCTTGATTGTAAGAGAAATAGAATCCACATGCGATGATATATGAAATAAGTTCCAGAAATGATAGCGATAAGTCGGATTATTACAACAACATTAGGATCAAAATGACGTTGTTGTGGATACTTGCGGAGACGGCGGTTGCTGATGACTTCCTTCCAGGTTACGGTCTTGTACGGCACTGCGACGTATAATGCCCATACCAGTTGCAATTTGCGCAATAGCGACATTTTGCTTCTAGCGGGTGATGATACGTGCATGTGAAACACAGGGGATGAGATCCATTGTAAGCTCGCTTTGACTGAACTGGGACTGATCGGAGAGGTTCGGGTTGCGGCAGTCCAGTTGTTGAAGAGTCTGGGCTCACGGTCCTTCGTTTGCGGCTCGGTTGGGCTTCTTGAGTTGATGCAGCGTCGTCTTCGGATTTGCCTGACGATTTAGCGGAGGCATTGTCGGAGTAATTCTTAGAAGAATCCTCCGAGGAGCTGTCAGATGATCCATCGACCGATTCTCCAGAGGAATCGTCGGACGAGTTGATGATGATTGCTTGATGAGCTCGTTTGACAGGCTTCTTGGAGAAGAATCCGTTTACGACTCGTTTGCTATTGAGCTCTGCAGCTAGACGGTAGGCTTCTTCGATGGTAGTAGGTTTTGCAGCTTCGACAAAATCACCCACACACTCTGGTAAGCCACGAATATACTTCGCGATAGCTTTCTTCGGAGTGTCGACTTGACTTGGGCAGATTATGCTGAGCTGTTTGAACCTTGCTGTATAGCTCGCATTGTCACCTTCGGTTTGCTTGATTTCCCAAAATTCGTTCTCTAGCTTCTGGACTTCGTGAGGGGGACAATATTCTTCCTTCATGAGTTCCTTCAGCTCACCCCATGAGAGGGCGTAAGCTGCGGAGATCCCACGTTTGTTGCGTTCGGCGGTCCACCATTCGAGTGCTCGGGATTGGAATATTCCGGTGGCGCAAGTAGTTTGAAGGTCCTCGGGGCACCCACTCTGACGAAGGGTAACCTCGATGGCATCGAACCACTGGAGTAATTGAGAAACATCTCCTTCACCCGTGAAAGGCATCGGATCACAGGCTTTGAAGTGTTTGTAGAGGAATGCAGATTCCGTCTTGACGTCTTCCGGGGCTCGAGAGTGGCTTTGAGAGTGCACTTGCGCGACAATTTGAGGAATGAGCTTGACCACTTCCTTGGTCACAGTTGAGGCAATCCTCTTATCGGCGCGTCGTTGGGCTCTTCTCCTAGCTACTCGTCTCGAGATCGAGTTGTTGGAAGGCATCTAGACAGAAGGATTCGGAATGAGATTCGATCATAATGATTTCTGAACTTTTGATGCGATTTGATTCGATCAAAACTCGGTATAGAATTTAATTAAACACATAGGAGCCACATAGGAAAAATACTAGATTCCTAACCTCTCACATAATTGATTCGTTTTGTATTTAATACATATATAGATATAGTTGTAGGTTATACATAGATATTGGTTCAGAATTCGCGAGGACGCGATGAGAGAAATAGCGTAAGCGAATTCGAGTACTTAGGCGTTTGTTTCGTTGCGATCATTCGGTCTTTGTTTTAGATTGCGATGGCTGTGCAAGTTGTGCGCTTTGTAAATCGAGGTTTGTAAATTCGATAAATCGAGAAATCGGTAAATCGTAAAGCTTAAATTTGAAAACTCATAGACGTAAACCATACACGTAAAATTTAGATGGAATGCCTTGGGTGCTTAGGCGTTGACTACCCAAGTAACCCGACTATACCCAACAAGTTCGGGCATACGCGTTGACCTAGGGGACTCATGCTTCCACTGGGATGCAGCTCCTGACATTCGTCTCTCTAGTCTTCGCGTAGCCTGAGTCGTTGTTATGGTCGTGACCTTGGTGAGAGCTTTTGTAAACCATTTTATGGAGTGGAACAGTTGATTAAGGTATGGGTTTCACCCCTGGCTTAACAACTTCGTTCCCATTTGTGGTTGTGCTCATCGAATAAATCCGAGAGTTCCACCAGAATTTCGAAATGGAGACCTTTTGTCGAGATGTGGATGTCACTCCTAGCTCAACAAAGAGTTCTCGTGCTAGAAAAATACGCTGAGTGAGTGATCCTATCGAGAGTTATTGGTTTTCACACCTGGTCTCGACTAGGTCACTCGGTTTTGTTATGCGAGTAGTTTTGAAAACATGTGTATTGTGTCAGCCTTAGGAAAGGCTAAGTAACCTTCTAGCCTTAGGAAAGGCTCTTTGTGTGAAGCTGTAGTATGCGGTGTTCACACAATAGTTGTAACTTTTCAACAAATTCGATCGAGAGTAGCAAGTTGGCCCAAACAAACCCTAACGAGTTCGTAAGAGTCGGCCTGTTGGTACTTAGACTATAGACTAGGTCACTTTCATAAGACATCGACCCGGACTAGGTCGAGTCTCAAACTTTGCCTAATTCCCTATAGTTATGGCTCTGATACCAATCTGTCACACCCCAACCGATGGCGGAATCATCGGGGCGCGGCACTAGGCGAATCAGATTGCTCAAGAGAATCCATAACAACTATATTGCGATAATATTTATTACATTTGTCATCCCATACTAACAAACAATACAATCACGTAAGTCATCACAGATTTCTTGTCCTCTCGAACAATTCAAATCCGACAACCTAGATTTTAGATGAGTTTCTAGACTTCCTAGCTTGATTTGATGTAAACTTCGGCTAAACCTGCAACATACGTTAAAACTTTGTCAATACAAAAGTATTGGCGAGTATACAGGTTTGATATGTGTAGTATGATAGATTGAAAGTGCTGCGAATTTCCACATGCATAAACGTAATACACGACATATATACTCACAAAACTGATACTACCAGCTAAGTCCTCGATGCTCGACTCTTTGATGGCATAACTAGACCCCGTCGGGCGAAATAGTACTATACTAGTCTTGGTGGGACGTCACGAGTATAAGTCCTAGCATACATGTACTAGCATCACGTATATCTATGCAAACAGTTATTCGCAAGTGATAAATAGTCCAATTAAATCATTCGTTTGATAAGTTTGGTTTTTTTATGGAACGTATGTTACACCCAAAATTCGATAAAAGGGGTCAAGTATACTCACAGGGGTTGGTTGTGGATTGAAAGGAGCACTGAGAATAGGTTAGCCTGAATAGTTCGATAACAATACAATGAGTAACGCGGAAAAAGTAAACAGTGGAAACTGGATCGGATAGACCAATCGATCGGACAGCTGTTCGATCGAGTGGGCTGTTCGATTGGTTTGAAAGTCCGTTCGAACATCCATTCGATCGGCCGGCTGGCTCGATCGGCTGGTTCCTTCAAGTGGATTGTTTCTTCCTTTGATGTGAAGGATGTGTTTGTGTATGATGGTTTGTACTACCTTTCAAGTTGGCCGATCGAACAGCTGTTCGATCGGTTAGCCCAACCGGTCGGTTAGCACTTCATTGTTTGCAAGTATGTCACTCGATCGGTTGGCATGTTCGATCGGGTGACATTCCAATGTTTCGAAAAGTCTAAGTGTTTTGAAGTATAGTATCTCATGATTCGGGTAGTAATGATTACAATCGAGTGGCGTAGTCGATCGACCAGCACCTCGTCAATACTACACTTTGTGAGTTGGTGGGTCTAAGTGCTAGTCGATCGGTTAGCCTAACCGATCGGCTGGCTTAGTCGTTCGGTTGGGCTGTTCGATCGAACAGCCTAGCCGTTCGGCCAGCTTCTCGATTCGGTTAACCTTTCACTTAACACTTGGTTATTCCCGTTAATTGTTGATGTTTTAGAGATATTTTGACTACGAGTTGATCCACAAAACTGAAGTCCCTACTTAGCCTACTGACTCGAGCAGGAATCACCCAAGCTCGGCCAGAGGCGGTTTGGAACTTAGTTTAACGTTTAACCCGAAATCGGTATATCTCTCGGTAGAACCCGAATCTTGAACCATGTGTTTGTTCAGAATGGTTTGTAAATCGGTTCAAGTCTCGTTTTCACCCTTTTGAGTGTAAAAGAGTTGAAAGATAGATGAAAACCCATCTTCCAATCCCTTTCCACCGTGAAATGTTAAGATCTTTGGAAGATTTTAGGTCATCTATGTGGAAATCGGTTAGATCTAAGCTATTCATGGTGGAATGATGTCAAAACTTAGTGTCCTTGAAGAACACATGATGACATCACCCAAGAACACCTAGATCTTGGTGATTTCATGGATGAAATCCAAGTTTTGAAAGATAGAAGGATGGAGAATCGATTAATGAACAAAAACGTACAAGAATTAGAGCAAAATACTTACCGGTTTGAGAGAAATCTGAGATTTAGTGAGAAGAAGAGGCTGGTCGGTCAGAGCTTTTCCAAAAGTGGAAAGTTTGACAAGGACAGCCCTATTTATAGGCTTCCAAAAGAGGAAAGGGTCAGCTGATCGAACAGCATCCCTGATCGAACAGCTGCCCGATCGAACAGCCTGTTCGATCGGCTAGCCTGTTCGATCAGGTTGCCCTGTTCGATCGGCTAGCCTGTTCGATCAGGTTGCCCTGTTCGATGGGCTAGCCTGTTCGATCAGGTTGCCCTGTTCGATCGGCTTGCCTGGTTTTGAGTGTTTCGCGACGATTTTTTTTTGATATTTCGAGTTCGATAGTTGAGGAGTAGAGTAGGATAGAGTTTCTATTCAAATTACTTTTAGTCTCAACTACTATATCTAACATACAAGCATCCTTACAACCATTTCGGGTTCGATTTCCATTGAGTTTGATTCACCTTTGAGTTTTGATTGATATAAAAGTACACATGCACAAGTAACACATAAGGCACACACACACGTATAAAAGTACTAAAATCCCCACACTTGAGTTTGATGATCGATTTACGCGTGCCTTCGAGTGCGTTCTTCGATGTGATGTGCCACAATGATTATCGGGGCACCACTTACTCGTATTGCTATCATCGTCATGACGGCTGGAGTCATAGCACTCACCCGATAGTCCTTGTTAGCGTTGATTACTTACGTTTTGACACCTCACGCTCATCGAGAAGGGTAGTTTAGGCCCATATTCGACATCATCGTGAGTGTTATGCAAAATAGGTTTGTAATAGCGATAGAATATGCGTAATTATTCGATTGTACTTCGATTTAGCGATATAATTGATATAGTTACATTATGATCCGAATCTCCGGTGCTAGGCGTAACGAGTGTATCGAGTAGTAACAACGCACGAAGGTGCGGGTTGTTACACTGTGGTTCCGAGCAATAATGAAAACGAGCAAGCAGAAAATGATGAAATTAAAGAGTATTATGATTGTAGGTATATATCGGCTTGTGAAGCCTCTTGGAGGATTTTTTCGAATGAAGTTAATTATATGAGTCCTTCTGTTATGAGGTTGCCTTTCCATCTTCCTGGACAACAAACAGTTTATTTCGGTCCTGATGAAGATATTAATCATGTCCTAAACAAGCCATCTGTGAACTCATCAATGTTTTTTTCTTGGATGCAACGTAATCAAGATCCTAACGACACCGTTGCACGTACACTAACATATGTACAGTTTCCACGTTTTTATGTGTGGAAGCTTGACCAGCGTATATGGGTTCCAAGAATAAAAGGAAAAACAATTGGCAGAATTCATTCCGTTTCTCCGTCTACCGGTGAAGCGTACTATTTAAGAATTCTTCTTAACAAAGTTAAAGGACCAACATCGTTTGATGATATTAAAATAGTTAATCATCAAGTGTACGATACTTTTAGAGATGCTTGCTATGCGCTTGGTTTGTTGGATGATGACTCGGAGTACACTGAGGCCATCAAAGAAGCAAATATATCAGGTAGCGCAGCTTATATTCTCAATTTATTCGCCACCATGTTACTGTCAAGCACTTTATCTAGACCTGAAGTAGTCTGGGAAAGCACATGGAAGTATATGACAGATGATTTTCTTTACAGATTCTCAAAGTATCATCGTGTTTCAGGTAAAATTATAAATTTCATATTATATTTTTCTTACGGTTACTAAAAATTTATCATTAAATGTATATGTTATTATGATTTTTCTCAGGTTTATCAATTCCTGATGAGCAACTAAAGAACTATGTTTTATGCGAAATTGAGAAGTTTTTAACTCAAAATAATTCATCACTTAGAAGATTTGTATCAATGCCTTACCTAGATACTTCATCTTTAGATAACTTTCGCTGTCGATTGATTAACGAAGAGCTTGCATATGACAGAACAGATTTACAAAATGTTTATCAAGGTCATGTGAATCTGTTAACGGATGAACAACGTTCAGTATATGAAGAAATTATGAACGCAGTTCATGGAGACAATGGAGGAGTATTTTTTGTTTACGGTTATGGCGGCACTGGTAAAACATTTTTATGGAAAACATTGTCTGCTGCAATTAGGTCAAAAGGTGAGATCGTATTAAACGTTGCATCTAGCGGAATTGCATCATTGCTGTTGGATGGAGGAAGAACGGTGCATTCTAGGTTTCATATACCTTTGAATCTTAATGAGGATTCCGTTTATCACATTAAACCTGACGATGATGTAGCTAAATTACTACAACAGACAAAACTCATTATATGGGATGAAGCTCCTATGGTTCATAAACATGCATTTGAGGCTTCGGATAGAACTATGCATGACATTTTCAATATCTCTAATTCATCCAGATCTGATGTTCTATTTGGAGGAAAGGTTATTGTTTTTGGTGGTGATTTTAGGCAAATATTACCTGTTGTTCCAAACGGTGGACGACAAGAAATTGTGAATGCCTCATTATGTTCGTCTTATTTGTGGAGGAAGTGTAAGTTGTTGACGTTAACTAGAAACATGAGGTTAACCGTTGGAAGACCGTCATTTGAAGTTGAAGAGATCAATAATTTTGCAAAATGGTTGTTGGACGTTGGTGAGGGAAATGTTGGTGGTTTAAATGATGGAGAAGCAATAATTGAAATACCACCTGAGCTTTTAATTGACAGCACATCTGATCCAATTTCTAGCCTGATTGATTTTGTCTATCCGTCAATCTTGGAGAACTACAATGATCGTAATTACTTTAGTACTAGAGCTATACTTGCGCCTAAGAATGAGGTGGTTCACGAGATTAATGACAGATTGTTGGCACTTTTCCCAGGTGAAGAAAAAGAGTATCTTAGTTCTGACAGTCTATGCCCTACTGAAGATGCCAATGCTGAACAGCAAAAAATATACTCACCTGACGTTCTGAATGGTCTTAAAGTATCTGGTTTACCAAATCTAGATTAGTGCTTAAAGTTGGTGTTCCAGTAATGTTGTTACGAAATATTGACCAACGAAATGGTTTGTGTAACGGTACAAGGTTAAAGGTTACAAAACTTTACAGCCATGTAATTGAAGCTGAGATAATTTCAGGTGGAAATATTGGTTCTCGGACATTCATACCTAGAATGAATTTGGTACCTTCCGACAAAAAGATTCCTTTTGCATTTCAAAGGAGGCAATTTTCAATAACGGTATGTTTTGCGATGACGATTAACAAAAGCCAGGGCCAGTCGCTATCTAAGGTTGGTTTGTACTTAAGGCAACCAGTTTTCACACATGGTCAATTGTACGTAACTTTATCTAGGGTTACAAGACGAGATGGAATCAAGTTACTAATACTCGACAATGAAGGCAGACCTACAAATAAAACAATTAATGTTGTATATAAAGAGATATTCAATGGCTTGTGAGTTTTTTTTTGTTTATCATCTATTTATCTTAGTTCACGTACTTTCTATAATTTTTGTTTCTATTCGAACGAACCTATAATAGATGTATCCATCTGGTGCTAATTACATCAGTTATTCCCAATTTTCGAATATCTTTGTTTACAAGATTGAGAAGATAACATGTATTGGCCTGTGTTATATATGACTCTACTTTCATGTGTTAAAGTAATTTTAGATGTCAACACTGCTGGTTCAAGTTTTATTCGCCAAAAAGCATGAAAACATCATGAAGATTTCGTTAAGAAAAACTTAATATCTAACGAACATTAGGGAGATGTAGTATTGGCACTTTGTCAACAATCTTAAAATATTATGTTTTCAAAATAACAGTTTACCGATTAAACGTTTAGAAATTGTATGTGTTTAGTTGGTGTAAAGCCACCCGTGTATTACACGGGTACTTAGACTACCCGTGTTACAATAATGACATAAATATTTTTAAGGTAATATTTTAAATATGTCACATTAGTTATCTAGTTACAAACATTAAATTTAATAGTTATGTTAATATTAACATATATAGTTTTAGGTTATCCAAAAGTCTTAAGTTATAGGATTTATTTTATAGTTTTGGAGATGGTTGTTTAGTGTATTTTTGTTATTTATATTTTAGGATAACATTGTCTTTTGGAGTTTTTTCTTCAATCTTCGTGCAGTTTACCTAAGGATCAAATAAACGTAAAACTGTGAGTAGATCTATTTCTTTTCCCCTTTTTATCTCTAAATATTTTTGGGGTGTATCATGTGTCATTGTTTCATATGTTTCTTATTTAAATCATCAACATGCAAAATCAATGTGTCGCTATGTGTTACGTTTAATTGTATCTATTTGTTTACTCGTTTTGTGTCTATTATATTTATTGTTTCATGTGAATCCACTGGCTGACCGGTTCCCTACGACCATGTATCACCAACATTATTTAAATCCGTTCTTTGGGGCTTGAATCTCGCATTGTTTCATTATCATTATGCCACGTTATGACATATGGTTGTGGCGATTGTTGGATTGTTATGGACATATAACTTACACTTGAAGTTAGATGTTAATTTATTTTAAAAATAATAAAGCAAAACATTTTATTTAAATTTAGATCTATTCACCAACTTTATGTTGACCCAAAAACTATTTTTACGCATGATACAAGTAACAAGGAGGGATTGAGTTGATGACGAAGACATGTAGGACATGCCTTAGATTAATAATCTGGATCTTATTTTATGTTTGATGATTTTGGATATTGTATGAATTATTTGGAAATTTTATGACATGTGTGACATTTTAATTTTGACATGCTTTAAATATTTAAACTTATAATAGTTGTCATAAGCTTTGGACAATCATCTCACCCTGACCGATAATCCATTGCGGGTCGGGGTGTGACATATTAGTATGGGAGCCAATAACTATAGAGAATTAGGTTTAGGTTATTAGACCCTTAGACTTAGACTATAGTTGATTAGGTGCCTTAGGTATCTTATGTGCTTAGTTGTTTATCTATCTTAGCTTACTAGTGGTATGCCCGCGCGTTGCGGTGGGTGTGTGAGTCTAACAACCTCTCATGATAGATTGTGCAATACTTCTATGGGAAAAGAAGATGCAGCATCAGAATCGTCTATCTTGCATCTTGTCACTTCTACAAGTTGTTACAACTTCTAAGGTACTAAATATTCACGCACGTTTGTTACATGTCCACATGCGAAGATGGAACACATACATGTCCTATAATCGCATTATACGTTTTATTATATAAATAATATAAAGTATGCTTTAAGAACTTGAAAAACTATCAAATTTAGGACTCTAATAAATGGAACCATGTAGTGACTCAGTCATGCATTTGACATATGAATCAAAACTTTTGACTTGTTGGGTTATATCTTGTTAATTATGCTCTTTAAAAAGAATTAAAAATATCTTTATTCTTTTCAACGATTTGAACGTAAATACAACACCAAAACTACATTATATCACAAAATTGTTGGCAGCATAAAAAGAGAAATAGGGCAAAAAAAAAAAAAAAAAAAAGAAGTGAAAAAGAGTCTTAGACAATAGGTCCACCATGGACGCCAACTCAGTAAAGCTTTTCTGGCCCTTTTAGCTTGTTATCATCTAAGAGACTGACTGAGAAGCGAGTAAATTAGCGAATAAATAGATCTCCTTGTACATTAAACAAAAAAATGTTTTAAAGACATAGCCAAAAATATGTCTAAAGCAACCAAATGCAAATATGGATAAGGAGTATAGTGTGGTTCAAAAGCAGAATTTTAACCCATAGTTGGACCTTCATACACAGCACAACATCGAAGTCCATATCAACTTTATGAGCTTAGGCCTTAGAAAGTCCATATACTGGACTCAAACAACAGCCTTGTAGCCCAACAACATTTCTAGGGATCTTTACCAGTGCCTACGGACAGCATGCCTCAGCCTTCTTGTCTGGACCAGCAACCTTGAAACCCCAACTTGGGGCCTTCAACTGTAGTGTAAAGGACCAGTTACAGGCCTTGTACACCAGCATGAGAACAAAACTATCAAAATATTTATAAACAAATTAGGTATTTTTAAATAAATATACTAAAAACAACTAACTTACATTCCTGTCATGGCAGAATCATAATCTGTGACATGCACCAGACACAATTCTTTCCAGTTTGTTTATGTTCCAGCCGAAGCTCTTGAAGGGTTCTTAAATCTACTTTTAACAAAAAAACGTAGTGTTATGTTTTTTTTTGTTATACTATATATGGTTTTGAAACTGATAATTCTTAGTATTTATATATATATATATATATACAGGTAGAGGATCCTGTAAAAAGTGCTCAAAGTGTGAGAAGTGTAAGAAGTGTATTATAACACTATATATAATACTATATAACACCATATAAACACCGTTTAACAATATGTAACAACATATAATACCATATAACACTATGTTACACTATATATCATTATATAACAAATATAACACTATACATCTATCATAGACATGCTATCAGACAACCTATAGTGTTATATTTGTTATATAATGATATATAGTGTTGCATAGTGTTATATGGTATTATATGGTGTTACATATTGTTATACGGTGTTTATATGGTGTTATATAGTATTATATATAGTGTTATAATACACTTCTTACACTTCTCACACTTTAGGCCCTTTTTACACTATCCTTACCCTATATATACATATATATATATATATAGTGGAGGGTTCAAATGAGAAGAATTTTTTTGTAAGAATAAAAAAGAACAAACTTCAACCAACAATAATGCTTCATTTTACTTCATTTAATTTTTGTGTTTAATATGGGTGTAAGGGTATATTGGTAAAATTAGATAGATCATTAATTCTTAGTCTTCCTTTTTAATAGCTCACTAAATTAAATTTGTAACTTATTTAAAAAATATATATATTTTCAAAGAAGAAAAAAATTAATTTAAAGTGTAGGATAAATTATGAGGTGTGTAGGATGAATTACGAGTTGTGTAGGATAAATTTCAGTATGTGTAGGATAAATTTCAAAAACGTGTAGGATAAATTTTGATGTGTCTAGGCAAAAATTTTAGTGTGTAGGATGATACTCTTTATGACTAATTAATTAGTCAAAAATAATAATAAATGAGATGAGATAAAAACTATTTAATGTTTTACAATTGTACCCTTTATTCTTTTTCTTCTCAATTTAATTTTCTTCTCAAATGAACCTCCCCTATATATATTATATATATATAGGGGAGGGCTATATAGAAAACCCTTATGTTTTTAGAAAACTCTGGAAACTCAAAACTTCCCCCATTTTTACCCAACCTCCCGACATTTGTTTTTTTGAAAAAAATAACACATGTAATATACATGTTTTTAATAGTTTTGGGCCAAAAAAAAAAAAACAAAAAAGCGCCGAAGGGATGTTTTTAAAAAAATAAACAAATTTCAGCAATGTCCGGGTGACTAACATGTGTTAGGCAAAAAAGGCTAAAACTTGCTGAAATTTGTTTTTTTTTTAAAACATTCCTTCGGTGCTTTTTTGTTTTTTTTTTTGCCCAAAAACTCTTAAAAACATGTATATTACATGTGTTATTTTTCAAAAAAAAAAAAAAAATAGTCCGGAGGTTGGGTTTTCTAGGGTTTTCTCAAAATGGAGGGTTTTCTACCTAGCTTTAGCCTATATATATATATATATATATATATATATATATATATATATATATATATATATATATATATATATATATATATATATATATAGGATAAGGATCCATCAGAAACCACCCTTTATTGCGAGAACCACCAGAAAAAATTTGAAAACAACCAAAACTACTTAAAAAAGCTTAAAAACACATAATTTTTTTAATTTTCCTTAAAAATCGCTATTTTTTATTTATAATTTTATTTATTTGTTTTATTTTTTTTGGTAAAAAGTTGCAGTTTAACTATTAAAAAACATTTTTATCATTTAGTTTTAGGGTTTAGCTTTAAGGTTTAGTTTTTTTGCATTTAGATTGGGTGGGGGGTTTTGGTTTCTGGGGGTGGGGGAGGGGGGGGGTTAGGTTTTTTAGGTTTTTTTTTTGTTGGGAGGGGGAGGGTTTGGTTTTTTGGGGGTTATTGGTGGGGTATAGTTTTTTTAGGCAGGGGGTGGGTGTTTAGGTTTTTGGGTTGTGGTGGGATTGTGGTGGGTGTTTAAGTTTATGGGTGGTGGTAGGGTGGGTTTATTTTGTTTATGTTCACATCAGTTCTCACGATAAGAGTGGTTCTCGCATGAACCCTACCTATATATATAATATAGGGTTAGGATCATGTGAGAATCACTAGGCTAATTGAGAAACTTGAGAAACATTCTAGACTACACATTTTCCCTAAGCTTTTCGTAATATACACATATGTATAGTTTAAAATTGACTATCTACATATGTGTATATTACGAAAAGCTTAGGGAAAAGTGTGGTATGGAATGATTCTCAAGTTTCTCAATTAGCCTAGTGTTTCTCACACGATCCCAACTCTCTCTATATATTTATGTAGGGGCAAAATCTAGGGAAAACACCCTAAAGTGTGAAAATGGTGAGAACATTTCACATCGGTTAGATCTTTTTTTTGGGTAAAGGGTTACACATCAGTTAGATCAAAACAATCTACGGACTAAAATGATACGGTGACGTTTTTGTTAATTAATATCAATGATTTTTGTAATGCCACGGGGTTCACTAAGGGTAAAATAGTCTTTTTACTAAATAAAGACGAAACACGCCACTTGCTGTCAAATTAATGACCAGAGGCTTTATTGTACCGAATAAAGATGCAAAACCAAAACACCGGAGACTTTATTGCTTTACATTCAATGTGAAAAAAACTCCCACCCAAAATCACGCGCCTAAAACATCATTATATAAATGAGCGTGCCATCCCTTTCATTGATCATACTCGAAAACAAAACACCAGTCTCTACAAAACGTCAAACATCAGAAACTTCAAAAAATTCACACACAGGAAAATGGAAACAATAGTCTCTTGGAGGTGTTCAACACTTCAATCAATAGGTTCGTTATCAAATTTGACTCCAGAAGAAGGAAGGGTTATGATGAAAACTATAAACGCCATACTGAAAATGGAAGAAGAAGTTCAGATGAGGATACTGGAACTTGGAGTTCCCATGGACAACTTGTGTGAGTAAACACAGACTATGATAAGGATATTGAGGAGAAAATTATGAATGATCCAATCATCGAATCATGGCGTTATGATGAAGATTATGAATGGGTGATGGTTGTGTGGAACGACGACCATGAAGAAGACCACACAGTTGATAACATACTGACTGGACATGGACTTGTTTTTAAAAAACAAGTATGCAATGCAATATGTTTAAACGCTGAGATGACCCCAATAGTGGCTTCATTGGAGACAATGTTTCAATGGAGGCGTCAAGCACTTGAGGACGAGGACGCCATTAAAAGTAAAGACGAAGATGAGCGATTTGGTGAGGAATCAGAAGAAAAAGAAAAAGGCGAGGGGAGCGATGGATACTTCTCGGACGTAATCCCATCCGATGATGAATTTTAGTTCTTTTATTTGTTTTTTATAATGTTTTATTTGCTTGTTTTCCTAAAATGAATGTTCTAATAATATTATGAACTATTATTTATCAAAATGCCTTGACATATTATAACTAACGCCAAGACGTTTGTTAAAACGGGTTAAAAGACAGTTTATAAACACACGAAAAACTAAAACGCCAAAAATGGTAAATGTAACATAACACGCCAAATTGTAATGTGTGGTCTCGGTTAAGCCAATTGCTTACGGAAACGAACGCCACAGATGGTAATAAAATAATAAAACGTCAATATGTAATTTTTTTGTTGTCTTAATCCAGATAGATACCGATGAAAAAAACAAAACAAAATAAACACCAAAAGTTGTTCTTTGCTACTGTTTTCTCTCGAAGACCGTGTCGATCTTCTTTTGGTGTATATCTCTGAAGCTTGGCTCTCCATCACTTTATAATTACTTTTTAGCTCAGGCCGTTTGTATCGACTCTCGTGATCATTTTTCCGTTGAGTATGACGCTGTGTTTCTATTGTAGTTTCATAATGAGTCATAAACTTAACAAGAGAATATTTCACTACAAAAAATTGCCATTTAGTGGCATACAAAAAATGCCATTATACCCCAAAAAGTGCCACCAACGGCCCTTGTAACAATGTGTGGCACACAAAATAAGTGCCACTAGAAGAGGTGACACTAAAGCCTTTTAGTGGCACTTTTTCATTCTGCCGCTAGAAATTTTTGGACTTTTAGTGTCACTCTTTTTTTGCCACAATATAAAAATGGATTTTTGTGGCATACATTTTGTGTCGCAAAAACTATTCATAATTACATACCCATACTATTTTTGTGGCACTTTGTTTTGCCTTAATGTAAATGACTTTTGTGGCACAAATTTTGTGTCAGTAAAAACAAACATCTTCTTTGCACTACAAATGTTCATCAAACTAATTTGATTACTTAAAACTGTTATTTATTTACAATATAAAATAAATCATACAGTCATAAGTGTCACTAATAAAACAATAGACATCTTCAT
Organism: Helianthus annuus; assembly: GCF_002127325.2. NCBI lineage: Eukaryota > Viridiplantae > Streptophyta > Magnoliopsida > Asterales > Asteraceae > Helianthus > Helianthus annuus. Next base: position 118,218,813 of record NC_035448.2, on the reverse strand, counting down.
CTTCTTTCTAATACGAAATGCCTTGTTATCATATGTAGTGTTCGATCCTAGGCATGCAAGCCCACCATCACATACATGTGTCCACTCCATCATGTCTCTCATGAAGACTCCGCTATCATCATCTGTACCTGATCCTGTCGACATATACAAAACAAAATTGATGCATGCTAGTTGACTAATAAGAGTCCCCAACGAAATTTTTATTTTAGGTATTACCTGGAACCCGCGTAGCTCTCAACATCCCACAACATGAACCAAACGTAACAGCCTCCAGCATAAGCCTTCTCAACCCACCAGATTTGATTTTAATAACTTCATCTTTAGAGGAAATCATATGTTCCTTTGGTTGGTAGGTCTACCAAACAAAGCTTTCGTATATTGCTCAATGATAGTAAAAATAACTATCATTTTATACATGTAAAATAACTAAACAAGTATCGTACTACAACTTGTGCAGGGATTAAAATTTGATATACAAGTAACTAAAAATTTGATTAAAAAATCAAAACACCATATATTTAATCTAGCCAATCTGTTATTCTAATCTAACATAATACATGCTCATCAATAAAGTCAATCATAACATATATATATATATATATATATATATATATATATATATATATATATATATATATATATATATATATATATCAAAAACCCGATTTTTTATAGAAAAGAACAATGATACACCTAGGGGTGTAAACAAGCCCAGAGGCTCGAGATGTAGGTAACGACATTGCCTTTTACGAATCCCTTCTTTAAAGAATATACATATGTTCCATCATGCTCATGCTCCTAAGCCATCACAACACATTAATAATTATTCAGATTTTAATGGTATACCTACACACATAAGTCTTTGTACCGAGACCCAGAAAGAAGAAACTGAAAAGATAAAAGATCAAATTATATACCAATTGGTCTTGTCGAAGATCATCCCCTTTCTTGAAGATGATCTTTAAACATCCGCCACTAGATGTTCTAAACGCAAGGCGTAAAGGATGCAATGCACTTTTAAATATTGATGAATCTGATGGAATGATCTCGGTGATAAGAACAATCGGTGCCAAAGGCGATTGTATAGGCTACGAATGTCACATATCAAGACGTTTAGTGTCAGGAGTCACTAGAGACGAGATTTTTCCCAAATACCCATTACCGATTTTGGCTATTTGGTACACGTATCAGTACCAAGTTTTATTGATTTCAGCATTCAGTATTTTCGGTATCGGTACGGGTATGGGTAAAAAATGGTATTGGTACCGATTGGATTATGAATGAACTTGATATCCTGCTTTATTTTCGTATTATGGTACGCGTATCGACTTTACATACTTGGTACCTTGTATTGTATTATTACTCGTACCGATTTTACCTTACTTGGTACCTGTACTGTATTGGTACTCGTACCAATTTAAAAGATTAAAAAAAAGTGGTACCAAAGTGGGTAACGTACTGAAATACCAGTGCCGATACCCGTACCCAGTTTTGTTCAGATTTGGTACCAGTATGGGTACGGGTATTGTATCGATCCCATTACTAGGAGTCACATAAGCTACAAATTTAGAAAATGCCTTCTAGAATGTATTACCTCCTCAAAGTATGTAAGTTCACTAAGAAGTCCCGAAAGAAGATGCCGAAGCTTTTCAATTTTCTTTTGAGTTCTGTCTCGTACGTTTCTTATGTCTCGCATTATGGAACACAGCTGAGCTGTCAATTCGGTCTGGCGAACGAGACTTTGCCATAACTTAAAGCCATTTCCACCGTCAAATGCCCCCATTCAAACGTAAAGTGATCACGAGTTGCGACTTTTAACTAATTCTATCTGTAATCACCAAACAGAACCTTACCTTTATCATATTTTCTTCCAGCAGCTCGTACGTACAATAAAAACATTTCGCGTATGCAGTATCATGAAGTTCGACAGCAACATACCATCTAAGGAAGCTAGCAAACTCGATGTTCGTTAGTGCTGGGAAATAAAATAAAAAAAATTATCAGATTCCAGAAAGTAGAAAACTAAAATTAAGATCCACTTTTCTAGATGTTACAGCTGGCATACAACACTGCACGAGAAACTGAGAAAGACGAGATTTATTTGAGCGTTCAAACCGCATAGCTTGAACCAGTTGAAGTAAATAACATTGGAGCTGTTCATCATCAGCTCTTTCGAGAACACGGACAACATGAGCACGAACCTATTAACATTAACATTTAAACATAGGTCAAAAGTTCTTTAAATACAATTTATAGATTCATATTAAACGAGCCCGAGCTTCGCTTATCGAGCTCGAACTGGCTCGCAAGCCTAAGCGAGCTTTCTGTTTATATATTTTTATTAATATATTAAACATATATTTATATAATAATAATTACCATTTATATAGATATAAAAAATAACTAAATTATATGTATAATAATAATTATAACTAATATAAATTAATTAATAAATACTAAACGAGTCGAGCCCGAGCTTGAAAAATTACCTTCTAGCCGAGCTCGAGCTTTCATATGTTATACGAGCTCGAGCTCGAGCCTGGTCGAGCTCGGCTCGGCTCGTTTTTGCACCATTAAGAGTGCAAATGAGATTCAATTAACAACCACCCAATATAGTTTGACAAATTACAATTTTTTGAGTTTTGATTACTTCTTAAGATTAGTGGCATAAGGAGGTAAAGTTTAAGGTGAGAGTGAAAGTGTGAATTAATGGCTTATATAATCTAAATAACATTAAAAGTGTGTGTCAAACAAAGATGGCACAAAAAAAGTGCCACTAAAAACATAAATTGGTGGCTTAAGAACTAAATGCCACTAAAACGTGTGTCAAGCAAAGCAAATATACGTAAAGTGCCATAAAAACCTAAATTAGTGGCATAAAAGCTAAATGCCACTAAAAGTGTGTGTCACTAAATGGACATTTTTTGTAGTGTTTTGCGTTACATACTTGACCAAAGAAGTGGTTATCACTCTCGGACCTCGATGTTGTACGCATAAGACCCGACAGAAACTCCATCCTGCACTATGTAGGGATCCATGATTCCCTAAGAGTAAAAATATCAGATAGTCAGTCGTTATCAGCTAGATTGAACTCTTCAATAACCTCTTCTCATCCTGATTCAAACTCTTTAGGTGTAACTATATCCATCTATACAACACCACAAATATGTTCCTTAAAGTTGGTGGAATTACATAACATTACACCAACCTACATACACACGAAAACGTCAAAGTGAAGAATGAAATGAAATATAATATAATTAGCTAATATAAAACAATTATGGTTGAAAACGGCACACATCTTAAGACGCCAAACATAAGTGAAAGCGAAAAAACTAACATAAATACCTTTAGAGAAAGTTTGTGCATCACATGCTACATGCATAGCCTATGCCTAGTATCCACAAATACAACAAAATAGCCTTCTTCATTGCTGGATCTTGGTCAGTGACAACAACTTTTGGTTGATCACCAACAACTTTTAAAAAAGAACTCTCAACAACCATATATATGTATCAGCAGTTCTGAAGCCAATAGTCAGCACCAAATGTGGCATTGTTGTGGTGATTATATATATCAGTGAAAGGTACAAACACAATAGAGTATCTACAAAAAAAAAAAAAACAAGTAGAAAAATCCTTAAAACACCAAAACACAAAATCCTTAAAAAAACATAGAGTATCTGAAAAAGAAAAAGTCATTGCAAAATGAAGCATGAAAATGCCAAAACAAAGAAAAATGAATTTCAGTTCATACTTGTTAGAACAGTAAATGGAGTCAAATGAAATCACATCACCAAAGACATGATAACTGCGTTTGCATTGATCATCACACCAAAAAGGCTCCTTCAACCGATTGTCATCGTCTCTGAAGTAATCGTATGAACAATTAGGCTGAGACAGTTTCTTTTAATGCAAATATCTCACAACCATGTCTGCATCATGATCATATTCCCCGATGAACATATTAATTTGCCTCTTGTAATTCTTAAAATCCACTTTACTTGAACCCACATTTTCAAAACCACCAAAAATAGTGTTCATAATGTTAAACGCCTTAACCGGGCCCAAGTTCAATTTAGACATGCTATGTATAACGTGCTTCTGAAGCTGATTGAGGTGTCGTTCTGACAGTAGGAAATGCTTATCAAGATGATGGACAAATTCGTGGTTATGCTCCTTAACAAACTTATACACCTTCCATAATCCACCCTCAAACTTTAGACAAATTTGTGCTCCACAACAAGTCCTCTTAGTAAAATTGGATCACATACTCCTTTCCTTCTGCTTCGAGTCCAATGTATCAACTTTCTTGTCCTTATATCTTCGAGATTTCATACACATGTAATACTTTGTATGTTCTTCTCCCTTGGCGTTTATCTTTTCAGTCCCTTAGTCCCTTTCCTGACAGCAAACTCACCAGCCATCGCGTACGTAACATAAAAACAATAATAAAATCAAGGCTTTCAAAAGTCATTCTTATCTTTGACTTTAGATCTTCTCCAACGTTGGGATTGTACAATGTAACCCGGTTTTGGGACAAATCCTTTCATTGGACGCATCAGGCTCGTCTAAAACCAACAAAAACGCCATGACACTAATAAGTGATACAGCAAAAGAGAAAAAAAAGAATGCGTATAACACAAAAGCCAAAATTAACATTAACGATACACGCCATCAAAAAATACAAGAAAAAAAGGAAAACGTGAATTATTTTTCAAAAACCTCATCCTTGAAAATAATACACGCTTTGAAATAATTCAATATTTCATATGCATATAACTGTATAATGAATGAACGTTCAACTATTGTCTTTATTAAAAGCCTTTAACCATAAAAAAAGATGTTTAGAACACAGACGCCAAAAATTGACATTAATGATACTAAAATAAACACTATTAGTCATAGATGATATAAAATGCCATGCATGAAATATAAATAGATCTAAAAGAATTATTAAAATTGAAACGCCATTAAACACATCAAATGTGAATAAAAAAAACGCCATGTCTAATATTGATGCTTGTATCAATTCCAAAATAATTAAGGATACTAAAATAAACGTAATTAGTCATAGATGATATAAAAAGGCATACATTAAATATAAAAAGGATCTAAAAGAATTGGGAAAATTGAAACGCCATTAAACATATCAAACGTGAATAAAAAACAAACGCCATGGCTAGTATTAATGTTTGTATTAATACCAAAATAAACGGCATTATAGCACATATAATAAACAAACACGAACACTTTTACATGAATTACTAGAACGAATGTCACGAAAATAAAAAAAATTAAATATGTATTACTTTGTAACTCGCAATCCATATCAGACGCCAGAGATCTCGGAAACTTAGAGAGGAGATAATAGATAACACAAAAAATTGGAGTTTTGTTTCAAAAGGAATAAACGCTTTGACAATGAAGGAATGTTTGGATAAATAACTTGAAAAATGACGATCATACCCCCGCATATTATTTAGCGCCAACACCACGTGTCGCCCCATGATCGGTTCTTACCGTTTCCACACTTTTAATCATTTTCCCCTGATCCCGTTTATATATATATATATATATATATATATATATATATAGGGTAAAGTTCATGCGAGAACCACCCTTATTGCGAGAACCGCGAGAACCAATGTGAACACAAAATAAAATCTAAAAAAAATCAAAAAAGTACTCAATTTTTTTTAATATTTTTTCTTAAAAAAATCGCTATATTTCGTTACCATAAAAAAAACTTTTTTTTTTTCGAGTAACAGTTATCCATGCACATGTGCATATGTATCATTACTTCGACAAATTCGGTAATACGTTATTAGGAATAGACAATTGCATTTTAATTTACAATACCATTCGCAATACACTATTTTTTACATTACCAATATTCAAAATGCACATGTGCATCATTAGGTATAACCATGATATAACGTGTTTTGGTATAAAAAGTTTGTGATTTTGAATGGAGAAGTAGGCCCATATATATGTTTTTTGGTTAGTTATATCTAGTATCGAGCCGGGGGTCTCACTGGAAGCAGCCTCTCTATTCCTACGGGGTAGAGGTAAGGCTGTCTACATCTTACCCTCCTCAGACCCTACCTTTGCTTTGCTATTGATGAGATTTACTGAGTATGATGATGATGATGGTTAGTTATATCTAGTGGTTGATGGTTTGGTTATAGTTGTCAATTTATGATGTAATATGTTTGATTTGATGGTATAAATGGTGTTTACATACATGTAATAAAGTGAAAATATTGGTAATGGTATTGTATTGTAATATAGATGGTAGGAGGTAATGGTATTGTATTATGGATGGTAGGAGGTAATGGTATTGTATTATGGATGGTAGGAGGTAATGGTAGTGTATTATGGATGGTATGATAGATGAAAGGGAAAGTGTATTCAAAGTAGTGTACCAAAACACCTTATTTCATGTTGATACATATAGATGCACATGTGCATTTCTAATATTGGTAATGTAAAAAGTATTGTATTACACATGGTAGTGTAAATGAAAGTGCAATTGTATAATAGTTGTAACGAATTACGGAATTTGTCAAAGAAATGACAAAAATGCACATGTGCATGTTTGTGTATTATGGATGGAATGATAGATGAAAGAGAAAGTAGTGTACCAAAACACCTTATTTCATGTTGATACATATAGATTCACATGTGCATTTCTAATATTGTTAACGTAAAAAGTAGTGCATTACACGTGGTAGTGTAAATGGAAGTGCAATTGTCTAATATTTGTAATGAATTACGAAATTTGTCAAAGAAATGATACAAATGCACATGTGCATGGATAACTGTGACTCGGATTTTTTTTTATTTTGAATTTTTTTTACTGTAAACGAAATATAGCGATTTTTACAAAAAAAATAGGATTTTTTTTTTTGGGTGCTTTTAGGTATTACTGTTTGTGTTCACACTGGTTCTCGCGGTTCTCGCAATAAAGGGTGGTTCCTAACAGATCCTTCTATATATATATATATATATATATATGGTAGGGCTATATAGAAAACCCTATATATATAAAAAACCCTAGAAAACCCAACCTCCTGACATTTTTTTTTTTGAAAAAAATAACACATGTAATATACATGTTTTTAAGAGTTTTGGGCCAAAAAAAATCAAAAAAGCGCCGAAGGGATGATTTAAAAAAAAAAAATTCAGCAATTTCTGTCTTTTGTGCCTAACACATGTTAGGTAACCGGACATTGCTGAAATTTGTTTTTTTTTTTTAAAAAATCCCTTCGGCGCTTTTTTGTTTTTTTTTGGCCCAAAACAATTTAAAACATGTATATTACATGTGTTATTTTTTTCAAAAAAAAAAAAGAATGTCTGGAGGTTGGGTAAAAATGGGGGGAGATTTTAGTTTCCAGAGTTTTCTAAAAATTTAAGGGTTTTTTGTCTAGCATTACCATATATATATATATATATATATATATATATATATATATATATATATATATATATCCCTAGAGGAATATCAAAATTTTCGATCGCAATACAAAAAAGAGTAAATTACCAGTTTTGTCCTTTATGTTTATATCAAATTGCAGGCGCTGCCCTTTTGGCCAAAAGTTTACAGGCGGTGTCCCTAGCCTTTCAAAATCTTGCACGTTTTGTCCTTTAGGCTAAACCTGGTTAGAAATCTCAGTTAAAAACAGTCATGTGCAAAGCACATAAGGGTAAAATGGTAATTTCCCTCTCAATCCTTTCTATTCCACCATTTATAACCCTCACCCCTCTTTCTTCAACGTTGATGATCTATAAATTCTGAGTTTGCTCAATAATTCCCATCGACAACAACATTATCATCAAACATCATCCAATCTGTATCGGTTCTCTATAAATACATATAACATAATATACATACAGATAGGGGTGCAAACGAGCCGAGCGACTCGCGAGCTACTCGAGATCGGCTCGAGAAAAAGCTCGAAACAAGTCGAGCCTTATCGAGCCCGAGCCGAGCTTGAGCCTAAAAAAAAAGCTCGTTTGTTTATCGAGCTCGAGCTCGAGCCTCATATGTGAAGCTCGTTAGACTCGTCGAGCCTTATCGAGCCTTAGTGTAAACGAGCCGAGTCGAGCCGAGCTTATTTAAACTTGTTTATAAGCCGACCTCGAACCTAAAAATAAGCTTATTTAGTAAACGAGCCCGAGCCCGAGCTTTACTTATCGAGCTCGGAAGCCTAAAAAGTCTATTATTTATATTATTTTTATTTAATATACTAATTAATAGATAATAAACGAGCCGAGCCCGAGCTTTGAAAACAAAGCTCGAATCGAGCCGAGCTTGAGCCCGATCTCTCATAAGTTAATCGAGCTCGAGCTCGAGCCTGGCCGAGCTCGGGCTCAGCTCGGCTCGTTTGCACCCCTACATACAGACATACTTACATCTAGCCAGCCATCTAGGCTTTAGTGGGACGAGAGAACAACACCATTCTTGTCTCTTAAAATGGCAGGATTGGTGCTATCAGGGTGCGCTATTAAACCCTTCTCCCAATCTTTACCCATTCCCACAAAAAGGTTCATCACAACATATCAAATATCAATCTTTTACACCCTAAAGATCCAATCTTTTCACCAAACTTTCATGGGTTCTCAAGATGGGCAGTCAAAGTTAGTGCCCCACTAAGGATTCCATCAATAGATCAACAAGATTTAGATTTAGAGAGAGAAAGAATCAGTAGTTTAGATTTACAAGAAGAGGTATTTGATGCAGGGGCCCTACCGCCATTCAAACTGGCTGATATTACGGTTGCTATAGAAGGATCCATGGAGGTCAATGTGTTATGTTTTAAGGTATGTTACTATTGTTCTTGGGTTAGCAGCAGCTGCAGCTTATCTCAACAATTGGCTTGTTTGGCCACTTTATTGGGCTGCTCAAGGAACCATGTTTTGGGCGATGATGATGAATTTGTTGTTGTTTTCTGAGTGAGTGAAAGAGAGGTGAGGGTTATAAATGGATTGGATGATGATTGATGATAATGTTGTTGTTGCTGCTCTTATTGTTGTCCCAATTAACATGGCTATGACAATGGGAATTATTGAGCAAACTCAGAATTTACAGATGGAGAAAGATGGGTGAGGGTTATAAATGGGGGAATAGAAAGGGTTGAGGGAGAAATTACCATTTTACCCTCATGCGCATTGCACATGACAGTTTTAAACTAAGATTTCTAACCAGGTTTGGCCTAAAGGACAAAACGTGCAAGATTTTGAAAGGTTAAGGACACCGCCTGTAAACTTTTGGCCAAAAGGACAGCGCCTGCAATTTAATATAAACAGAAAGGAAAAAACTTGTAATTTACTCCAAAAAAAAATTCTTGGTCTCCCATTGCTTGGTACGCAATCACATATAGAATTTCACCCAGTATCACATTCAGTATCACATTCGATAGAAAAAAAGTAGAGTAAACTTCCGTTTTACTCCCTCTGGTTTGGTCACTTTAACAGTTTTGCTCCAAACCTTTAAAAATAGCCATTTTACTCCCTGATGTTTCGGTTTTTTTGCCAGTTTGCTCCCCGCCTCTAACTCCATTCAAATTGTTTGTTTTTCCATTTTGCTCCCTGCAGGGAGCAAACTGGCAACAAAACCAAAACATCAGGGAGTAAAATGGCTATTTTTAAAGGTTTGGGGCAAAACCGTTAAAGTGACCAAACCACAGGGAGCAAAACGGAAGTTTACTCAAAAAAGTATTTAAAATTGTAGTTAATACCAATGTTTTCAGACATGGACCGGTCGGGCCGGGAGCCGGAAGCTTTGTCGGGCCGACTCACTTGTTCAGGCCGTTTGTGCATTAGACCGGTGGTCCGGCCGGTGACCAGAGGCTCGCCCGGAAATCCGGTGAGAGAGGTCGGGCCGGTGTGAGTTTGTTGAGCTCGCCGGAGTTCTGTTGAGCTCGCCGGAGTTTTGTTGAGCTCACCGGAGTTCTGTGTGAGCTTGTACTAAGCCTTCTCTTTGCTGGATCTGCATCGGAACCGATCTTTTTCATCTTTACTCGCTGGGGCGGAACCACAAGAGGGTCAGGAGGGTCCGTTGACCCTCCAGCCGGCCAAATTTTAGTTCACCAGAATATCCCACAAAGAATCTTTATAGTAGTTTGACCCTTTAAAATCTCTCTTGTAAAGCAATTAAAGTGGATAAGAACAGCGAAATATATATGAACCAATTAAAGTTATCTGTTTAACTCTGGTCGGAGGCTGTAAAAAGATGAAAGAAATATGGTTGGAGAAGAAGGTGAGAGATACGGATGGAGACCCTACTGTAAAACCTGTGTTTTAAAAGATTAAAACCTAATATTCTATTATTAATTGTACACGTAGCACTGTTTGGTCATCATCATATTAGCTGCACACCTACTCTATATTAGAACCTACTAGGATTCATTTTGGCAAAATGAATTAAGATGGTTATTTTCATTAGTTTATTCTTTTGATATTACTAGGATTTTGACCCGCCGCGCGTTGTGGCATCGTCGAAATTTAAAGTAACTCGTATTTATACTGTATATTTGACCTGACTCATTACTTAAAAAATTACATCGCCATCGAATGAAAACGTAGTATATTTGACCCGACTTGCTTTCAAATACAGTTTACGAACGTACACAAAATAACTAGAACATAGATAAAAAAAGTATAATAATTTGTCCACGTTGCGGTGTAAAGTCGTAAAAGTCATTTAAACCATAGGAGGTGTTAAATTATTAAGCAGAAAAGGTTAAGAAGGTCAAAGTTGTCAATTACTGAAAGTTAGAAGTGAATGTGCAACTTATTTTAAAAAAAAGGTAGATGCATGGTACACCCAATGCTGTTTGGCGGTGAATTCCCTGCGCCGAGGGGTGTAGGATCGTTGTTGGACCCGAATGAGTCGTTCAGAAGAATTATTAATCCGGATCAAAGGCAGAATCAATGAAACGGACGCTCAATGTAATTATAATGCCTCTTATATTGATTTAACACTGATTACAACCTGAGAACAATTTGACAGCACTTCGTTACACAATCCTGATTCACTGCCAAATGAAATAAACAAGTGCACTATTTATACTAGAGCTGATTTCGCTCCAAATGTCAAAGAGTACTTTCGGGCGGAATCAGATGTTTCTGATTTCGCTCGAAATGAACCTTTTACACTTTCGAGCGGAATCAACATCTTAAACACTAAACTTTGATTCTCGAACCTCGTGCACTGGAAATCCTATCCTATCCTATTACATGATACAAGACGAAGTCAATAGACGTAATGCACTAATAGACTCCCCCTCGGATATTGACGAAGTCTTTAGTGTCTAATCTCTATCATGACACCTCTTCAGTCTTGATCATTCTGCATTCTCACTTAGATTGTAACATTGAAAGCATCTTTCAATCTTTCTTCTCTTGATCAGCTTCACTCTTTGACTATTACACCAGGATCTTATTACTGGCTCTATCATCAACAGCTTCATCATAAGGCTCCCCCTTTCGTCAAGCTTCCGTGCTTTTAGGGATCGACTGATGTGTGTAAAATGCAACATATAAAACACATCAATTAAGGCGTAAAACTAACCCTTTTTAAGTACTAATGTTGGAAAAAGAGTGTTTTTGTCTTCCTTTTGTATTTTCAGGATGAAATGAGCTCAAAATCACAAAAGAAGCAAAAAGACCACTAATTCTACCATAAATACAAGAAAAGGAACAAAAGTGGACTGCCCGGGCCCTCAACGGCACCTCCCAAGGCAAAAAGAAGGAAACAGAGTCTGAACACGCCCCGTGTCCAGCGAACACTGGGGCGTGCCCAGGAAGCAGCAGAAAAGACAAACCAGTAGAAGCTTCCATTGCCCACCACGGGGCCGTGTCCAGCGAGCACGGGGGCGTGGTGAAAGTACAGCAGGCGCATTAATTGTAATTCGCAATTACAATTAATGAAGAGAGAGAGTGTCAGGCGGGCACGGGGCCGTGTCCAGCGGACACGGGGCCGTGTCCAGCCTTCTGTTCAGCCTATAAATAGAGGAGCTTGGCTTCATTCTCTCTCATCCCTTGGCACACCACCTCTCTCACACTTCATCCACCACCCACCACCACCATAATACCATCATCCACCACCATCATCCATTGTCCATCGTAGAGTGTGTGAGTCGTCTCGGGATCCAAGATTGATCGTAAGAGTTCTTGACAATCAAGGCCATGTTTGCCTAAGTCTCTTACATCACTTGGTGAAGACAAGTGTTTAGTATAATACTTTTTATTTTTAATCTTTTGCACTTTTTATTTGGTTTTGTATTAATGACTTTAATAACTAGTTACTTATGTTGAAGGTGATCTTTCCTTATCATTTGTCCGTGGTGTCTTGGCGTTATTTTACTGTCTATATAAAATAAAAGATTTTCACCATTCATATCTCCACGGTCTATATGGAGGTATGTTGGCTACCTGGTCGGGGGTTAAGGGAACGGTTTGGTAAAGGTCTTGCCCTTGTTCAGCGTTTAGAGGTCCTGCTTGGGACCTGGGTCAAATTTAGTAGGATCTCCTTCAATGCCCATAGGTATTGGATGGTGGGGATCCAAACTCTTTGACCCCCTCATAAGTTAACTACTATTAATACTATAACCCGGCTATTTAGGACTGTATCCCTGCTGACTCAGACTACTTAGCCGAGGGTAACGTCACCGCCAGAAGCGGGGCCTACCACAATTTGCATTAATAACTTAATTCATTATCTTTCAATAATCTGACCCTTTAGGATTGTATCCTTGCTGACTCAAACTACTGGGTTGAGGGTAACGTCGCCTTCAAAAGAGGGGCCTACTACAATAACTAAGATAATCTCTTAAACAAGTGCAAAAGTGCGAAAATAATCAAAGGTTATACTAATACACGTGTCGGAACCAAGTGATTCATCTTGTCTATCTGTTTTTATTTTATTTTTATTTTCAGCATTTAGTTAGTTTTTATTTTTCTTAGTTTAAAACATTTTTCTAACCTTTTTGATTTGATTAGACGTTGAGGATAAACCGGTATTAAAAGCTCTTGTGTCCTTGGACGACCTCGGTATCTTACCAACACTATACTACGTCCACGATGGGTGCACTTGCCCATATGTGTGCTTAGTGTTAGTAAATATCGTGTTTTATAAATTTAAAACTTGGCTAAAAGTGTAAAAAGGGCTTAAATATATATCTAAAAACATATATACACTAACACGCATCAAGTTTTTGGCGCCGTTGCCGGGGACACAAGGATTTTAAGAAAGCTTAAAATCAACGGCCTAATCAGTTTTTCAAAACCTTTTCAAAACGCGCGCATTTTTCTGCATTTTAGTTTAGTTTTGCATTTACAGTAGCCTGAACACGGGGCCGTGCTCACTGAACACGCCCCCGTGCTGCATATTTTTAGAGTAGATACACAGATACAGAGTCTGAACACGGGGCCGTGCTCACTGAACACGCCCCCATGCTCAACGTGACCAGTAAAATTAATTAAAACGCCCAGATACAGTCCCTGAACACGGGGCCGTGTTCACTCAACACGGGGCCGTGTCCAGCTTCTGTTTCCGTCTTATTTTTGTTTTCTGGTCCCGAGACTCAGTTGTGATCTGTTGAGTGATTCTTATGGATCAATACTCAAGAGGTTACAACTACACCTATGATGAGGATGATTATAGGGGTAATTATTGCACTAATTGTCGTAACACACGCTCGGTTCAATATAATAACTCATATCAACCATCCAATTCATACAACCATTATGAGGAGCGCAGGTACGAGCCATCAACTTCATACACATCCTATGAAGACCAAAGGTATGAACCTCCTCCCTCATACTCATATTTTGATGAACCAAGGTATGAGCCTTCATACTCGTATTTTGAAGATTCAACATATGAGCCACCACCTTCATACTCTTATTATGACGAACCATGGCGTGAACAACCCACCTCATATGAGTACTATGAAGAACAAAGCTTCGACCCTTATCCATCATATACTTACAATGAAGAACAATGGTGTGAACCATCTACTTCATATGCGTATTATGAGGAACCTAGGATCGAGCAACCGGATTCAAGCTTTGAGGATCCAAATTCTTTCAATCTCACCGAAGTGACCAATAGGATATTAGAACACATTAAAACTATCGAACGTTGTATAAAAGAATCTCGCGCAAGGGAAGAGGAATCCCGCGCAAGAGAAGAGCTAAAAAAATGATAATAACGTAGAGATAGTTGAAAATGTAAAAATGGAAGAACAAGAAAGTGAAAAACCGACACATGAGTTAAACAATGAAAATGGTGAGTCCGTTAATGTTAAAATTCAAGAAGAGTCTAATTTTGAAGAAATTAACCTCTTGTCACCTACTTTCGAAAATCATTGTTTAATAACCCCTCATGCCAAGTTTTTAAAAGAGTTAAACACTAGTGCTAAAATCAAAGACTTAGTAAGCGTTAAGTTAACTAATGATCAAACCTCGCTAATAAAAGAAGACCCTTTTGAAATTAACATCACACCGGTTCCATGTTTCTTTCAAAATTCATTTATTAGTAATATAACCATCGATAAGGATCTTTGCGTTAACATAATGCCTAACTATATTTTTGAAAAATTAAGTATTAGTGATTTTACTCCACTTCAAATACCCATTTTTCTATCCGATCGGAAAGTAATAAAATCAATCGGTGTAGTTGAAGATGTTTTGGTTCAAACAAATCAAATGGTAATCCCAACCGACTTCGTCATCCTAGATGACGCCCCCTTAGTCTTGGGAAAACCTTTTGTACAAACTCATAAAGCCTTGAAAAACCGGAAGTACAACAATCTACCTCTTCAATTAGGGGCATTCAAAAGGAGCATAGATCTTGAGCGCTCAATGAAATATCCTTTTGGCAACAATGACCCCCTAATTGAAGATGAAGCTGAACCACCCGATACAACCAACGAAGAGGACCACTTTGTCGAAGAAGAGATAGCCATAGAACAAACTTTTAAGGTTCTTGATCTAGACGAGCCACAAAATAAGGTGTCTTCTAAAGACCCACCCATTGAGCTCAAAGAACTTCCTAAAGGTTTGGAATATGCTTTTCTAGGCAAAGATGGTAGTTTACCCGTAATTATTTCGTCTAAAATAAGTAGTATAGAAAAAGAGAAATTAGTTAACTTACTTAAAAAACATAAAAACGCGATCGCTTGGAAGCTTGTAGATATTAAAGGAATAAGCCCTTCCATGTGCACGCACAAAATTTTAATGAATGATGACTACAAGACGGTAATTCAACCACAACGAAGAGTGAACCCCAATGTTCAAGAAGTGGTTAAGAATGAAGTCATCAAACTACTCGACGCCGGACTAATCTACCCTATCTCCGATAGCCCGTGGGTAAGTCCAGTCCAAGTAGTCCCAAAGAAAGGAGGTATGACGGTAATAACTAACGAGAAAAATGAATTAATACCAACGAGAACCGTCACAGGATGGAGAGTCTGTATAGATTATAGGAGATTAAATGAAGCAACTAGGAAAGACCACTTTCCTTTGCCCTTCATTGATCAAATGTTAGAAAGATTATCCGGTCATAAATTTTATTGTTTCTTAGATGGTTTTTCAGGATACTTTCAAATACCGATAGCACCAGAAGACCAAGAGAAAACAACTTTCACATGTCCCTATGGAACTTTTGCATATCGACGCATGCCATTCGGTCTATGTAATGCGCCTGCAACATTCCAACGTTGTATGGTAGCCATTTTCCATGATATGATCGAAAAGACAATGGAAGTCTTCATGGATGACTTTTCCATCTTTGGAGACTCATATGACCAATGCCTCGATAATCTTGAACGAATGCTATCCCGATGTGAGGAAACTAACCTCGCCCTTAACTGGGAAAAATGCCATTTCATGGTAACAGAGGGAATAGTACTCGGTCACAAAATCTCAAGCGAAGGAATGGAAGTTGATCGAGCAAAAATAGAGACTATTTCTCGATTACCTCCTCCACCCTCCGTACGAGCAATCAGAAGTTTCCTAGGGCATGCCGGATTCTATAGAAGGTTTATCAAGGACTTTTCAAAAATTTCAAGACCTCTAACAAAATTGCTTGAAAAAGATGCACCCTTCATCTTTGACAAGGAATGCAATCAAGCATTTCTAACCCTCAAGGAAATGCTAGTCAACGCACCTATCATGATAGCGCCAGATTGGAAATTTCCTTTCGAAATCATGTGCGATGCAAGCGACTTTGCTGTTGGAGCAGTCTTGGGACAAAGAAAAGAAAAACATTTCCACCCAATTTATTATGCTAGTAAAACTCTTAATGATGCACAAGAAAATTATACAACTACAGAAAAAGAATTACTAGCGGTGGTATTTGCTTTTGATAAATTTCGTTCTTATCTTGTTCTTTCTAAAACAGTAGTTTATACAGACCATGCAGCCATCAGGTACCTCTTCAAGAAGCAAGACGCAAAACCCCGTTTGATAAGGTGGATTTTACTCATCCAAGAATTCGACATTGAAATCAAGGACAAAAGAGGAGCGGAAAACACTGCTGCAGATCATCTCTCACGCTTAGAAGACCCAGCTTTGGAGACAACCAGGGACGAGCAAATCAACAAAAAATTTCCCACGGAGTCCCTGGAAATGATGGAAAGTAGACAAGAACCATGGTATGCCGACTACGCTAATTTCTTAGCTAGCGGTGTAGTCGCCAAAGGATAGCCACATCATCAAAGAAAAAAATTCTTTGCCGATGTAAAGCATTACTTTTGGGAAGACCCCTATCTTTTCAAAATGTGTGCCGACCAGCTCATCCGAAGGTGTGTCCATGGTAATGAAGCGCGAAGAATACTCCGTCATTGTCACGAAGGTCCATACGGAGGACATCATGGTGCCGCAAGTACCGCACGAAAGGTATTTGACTCAGGATTTTACTGGCCAACCATTTACAAGGATGCACAAAACCTTGTAAAGACATGTGATGCCTGCCAGAGATCAGGTAATATTTCTTCCAAAAACGAAATGCCTCAAAATGGCATTCTCGTTTGTGAAATCTTTGATGTGTGGGGACTCGATTTCATGGGACCTTTCCCACCTTCAAAGGGAAACAAATATATACTTGTGGCAGTAGATTACTTGTCTAAATGGGCAGAGGCCGAAGCTCTTCCAACAAACGATGGGAGAGTAGTGGTAAAATTTCTGAAAAAGCTGTTCTCTCGTTTCGGGACACCAAAGGCTTTGATAAGTGATAGAGGTACCCATTTTTGCAATCATCAACTCGAAAAAATATTAACAAGGTATGGGGTCTATCACCGGGTCTCGACAGCATATCATCCTCAAACAAATGGGCAAGCCGAAGTGACTAATCGAGGTTTAAAACGAATACTTGAAAAAACCGTAGGAATAAATAAAAAAGAATGGGCCGATAAATTAGACGACGCTTTATGGGCTTTTCGAACCGCTTATAAAACCACTATAGGCACAACCCCATACAAACTCGTCTATGGAAAAAGTTGCCACTTGCCAGTAGAAATCGCTCACAAAGCCTACTGGGCAATAAAAAACGTAAACTTAGATTTAGAAGTTGCCGGTAAAAATCGATTTTGTCAAATAAACGAATTAGAAGAACTTAGGAATTATGCATATTCTAACTCCGAAATTTATAAAGAAAGAATGAAGAATTTGCATGATAAATATATTAAGTCTAATGAATTTCGGGTTGGAGACCAAGTTCTATTGTTTAATTCACGACTTCGATTATTTCCTGGTAAGTTGAAATCTAGGTGGTCAGGACCTTTTTCCGTTACCCATGTTTTTCCACACGGTGCAGTAGAAATTAAAACTCGAAATGGGACACCATTTAAAGTCAATGGCCAACGGCTGAAACTCTACAAAGGATCCATTGAGGATGAGGAAGAGGAAATCGCGCTACAAACGGTCAACGAATAAACTCGTACCCGACATGTTACAGGTAAGTGTACGTTCAAAACCAGTAAATCATCTAACCATTTTTCGGAAATAAGGGGCTTGCACACGAGCACAAAATATATATATATATATATATATATATATATATATATATATATATATATATATATATATATATATATATATATATATATATATATATATATATTTTTCAAAAACTTCGCCCGGCACGGGGCCGTGTTCGCTGGACACGGGGCCGTGTCGAGGCGACTGTCGGGATAAAACCCTCTTTTCCTATCAGTTACACCATTCCACACGCCCCGTTTCACCGAAAACTCTCTGGTTAGAGGCGATTTTCTGCAGATTTCGAACGTCACCACCGAATCTAACAACGTCGAGGTATGATTCTATCCTTCTTAGTAGTTAGATTAGTTACTTGCATGTAGTTAAAACATCAAAAATTGGGGAAAAATCTAGGGTTCTTCATGTTCATCCGGATCGAACTCAAAATTTTTGATGAAAATTGTTAGTAGTAGTTTAGAATAGAGTAGTAGGAAGTAAATAGACATGTATTGTTGATAGATTCGTCCGATTTCCAA
Organism: Helianthus annuus; assembly: GCF_002127325.2. Classification (NCBI taxonomy): domain Eukaryota; kingdom Viridiplantae; phylum Streptophyta; class Magnoliopsida; order Asterales; family Asteraceae; genus Helianthus; species Helianthus annuus. The sequence goes on along the minus strand of NC_035448.2, from coordinate 118,200,290 downwards.
CTAAAAACCCAAACCCTTGTGCTTGAACCGAAAAACACGAAATTGAAAGGGTAAATGGTTTGTTTTTGGAAAAATGACACTTAGGGTTTCATTTTCGGGGGAAACCGCTACTATTGGGCTAAAAATTTTCAGGTTTTCGAAACCGGGACGAAAAATGGAATTTTTGGGTTACAGACGCCTGGACACGGGGCCGTGTCCGCTGAACACGGGGCCGTGTCCAGCCCACTGTTTGCAGTTTCGCTTTAATTTTCCTGGTTTCGTATTAACTTTTTATGTATTCTTTTCAGATGTCGAAATTCACAAGGTTTGGTGCAAACGAACTTGACGCTAGGGCACGCTACGAGGTCCTACAAACAAGACCCGAAGAATACCCAAGGCGGGCATGTACTGATTTGCTAACCATGGTGAACCAACTGGACCGCTTCAACAACATTGTGAGGGGCCCACTGCACGTCGCATTGACTGCCCGACTTCGGTCGGTCCACCAATGCACAATGGAATTCTATAGCACCTTCATCTTCAACTCAAGGCGCGAACCGTTTGATCATGACGCGGTTGAATTTCGATGTGGAGGGACCACCTATAGAACCTCCATGGCGCAGTTTGGAGCCATTATTGGGCTATACAATGATGAAGAAGCGGGAAATGAAGAGAATACAGGGGGGTTAAGAGACTTGGATGCAACCGAACGCCAAGCCGCATGGGCTCAAATAGGTGAAGGAATCTACAACCCGAGCAGCACAAAGAGCACCAAACTGAGGGACCCGCTATACTGCTACATCCACAGGCTCCTCACGTACTCGCTGAACCAACGCCATGACAGTAGTGGCGTTGTTGGGTTGAAAGATTTGGTTGTCCTTCACTGCATCCACAACCAGAAGCCTCTCGATGTTCCTTACTTCCTACTGCGAAACATGCACTTGAACCGCCTTGCCTCTGCTCCTACACCAATCTTCTTCGGGGGATGGGTGTACCGTCTTTTCAAGCACTTCACGAATATCCCAAGGTCCTTCGAAAGGAGTCCATGGTCGGGACGGGTCGATTATCATATTTGCCGAGCCATGAACTTGCTTTATGAAGCGGAGGACGGGACGGTGAGCTTTCAGAGGACGCAAGGCTACGCATAAAACCTGCAGGAGGCTCTAGTTCTTCATGCACCACCTCCACATTTCCAATACCCACCCCAAGGCGATCCGGGTCAATCCTCCTCTCAAGGAGGCGGTTTTCCTAATTTTCAAAGTTTACATGATCTTTTGCAGGAAAACCTTATGTGCACCAGGAACACCTACAACCTCGCCAACAACACATACCACCGGGTTGGAGCTATCGAGCGCAGCGTCAACGATATACAAGATGATATCGGTAGCATCCGGGAGTACATGGCGAGCCAAGGGGGTGGAGGTGATGGTAGTGATGAAGACATGGAGTAGGAGGCTGGGAGGAACAAGGGGCTGGCTGGTGATGAGCCCACAGGTTTGATTGCCCTTCTTATCCATCAAACAATTTATGGCCTGCGTGCCAGTTGTCGAACAATTTACTTTCCTTAACTACTTTTTATCTTTATTTTGTTTTTATTTTATGTTTGGATAATGTTTGACAATGGTAAGTTAGGATGGTTTGTGCTTGGTTGGATGGTATTGAATGATTAAACAGGTGCAATGCGAGGGTTAGAGTGCTAAACATTAGCACTTGCAGCCCTAGGATGAAGAAACCGGGAGAAAAACCTATTTTTTTCTGGCTAACAGACTGTCCACACGGGGACGTGTTCAGCCGACACGCCCCCGTGTCCATCTCCCAGATCTGCTGTTTGGCTACTGACCTGCAATTTTTTGCCCGACACGTGGCCGTGTTCACCCAACACGCCCCCGTGTTCACCTTCTGTAAGTTTTTCGTTACTGGCAGTTCACCACGGGGCCGTGTCCAATGGACACGGGGTCGTGTTCAGACTGCCAGTAACACAAATCTTTGCTTTTTAACACACTTTTATACATTTTAATCACCCAAAAAAATTGTTTTTGGACACATTGAGGACAATGTGTAATTTAAGTGTGGGGGGATGCTAAAACCTTGAAATTTTGCAAAATCCTAAACAAAAGCCTTACACAAAACTCTATTGGAACCGCTAAACACCCCAAATTTTTTCAAAAACTTTTTCATTTTTTTTTTATTTACTTGTCTTAGTTTAAGTTGGGAAGAACAAGTCTAAAAAGGTTATATTTTTACAAGTTTACAACCGATAGCGTCGTGATAAAAAAGGAACCAACATAAGAAAATTATGAAACGGCATAACAAATCTAGTTTAAAATTCGATTATATATGCTTGGTCACATTAAAAACCCATTCCCACAAAAGTGAGTTTTGAGCCTTTATTGAGCATAAAAATACACATATTTAGATTAAATGCTCATTTTTCGTTTCTTGTGTGAATAGCCGCTCGGTCCTTACAAATCTAGAACTTGCCACGACGATACATTCCCGGTCCTTACCAACTTAAACCCAAGTAAGTAAATGATGGAGGCATTAGGACTAACCATTTTTCTTTCAAAACCATTATTTTTCATTTTTTTTTAACCTACCCAAAATCCCCCTAGATAGCCCCTTTGAGCCTAAACCTTTCATTTCATTACCCCAAAAACCATTTTTACCCACCAAAAACCTTTTTCATTTTTTTTCCTCACCCTTTATTTTAGTAACAAGCTCGGTTTTTCGTCAACTTGCCCTTTCAAGTGACATCAAAAAAAAAAAAAAAAAAAAAAAAAAAAAAAAAAAACTAGATGATGAAGTCAAAAACAAACAAAAGCTACAAAAGCTTGTTTGAAGAAATACTTCAAAAATAATAAGTCACTAAAAACAAGGTATTCTACGAAAACCGACACTTGTTACGATTTTCGCCCTTTTTACTAACCACTAACCAACCACCCACCTTTAAACCCAAGCCTTCACCCCAAAAGTCCTCTTGATATTTACAAAGGTAAAAAGTTAAAAAGGAGGAGGATTGATTGCTTGGCAAGCCTATGGAAGACGTAATTTCCGTGCCGCTCTCGAGTGATTCACTTAAATATACACCTTCGGCCGAGTGTTGAGTGATCTCCCGTGAGGTATGTGAACTTGTATATAAATGGAATTTTAATAAGATATGTTATGCCCAAATAAGTAGTTTATCTTGTGAAAAGTTCAAAATAAATCATAACGAATAGGATTGTAAATAAATAAAAATAAAGCCTATAAAAACCTTGGATTCCCGACACTCTAGGACAAGCTAAAAAACTTCTCTTCTACCTATTCCATTTGGGAGTGTAAGCCACATTTAAAGAGTTTTGCTTGAGGACAAGCAAAAGTTCAAGTGTGGGGGTATTTGATGTGTGTAAAATGCAACATATAAAACACATCAATTAAGGCATAAAACTAACCCTTTTTAAGTACTAATGTTGGAAAAAGAGTGTTTTTGTCTTCCTTTTGTATTTTCAGGATGAAATGAGCTCAAAATCACAAAAGAAGCAAAAAGACCACTAATTCTACCATAAATACAAGAAAAGGAACAAAAGTGGACTGCCCGGGCCCTCAACGGCACCTCCCAAGGCAAAAAGAAGGAAACAGAGTCTGAACACGCCCCGTGTCCAGCGAACACGGGGGCGTGCCCAGGAAGCAGCAGAAAAGACAAACCAGTAGAAGCTTCCATTGCCCACCACGGGGCCGTGTCCAGCGAGCACGGGGGCGTGGTGAAAGTACAGCAGGCGCATTAATTGTAATTCGCAATTACAATTAATGAAGAGAGAGAGTGTCAGGCGGGCACGGGGCCGTGTCCAGCGGACACGGGGCCGTGTCCAGCCTTCTGTTCAGCCTATAAATAGAGGAGCTTGGCTTCATTCTCTCTCATCCCTTGGCACACCACCTCTCTCACACTTCATCCACCACCCACCACCACCATAATACCATCATCCACCACCATCATCCATTGTCCATCGTAGAGTGTGTGAGTCGTCTCGGGATCCAAGATTGATCGTAAGAGTTCTTGACAATCAAGGCCATGTTTGCCTAAGTCTCTTACATCACTTGGTGAAGACAAGTGTTTAGTATAATACTTTTTATTTTTAATCTTTTGCACTTTTTATTTGGTTTTGTATTAATGACTTTAATAACTAGTTACTTATGTTGAAGGTGATCTTTCCTTATCATTTGTCCGTGGTGTCTTGGCGTTATTTTACTGTCTATATAAAATAAAAGATTTTCACCATTCATATCTCCACGGTCTATATGGAGGTATGTTGGCTACCTGGTCGGGGGTTAAGGGAACGGTTTGGTAAAGGTCTTGCCCTTGTTCAGCGTTTAGAGGTCCTGCTTGGGACCTGGGTCAAATTTAGTAGGATCTCCTTCAATGCCCATAGGTATTGGATGGCGGGGATCCAAACTCTTTGACCCCCTCATAAGTTAACTACTATTAATACTATAACCCGGCTATTTAGGACTGTATCCCTGCTGACTCAGACTACTTAGCCGAGGGTAACGTCACCGCCAGAAGCGGGGCCTACCACAATTTGCATTAATAACTTAATTCATTATCTTTCAATAATCCGACCCTTTAGGATTGTATCCTTGCTGACTCAAACTACTGGGTTGAGGGTAACGTCGCCTTCAAAAGAGGGGCCTACTACAATAACTAAGATAATCTCTTAAACAAGTGCAAAAGTGCGAAAATAATCAAAGGTTATACTAATACACGTGTCGGAACCAAGTGATTCATCTTGTCTATCTGTTTTTATTTTATTTTTATTTTCAGCATTTAGTTAGTTTTTATTTTTCTTAGTTTAAAACATTTTTCTAACCTTTTTGATTTGATTAGACGTTGAGGATAAACCGGTATTAAAAGCTCTTGTGTCCTTGGACGACCTCGGTATCTTACCAACACTATACTACGTCCACGATGGGTGCACTTGCCCATATGTGTGCTTAGTGTTAGTAAATATCGTGTTTTATAAATTTAAAACTTGGCTAAAAGTGTAAAAAGGGCTTAAATATATATCTAAAAACATATATACACTAACACGCATCATCGACACCTAGCTTTCCATCTACAAGCTCCTTCTAGCTTCAAGCTTGTCTTCAGACTCCCCCTTAGACTCTGCTCTCGGGATCGTAGTCTGGACTATCTGCAATTACTCATACATTTATAAGTAATAACATTTTAAACTTCCAGAAATCGTAAACTGACAATTCAATCTTCTTAAATCACTTCTCATGAATTTGGCAGTTTCATCGAATCATATCGGAAACTAGCTCTATAACAATATAAGCATCCAAATCCCCCACAGTTAATCATCCAAGTCCAACTTAATGACCTTGGAGATATCACAAACTGTTTTTGAATTTTTGTTTTGAATTCAAGTTTCAAATTAATGAACTTGTTTTATTTTCAGAAACACAATCAGCTTACTTAGATTTTGAAACTCAGCATCTCAGACATCGGTTGTCGAAAATAAAGTAGAAATCAAAATCTTTTTTATGCGTCAGAGGATCATATCAGTTTTTGACAAGTCACAAGTACCGTTGAGCTTAGTTACACATTAAGAATTAAACAATTAACTTAGATTGTCGATATACTGATCCACTTAAATTTTCATACAAATTTCAACTGATTCAGGATACGAATTAGATGTTTTAAGACTTAAACTTATTCATGTGTCCCACCTCTTGAATATACTCCCGTATCCAGAATCCCAATATTCAGTCTTACAGGTGAGTATGTAAGGGGTTAAATGCGAGGGCCATGAGAGCTCAGGTCGATACTTCCGTATACGCAGAGAGATGACGGCTTCGTCTTTTTGGTGTGTCCCCTTTAGAGGATCTTTTGTTTCAACAGCACACGATTATCATTTTGCAATGTTTCATCGTTTTTTATGCTGAGGGTGGTGCTATATTTCAAGCAATGCGGAAAGTATTGTTTGGGGACTAGGTCAGAACTTCCATTCAGCAGAAGTCCCGGAAGAATACCCCAGATATCACTGAGTATAAAGACCTAGTATCTCAGAAAGAGGGATCTTTCAAACGAAATTTCAGGGGTTACCTATATATCCAAGTAGTGTTCCCCACGAAATAAGCAAGTTTGAATTTAGGTTTATATCCCAAAAAGTTTACTAAATGTATAAAAACCTATCGGCATATCATCAGTGAGACTGTTTAACACTATTAAATCATTACATTTCTTTAGCATACTGTAACTGTCTACTGATGTACTATCATTTCCTCTTTTTACGCAAAAACTCAATTTTTGAATTTTATCATGTTTTTGACTTTTTCAAATTTTCTAATGTTTTTTGGATTTTCTGACAATTTTTCTCCCCCTAAAATTCAAAATCATTAAAAATTTGACAACACGATACTGATAACTTTGTCTCGCCATCCATTTTCTGCATCTCATGTCTTGATTTTTTTACAACAATTAACACTACTATTTAGTACAATTAGCAGAAAAACGAGCATAAAGTACTAATTACCCCCATGATTTACAACCCATTGATCTTTTACAGTTTGAAAACCGTTTTTCAATCTTGTGAAAGTAATCATGTTTGCTCAGCCGTGAGGGTTTCGGCGTATTCAATCAATCCTTTTTTTATACAGAAAATAATCAAACTAAACTCCCTGTTCAACCAAACCTGGGTCCTGCAACCTCTTCCTCCTCTCCATGTGCCAGGCTGCTCCAGTTTGTATTCTCACAATCTTTGGATTTCTTGAGCACCTGCACATGCAACAATTTGATCATTTGAATAATGCAACCCAAGCCTGTTTAGACTCAGGTAGTTGAACATGAATCTTTCCAGGTAAAACTGGATAGTTTCTTTCATTTTTCTCAAAAATATTATCAATTTTATCTTCGACTTTTTCATTTTTTACCAAAGTCACTTGTTTCTTAACACTCCATTTCTGTCCTTTTGGAGTACCTCTTTTGTAAAAATGTGAATCTTTTTGAACACTTTGTTTCTGAACAACATTTGGTTTCCAAAACTGTTGAGGTTTTGTCATATCAACTGATGTTTTCCAACTTTGTGTTGTTCTGAATCCGGGCGTGTGAGAATTCCAGGTCTGTCTTGAATCGAACCTGTTCGGTTTTGATTTCCAATTTTGATTTGAAGCAAACTTGTTTGTATTATACCTCCAAGTTTGTTTCGAATCAAATCTGGTTGACCTTTGTTTCACATCCTCAGATTTCTGTTTTTCAACATCAACAGGCTTTGGGTTTGGACACTTTCGTGCTACATGTCCAATTTGATCACATTTAAAACACACTTTCTTTGAAACATTCTTGGCCTGTTGTTGTTTCCTTTTCTTAGCCTCAAACTCCTCATTAGACTGTTGTCCGATTTTGAGTTTTTCCTCTTCTGCTAAACTTTTTCCTTGAACAAAACTTGTTTTTGCCTGAACATTTTGTGTTTCATGTTTCTTCCAATTTTGTTTCTTTTTATAACCCAAACCAGCCTTCATGTTTTCCTTCTTAAAACCAGGTTTGTTATAAAAAGTTTTGTGACCTTTACCAGCAAACTTTGAAATTTCAGACTTCTCAATCTCAACCATTTTGAAAACTTTATCAACCTTTTCTAAAATCATATTCTGATCCAACATCTAAGAATAGTTTGTCTGATCCAATCATGGTATAAACCAATCCCTTTGAATCATCATTCAAAATTTTCTCGGATTTTGTGTTTTTCAGATATCCATCATAAAGATTTCCTTCATCTTCATCCTGTGATTCAGACTTACCTTTTGTAGACTCATCTTTCAAAACGCTTTCAAGAACCTTATTTACCACCTCTGAATCATTAGCATCATCAGATTTGGAGTAAGTCACATCGATACTTTCAGGTAACTGGTCAGCTATGTTCAAACCCTTTGCCACCTTTTCCTCATCATAAAAAGTATAATTGTTTCTCAATGGTGGTGGTACCTAATGAAATTCTGAACCAATACCCTTTTTGTTTTTGTCAGTATCTTTATCATCTGGTGTGATGTTGAAAATGCGTTCGAGAATGTACGAAGAGTTATGATAACTTTGAAGTTTGGTTACAACCTTTTCTTTTTCAGCCAAGACTTGTTTAAGATTAGCAATTTCATCAACACACTTGTTTAATTCAAGTTGCTTTTCTTTAAACTTTCTCTCATACATTTCTTTAGTGACTAATGTTTTGGACAATCTTTGATCAAAACTTTTGACTTGGCTCTTCAAAGTATCATAAGCTTCTTGTACTCTCTGACTTGACCACTTTAAAGAATCATACTGTTTTTGTAAATCTTGAAATTTAGTTTTTTTTTTCAACACAATCAACACATTTAGCAGTACACTTTTCTTTCAAAATCTTATTTTCTTCTTCAAGACTATGACATTTCTGTGTTAGCTTTTCAACCTTTAGTTTCAAAATTTCCTCTGTTTCAATCATTTCTTTACATTTCATTTTGAAAACATTTTCAAGTTTGTTTGTTTCAACTTCTTTTGTTTTCATCAGTTCATCTTTTTCAATACAAACTCTGCATGTTTCCATGCATTTCTTGCGTTGTTCAGTTGGTTTTAAGATTTTAGAGTCAGAATTTACCTCAGTGATTGGCACATCGGTGTTTTCAGCTGTCTCTGTCTGTTTCAGCTCTTCCTTCTTCTCATCACCAGCAACATCATCACTAGCAGACTCCAAATTCTCAATCTTTACCTCAGTCTCTTTCAGCACCGGTTCTTCTTTCTTCTTCTGTTCTTCTTCAGCTTTCTGTTCCTCTTCAGCAGCAAGCTTTGCAGTAATCTTCACTTCTTCAACCAGCTTTTTCAACTCTTCTTCCTTTCTCTTCTTCATTTCTACCACCTTTGGTAGACTTGCTTCACAAACTTCTCTTATCTTGTTCTCCAAATCCGGCAAATATTCTTTCTCAGATAACCTTCTAGTGTTGAAAGTGCCCTGACTTGGAAGCAAATTTGTTACAGCTTCAAAATCCACCTTTGATGGGTCAACAACTGGATTACCCCGTGGATCCATGTAACATTCCAAATCATCGTTCCATCTTTTTGCTCTATGGGCTTCTTTGAATGGTTCTCTTAATTTTCCGATTTCCCATCTTGCATAATCTACTTTCCACCATCTATCAGGATCAGCATCAGCTACAAATGCATATCCAACTGCATCGTCTTCAGGGCAAACTTGACTCCAGTCGTAACCTTCATCGTCATGAATAACTGCAAGAGCCCTTGATTTTTCTTCAGGCTGCTTCAATCTAGGAGGTTCAGATTTGTTCTGATGATAAATTGTTTTCTTGTAATAATTTTCCTTGAACGGTGTAACACCTCGTAAAATCACGTCCAGTGATGTATTGACACGTGTAATAAACCCTAATAAAGTCAAACCTTGAAATTTAGGGACTAATTTTTCGAAAAATCGAAAAACTATAATTATAAACAAACTGGAAGTATTAACAAAACTTAAATAAGTTTTTAAATAACCTTTTATGGTTTTATATTCACAAATAAGCCACTTGTTGATCAAGTATAGTCGTTTGTGTATTTAATTGAAAGTTTGCGCAATAAAGGGTTAAAAGCGTCAACATGTTAATTCTTACCTCTGAGTGATCTTTTAACAAACCGAGAGCTTCATGATATTTGATTATGCTCTCGGGAATGCCAATCGTTGGCCGTCCAAGGCTTTTGTGCCTTTAAGTGACGTTACGCGCAACTTTGTAAGTATAAGGGACTAAAAGTGTCAATATGTTTAATTATACCTCTGAATGACCTTTTAGGGAACCCGAAGCATTGTGGTGTTTAATAATACTCCCAAGAATGCTTAATATGAATTAAATAAGGCTTCAATGCTATTAATTAATGAAATGCGCATTAGAGGGGTCTAAAGCGTCAACTTTTGAATCTACGCCTTTCGGTGACCATCTAAGCGAACGAGAGCATAGTAACATTATGTACATGCTTGGGAATGATCAATATGGGCCATGGAAAGCTTGGATATCATTAAACAGCATTTCGCGCTACTTTGTGCAATTAAAGGACTATTTACGTCAAACGGCAAAAGTAGGTCGAATCGTTTGATAACGGACCTTCCGAAATATGTCCATGAGTTAAACATACCCTAATTATCCTTTATATAGCTTATATATAGGCTTAGAGGTGTTTGGTGCGCAAAAATAAACTTTTAAGTCATGTAGGGACTAAAAGTGTCAAAAGTGCACAAGTTTGCATTTTCGCGCATATCTTACGTTCTGAATACATCCGGACATTCAAAACTTTATGTAATCATTAAAATATTTTTATTTTAGTGATTGGCATGATAAAATTCCATTCGTCGCGTAATTTGGATCGTTTTTGCATTCATTACGACTTCCGTCGTAATTAACCGAACAACGCAACCGTACGACCAAACAAACCGACATCCAAAATATTTTTTAGCATGTTTTGAGTTCCCTATACTTTAACTTCATTTTAGAGCCTTGAAATGAGGTTAGCGGGGCTTAAACGTGTCAAAAATGAGCCGAAATGCAAGATTCTGAAGTTCAGGGACCAAAATTGTCATTCTGCCATAGTTATCTTAGGAAGGGACCAAAATGAAAAATCTAAATTCCAGCTTGTTCCAGCTGTTCCCCTCATTTGCACATGGTTTTAATGAAACTATGGGCTCCCATGGTTTCACAAAACCATGGGCACATGTGTACGGATGAGATCGAAGCTCGTTTTACGATTAACGATCCTAACGGTTCTAGTTTTCCTATAAATACCCATTCCCCACTTCATTTCTTTTGCACCTTGATCTTGAATTCTTTAAGTTGGGGACTTTGCTCTTCATACCCGAGAATATAGGATCAACCCTCCTTGCTTGGACCCTTTGTAAGTCCCTTTTCGTGCTTAGTTTAAATTTTTAGCGGTTATAGCCGAAAAGTCAAGCGTTCTATAAACGCTTTGACTTTTAAACAGTTAAGCCGTAGTTCGCAACGAACATGGCTACGTGACCGTAATTAGGTAGGCGATTAACCCTCAAAAGGGCGCCTCCTAATTACCACGTTTACTTAGTTTAATTGTCGGGTCAAATGAAAGTCAAACGGGTTAGTCTTAAATAAATAAAATACATAACTATCAAATTAAAAGTCATAAAAATCAGTTTTGCCACATAAATAACTTGGTAAATATTAGTTGAACATGCCTAAGCATGTTCAACCCGACAATTCTAAGTATAGGCTTGGTTCGGAACCGAAAGTCGCAAAAGTGGACTTTTGCTTTGATTTTCAGTTCTGACCCGATTTAGCTTAGTTTAGATATGCCTTAGGATTCTTTTAGGACCAGGTTACATGTTAGTATAACCCTCCGAGGTTATACAACCTGGATCCTTAGTTATCCTATTCATTGCAAGTTTCCGTTATATGCCTAACTATTGACCGTTATGCCCTTTTGACTATAAAATGATATTTTTGAAAATATGAAAGAATAGAAACCTTTATTACTGATATATAAACATGTCCCTAAAATTTGACATCAGTTGGAGGCCTAGATTAGGAGTTATGCTCAATAGCGTAATTAAAAAGCTTTTTATTAATTAAACGGCATAATTAGCGTATAACCTATCTAAACCCAATTTTTGATACCAAACTTTTTACCCACTGATATAAAATAATATTTTGGGATTTTTTAAAGATTTTTAATTATTTTTAGGCTGAGCATAACATAAGGTTTTAAGCTTGATTCGGTAAATGTCGGTTTTGCCCTTTTGGGCTATAAAATGAGTTTTACAAATCCTTTTGACCCCAAACCTTTTTCTACTGATCTAATATGATAAATAAAGTATTTTGAGGCTTCTGGAATAATAAAAATATCAGATTTTCTTTGAAAAGCGGAAATGGCTCTAAATCGCCTTTTTTAAGCGTTTTTAACGCATAGTATGTATCAAAACTATTTTAAACATATAAGGGTTGATGCCTACTGATATATTCAGTAAATGTTTACCTTTTAACAGTAAGGAAAAGTTTTAAACTTAGGTTTCCAGTTTTGACCTTTTAAGCCTATGTGAAATTACCAAAATGCCCCTACGGTGCATAGTATGGTTATAAATGATAAATTTCACATATAGGTAATACCCTACTGATGTAACTTAGTAAACTAAGTATCTTTACTAATCAAATCAGACCTGAACCTCGGATTTATATTTGATCTCTTTTATAACCTTTAAAAAGACCAAAATACCCCTTCGGGGCATAAATTGGTTTTAAATTCATTTTGGGCATAACGGAAGGTATCTTATTGATATCACATCATATTTAAGGCATATTGACTTAGGAAACCTGTATATGACTCTTTTGGTTACCCGTTACGCACTTCTCGCGTTCGGATCGACGTATGTAACTAGTTTGCATATATTAACCGAAACGGGTCAAACCATATCGTTTTTGTCTCAAAATTCAGAATGTGTTTAAGTTACCCATATTAAACAAGCATACAAGCTTGTCGGGTCAAAACCACATTCTAAACCGGTCTTCGCTTTATCATGCGTTTGAACCGTGTCTTCCTTTTGAAAACTAACCGGTCTAAGCATAGGCTTATTTAAAGACCCGTTAGGATTCTAATAGGTTATTAAAAACCTTCGTTCCCGATTTAGGAGCCCAGTAAAAGCTATCTGTACTTGCTTGGTGGTATACGGCTGGGATAAATTGTATAAATTTGCTCAGGTAAATACTTTTAACTTATTTTCCCTTATACAGGCTTGGGGTACGGTATATAAAATACCGCTTGGTCGGGCATTTGACCGTAATCGAATGATGATTATGTATTATCAAGATGACCCGTTTAAAAATTTGTTTTGTTTGTTTTACGCCTTTGGGAGTTTAATGACCATGTCCCGGATATCCTTGGCATCATTCATGAAATGGCCACGACCTTGACACGCGGGTGTAGGCGTACACCCGACAATGTGTCCATATTTATTAAGGTATAAACGTTGGTTTCCCGCCGCGGAATTATACTATGTGGTGTGTCTATTAACCTTAAACCCGGCACGACCCGGGCGACTGAACGCATAACAAACATGTAATTCTTTTACAAGTTTAAAATTGATTAATTATCCCAAGTTATAAAAAGTTTTGTGCCACGTGCATTCAAATAAATTTTTAAAACATTTTCAAAATTAGTCAGTTAAATTGTATTTACCAGTGAAAACTGACGTATTTTCCCAAAAAGACTAAGTGCAGGTACTACACGTAATTGGCTGGTTTCTCCTAGCATCATATAGAAGTCTCGCAAGCTTAGATGCCTGAAGTCTGTTGAACAATGTTTCATTTTATTTTCGATCCGCCTGTGGATCCTTTACTTTCCGTTTGTAATACTTTGATATTACTTTATATCGGATTGTAATATATTTATCTTATGCTTCCGCTGTGCATTTAAATTGTGTTGTTTGACTATGATGATATCAACTATGTCACGATACTCCCCACCAGGCCCACCGGTGACACGTGGAAATTAGGGGTGTCACAAACGGATTTTCAGAATCATCAGCTTAATCATTTCTGCACTCACGCTTAAAATGACCTTTCTGTTTACATTTGAAACATGTCACCTTTGATTTGTCAAAGCCTAATTTGGTAGAAGGTCCACCAATAGACTTTCTTCCGGTTATCTCCATGAAGCGCTGTGCCCTCCTCACTGCACTGGCCATGCACCATCTTATGTCGATCAATTCCATCTCCTCAGGATCAATTTGATCGTAATCTTCTTTTGTCAAGTTGGTGTTGCCAATCTTCCCTGCAACGAGACTTTCGTATGACTCAAGCACAGATGCCAAGAAAACCATCTGTTGTTTAGCTGACTCTTCACTGAAATTCTGCCCATTCTTCAAATCCACTGCGATATTACACTGAAATAAATTCTTTGATGCAGATTGACTTGAAGTGGCTGAAGAAGATCCACTGTGAAAACCACTGTGAAGACTTTCACTGTTAGCTTTCTGCAGAAAACGCTGTTCTTGGACACCCAGCCTGTGGTATATTTCCTCTGTAGTACAGCTCCACTGTAACAACCCGCACTTTCGTGCGTTGTTACTACTCGATACTCTCGTTACGCCTAGCACCAGAGATTCGGATCATAATGTAACTATATTAGATCTATCGCTAAATCGAAGTAAAATCGAATGATTACGCATATTCTATCGCTATTACAAACCTGTTTTCAATAAATTATAACACTCACGATGATGTTGAGTGAGGGATTAATCTACCCTCCTCGATAACCGTGAGGTGTCAAAACGTAAACAAGCAACGCTAACAAAGACTATCGGGTGAGTACCATGTCTCCAGCCATCATGACGATGACGGCAACATGAGCAAGTAGTGCCCCGATAATCATTGTGGCCCATCACATCGAAGAACGCACTCGAAGGCACGCGTAACTCGATCATCGCACCGAATATTGGATATATAGATACGTATGTACGGCCCTTTTGTGATTAATTATAATAAATAATTAAATAATTATATAGATATATGAAATTATGGCTCAAACTGTCGAAATCGCACCAAAAACGAGGATCAAGGGCTTCCGTGCGGATGGGCCAGCCAAACGGCTGGGCCAGTCGATCGGACGGGCCAGCCGATCGGCTGGGCTGCCCGATCGAACGGGCCAGCCGATCGGCTGGGCCGGCCGATCGGACAGAACAGCCATCCGGCTGGACCATCCAATCGAACGGGCCAGCCGATCGGCTGGGCCGTCCGATCGGACAGGCCAGCCGATCGGTTGGGCCAACCGCTCCGGCCCACCTTTTCCCCCTTTTTCCTCCTTCCTTGCCTATAAATACCCCTCTTCACATTCCAAGCACTTGTTGTTGCTGCTGCCACTCGACCAAGACATTCCAGCCCCTTAATCTTCCGATTTCTCGCGATTCTTGTAAGTTTTTAACTCAAATCTTGTACTACTTCGATCTATATGCAATCCTTCATCTTTCTATCTTTCAAAATCCGACTTTTAACCGTGAAATCAACGGATTCGGAGTGTTCTAGGGTGAGGTCACCATGGAGTTCTTCAAAGGTGATGTCATCCCATGAAGAACAACTCAGATCCGAATGGTTTCCATGCGATTCTTCATGAATCTCGTCCAAATCCATATTTTCTAATCAAGAAGCCATGGATTTGAGATGTTCAGAGTGATGTCATTACAAAGTTCTTATGAACTTCAAATGTTGGCCTCATTCCACTAAGAACAACTCAGATCTAAGAAATCCCATAAAGATAATCAAGGTTTTCATATCAAATCTATACACAAAAATGGTAGAAACAGAGCTTAGACCGACCTTCTACTCATTCTTAGTGCCGTGTTGGTCAGGGATCTGATTCCTACCGAAGAGACGACCAATTTCGGGTTAAACACGGAAAAACCGCCAAGAACGGCCAGTTCTGATGGAACGGGGTGATTCCCGACCGATAGAACAGGTCGGAATTGATGGAATTTCAGTTGTTCAACGCGTCACAACAACGTCTCGACCAAAAACACCGAAGAACACTCGAAAATCATCGAAAACAGCTGGACAGGCTGGCCGATCGAGCGGCCCAGTCGATCGAGCGGCCCAGCCGATCGGCTGGACCAGCCGATCTAACGGCCCACTCGATCGAGCAGCCTGGCCGATCGAGCGGTCCATCCGAATGGGCCAACTCAATCCAACTTTTCGTCAAATTTCACGTAATTCGATACCGTTTAACGCGTAACCCAATACTTATGCAATTAGCCTGAAATCAGGACATTCTCAGGCACCATCCCGTCAATCCAACCGAATACGCACTGTGAGTATACTTGACCCCTTTTTATCGAACTTTGGGTGTAACATACGTTCCTTATAAATCGAACTTATCAAACGAATGATTCAAGTTGTCAATCTATCACTTGCGAATAACTGTTTGCATAGATATACGTGATGCTAGTTGCATGTATGCTAGGACTTATACTCGTGACGTCCCACCCAGACTAGTATAGTACTATTGCGCCCGACGGGGTCTAGTTATGCCATCGAAGAGTCGAGCATCGAGGACTTAGCTGGTAGTATCAGTTTTGTGAGTATATATGTCGTGTATTACGTTTATGCATATGGAAATTCGCAGCACTTTTAATCTATTATTCTATTACATATCAAACCTGTATACTCGCCAATACTTTTGTATTGACAATATTTTAACGTATGTTGCAGGACTAGTTGAAGCCTACATCAAATCAACCTAGGAAGTCTAGAAACTCACCTAAAAGCTAGGTTGTCGGATTTGAATTGTTCGAGAGGACAAGAAATCTGTGATGACTTATGTGATTGTATTATTTGTTAGTATGGGATAACGAATGTAATAAATATTATCGCAATATAGTTGTTATGGATTCTCTTGAGCAATCTGATTCGCCTAGTGCCGCGCCCCGATGATTCCGCCATCGGTTGGGGTGTGACAGATTGGTATCAGATCCATAACTATAGGGAATTAGGCAAGACTCGACCTAGTCCGGGTCGACGTCTTAGAAAATGACCTAGTCTATAGTCTAAGCACCCACAGGCTGCCTCGTACGAACCCAGTAGGGTTTGTATTGCGCCTACCTGATGCTTCTGATCGAAATTGCAAAAAAAAAAAAAAACTATGACTTTGTGTGAACCCCGCATACTACAACTTCACACGGAGAAGCCTTTCCTAAGGCTGGAATACTACTAACCTTTCCTAAGGCAGACATAATACACATGTTTTTGAAAATACTCGCATCTCACAACCGAGCGATCCAGTCGAGACAAGGTGTGAGAACCAGTAATTCTCGATAGGATTGCTCACTCAGCGCATTTTCCTAGCACGAGAATCTTTCGTTGAGTCAGGAGTGACATCCATACCTCAACGAAAGCCTCCCTTTCGAAATTCTAGTGAAGCTTTCGGATTCATTCGATGAGCGTAACCACAAATTGGGAACGAAACTGTTAAGTCAGGGGTGAAACCCGTACCTTAATGAACCGTTCCACTCCCTAAAATATTCTTTCAAAAAGCTCTCACCAGGGACTCGACCATCACAATGACTCGAGCCTCGCGATGACTTGGAGGATGAATGCCATGAGCTGCATCCCAGTGAAAGCATAAACCCCCAGAGTCAACGCGTGTGCACGAACTTGTTGGGTGTGATTGAGTTACCTTGGGTAGTCGACGCCTAAACACCCGAGGCACTCCGAGTATCTTAATAAGCCTACAACTCACCGGATTTTACGATTTGATGAACTCAGTTACGTTTTATGTGTTTAATTGCGATTATCAATTTTTGCTCCCTGTTTTACAAAGCGCACAACTCGCACAGCCATCGCAATCCAAAACAAAGACCGAATGATCGCAACAAAACTAATGTCCAATTGTCCGATTTCTCTCGCAATCCCTCCCTTAACGCGTCCTCGCGCATTCTAAACCGTAATATATGTGTGTGTAAGTATGAACTACAACTATCTATATCTAAGTACAATCAAGACATTGTGTGAAAATCTAGGAAGTTCGTGTCTCCTATGTGTGGCTCCTATGTGAAATCTATTTATATTGCACGTTACAAGTTTCGACCGCGCCCGATCGCATCGTAAACTCGAAATCATTATGATCGAATCTCATTCCAAATCTCTCTCTGTCTAGATGCCTTCCAACAACTCTATCTCGAGACGAATAGCTAAGAGAAGAGCCAAACGAAGCGCCGATAAGAGGATTGCCTCGATTGTGACCAAGGAAGTGGTCAAGCTCATTCCTCAAATTGTTGCTCAAGTGCACTCTCTCAGTAACTCTCGAGCCACGAAGGACTCTAAGACAGAATCGCCGCAATCTACCTTCCTCTACAAACACTTCAAAGCCTGTGACCCGATGGAATTCACAGGTGAAGGAGGTGCGACCCAACTACTCCAGTGGTTCGATTCTATCGAAGTCACCCTTCGACAAAGTGGGTGTCCCGATAGTTTCCGTACTACTTGTGCTACCGGGGTATTTCAATCACGAGCACTCTACTGGTGGACCGCCGAACGCAACGAACGTGGGATCTCCGCAGCTTACGCCCTCTCTTGGGACAAGCTGAAGGAACTCATGAAGGAAGAATATTGTCCCCCTCACGAAGTCCAGAAGCTAGAAAACGAATTTTGGGAAATCAAGCAAAACGGAGGTGACAATGCTGACTACATAGCAAGGTTCAAGCAGCTTAGTGCAATCTGCCCAAGTCAAGTTGACACTCCAAGGAAAGCCATCGCGAAGTACCTCCGCGGCTTACCTGAGAGTGTGGGTGATTTTGTAGAAGCTGCAAGACCTGCTACCATCGAAGAAGCCTACCGTCTAGCCGCAGAGATCAACAGCAAACGTGTCACACCCCCAAAATCCACCCGCGGAGTACCACCGCTTGGGAGCGTGACTGACCAGGATCAAGCCATCAATCATATCAAACATAGCGTTTAATAATAAAAGTAATTAATGTAAATCATCATGACATGATTGATGTTTCAAAACCAACATCGTTTAAGTAGCGGAAGCATAGTATGTATTCTCAAAATAATCATAAGTTCGAATAACGTTCATGAATCCAAATCCCACAACGACCTGCTCCTCCCTGTGCAAGCTCCGTAATGTACCTAAGGTCCTGCAAGGCATGCAGCAAATAATCAACAAACTAGTTGAGCGAGTTCACAGAAAGTAAGTTCATAACATAGTGCATAAATATAGCTAGTGGGGGCTTCCCATACTAGTGAGTACTAAAGGTGGGGGCTTCCCAAACCTTGTGTTCTTATTACTGGTGGGGGCTTCCCATGTTTATCCTGGCTAATGAGGGCTTCTCATTAACGGTACTTACTAGACTAACTTCCGACCATGTGTTCTTCTTTACCGAGAACAGGAAAACGTACAGGGTCACGTAGGCTTTACGTGACGTGCCCTTCCCCGAGGACATGGTACGCGTGGGGGCTACGTAGGCTTTACGCAGCGTGGCCTTCCGACCCGGAAGCCAGTGGATGGTATTGGGTTACGTAGGCTTTACGTAACGTGTCCTCCCGACCCGGGAGACAAATGGCAAATGATCTGGGTTACGTAGGCTTTACGTAACGTGTCCTGACCAACCTGAGGACGATGGTCTATAGTCTAGAGAATGCGTAAGTACGAGTAACTCTTTTAACAATAACATATCCAACCCAATTCCCAACCCGGGAATCCCATGCCTTGGCTGTGTGAACTCACCTTGGTTTGCTCGGCAGATACACAAAGAGTACAGGTAGCAAGTAATTGGTCAACCAAGTCCTATCACGGTTTTTATACAAGTCAGGTCTTGACTAAGGTAATATACGTGTGCATCACATATGTTAACACGTTACTAACACGTATGCATGTGAACAGGTAAGAGCATGGCATTAACATTCAACCCATTCATATAACAGCCCAATCCAAATAGTCCAGATTCTCAATCTGCCCAGATAGTAAACGCATACTAGTCCAATAACAAACAGTCCACAAATTCAATCATTTGGCCCCAAACGGTTGGGCCCGTGACAGTGTAGGCCCAAACAGATGTACGTGCAAAGGTGGTCTCGAGTCGCAACCAATGATCTCGAGTCGCAACAGAGAGTTACGAGTCGCAACAGCTGGTTACGAGTCGCAACGGGTGATTTCGGCTCATCATGGTCTAGTTACGAGTCGCAACGGGACTCGCAACCATGGTCTCGGCTTGTCATGGACTGGTTACGAGTCGCAACAAGACTCGCAACCATGGTTTCGGCTGATGTTGCTGTGTGGTCTCGAGTGGGGTACCGACTCGCAATGAGTGATACCGAGTCGCAACCGTGTGTGTGTAACTGGTTTCCATGTTTCATGCAATTCAGTTATACGCATTTATGCAAATCAATTATCAGTTTCCATAATTCAAATCAACTAACAGTTTCCAATGAATCCTACCGAGTATTATCGATCAAACAGGCAATAACAACATAAATTCTTATGAACCCTAGTATGAATAACATGAATATCCAAACCACCCAATTTTTATGAACAACAACATCAAACATCATATCCAATTTCATAATCATGTAACCGGTCTAACAAGAATATTATCATTAACATCATCAAACACCATCCAACTCAAATCCATGGCAGCCGATTATCAAACACCCAACATACATAAACATATCCGATTTCAACCATACATAATAGCCGATTCGTGTGATTTGTTCTAATACTAAACCATGCAAACATAAACACTTCACAACCGGTAATCATACATAAACCACAACATATATAATAAGGCACTAACCGATTAATAGATTCCGAACAAGAACAATCCGAATCAAGAAAAGCTTCGAAGGTACGGGTGTTTGGCTGCCTTTGGTCCCGGTTCCGGTTGCGGGAGAAAGAGAGAAAGTGTGTGTGTGATCTAGGTTGCCAAAGTTGTGAAAGGAAAACAAAACCCTAAGGATGTGTGTATGTAAATACGTATAGGGGAGGTGGGCCGAAACCCCACATGGGTCTCGAGTCGGATGTATTTGGGTGTGGGCCGAATGGTTTATGTAGTCAAGTAGACTAGGTAAGATCGGGTCATGTAACATATAACCAAACATTTACAATATCACACAAGGAACATATAACATGTTATTCAAATAGTGTTCACACAAACGCTTAACGTTTCACAAAGTCGGTCTAAAGTTCGAGTTGTCACATTATCCCCAACTAATTGGAAATTTCGTCCCGAAATTTGGTATGCACTTACTGAGGAAGCTAGGTAAACTGTATTGTTCACTGATTTTCCTGGGGTGTCACATCCTCCCCCCGTTGATCTGGAATTTCGTCCCGAAATTCCGAAGTAGTAGCTTCAGCCTCAGTAGTGGTAGTATTGGTTTCGAATAACTGGGGGTACTTTTCTGTCATCCTGTCTTCGCGTTCCCAGGTGTACTCTGGGCCACGTTTGGAGTTCCAACGAACTCGAACAAGAGGGATTCTCTTGTGTTTGAGGACCTTCACATCCCGGTCCGTGATTTCCACTGGTTCCTCGACGAACTGCAACCGCTCGTCGATAGTGAGTTCCTTAAAAGGAATGATGAGATTTTCATCTGATAGGCACTTCTTTAAGTTCGATACATGGAAGACATTGTGAACTGCCCCGAGTTCAGCCGGTAGTTTCAACTTGTAGGCTACTTTGCCAATCTTTTCTATGATTTCGAATGGTCCGACGTACCGCGGATTTAGTTTGCCCCGTTTGCCAAAACGAACCACACCCTTCCAGGGTGAGACTTTCAATAAAACCCGGTCCCCGACCTGAAATTCCAATGGCTTTCTACGCTTGTCCGCGTAGGCTTTCTGACGGTCGCGTGCTGCCGCCATGCGTTGTCGTATCTGTGCTATCTTTTCTGTGGCGTCCACTACAATCTCTGGACCCGTAATCTGACTATCCCCCACCTCTGCCCAACAGAGAGGTGACCGGCATTTACGTCCGTACAATGCCTCGAATGGAGCGGCTTGGATGCTGGTGTGATAACTATTATTATACGAGAACTCCACCAAAGGGAGGTGCTTTTCCCAGCCGTTGCCGAAATCGATAACGCATGCCCTAAGCATGTCTTCAAGAGTTTGAATCGTTCGCTCAGACTGCCCATCCGTCTGAGGATGATATGCTGTGCTCATGTCTAATCGTGAGCCGAAAGATTTATGCATCGCTTGCCATAGCTCTGACGTGAATCGTGCATCGCGATCCGAAATGATAGATGTGGGCACCCCGTGCCTCGAAACAACTTCTTTAAGATAGACGTCTGCGAGAGTGGAGAACTTATCCGTTTCCTTTATAGGTAAGAAGTGTGCAGACTTGGTGAGTCGATCCACGATCACCCATATGGTATCATTCCCACGCTGGGATCTAGGTAGGCCTGTAACAAAATCCATGGAAATTTCTTCCCATTTCCATTGAGGTATCTTAGGCTGTTGAAGTAGGCCAGCTGGTTTCTGATATTCGACCTTGACTCTCGCACAGGTCAAGCATTTTCCAACGTACGTAGCAATGTGGGCCTTCATACTAGGCCACCAATAAGTAGTGCTGATGCCGTGGTACATTTTATTCGACCCTGGATGTACCGAATAGCGAGACTTGTGTGCTTTGTCCATCACAAGTTCGCGTAGACCGCCATAAAGTGGGACCCAAATACGCCCCGTTACATAGTAGGCGCCGTCTGCCTTCTGTTCCATTTGCTGTCGTGAGCCGCGTAAGGCTTCAGCCTTGACGTTTTCGGGCTTCAATGCTTCTACCTGAGCATTTCGTATCTGTGCAGGAAGGCTAGACTGAATCGTAAGCTGTAGCGCTCGCACGCGCCGAGGTAAAGTGTCTTTCCGACTGAGAGCGTCAGCCACAACATTGGCTTTGCCTGGATGGTACTTGATGGCGCATTCGTAGTCGTTAAGTAACTCGACCCATCTTCGTTGACGCATGTTCAAATCCTTCCGCTTAAGAATATGCTCGAGACTCCTGTGATCGGTGTAAATCGTGCACCTGGTACCGTACAGGTAGTGTCGCCATATCTTAAGCGCGAAAACAACAGCTCCCAGCTCTAAATCGTGCGTCGTGTAGTTCCGTTCATTAATCTTGAGTTGACGAGAGGCGTAAGCAATAACCTTGTCGCGCTGCATTAACACACATCCAAGTCCCCAAATGGATGCATCACAATAAACCACGAAGTCATCTGTGCCCTCTGGCAATGAGAGAATAGGTGCACTGCAAAGTCTATCCTTTAAGTGCTGAAAAGCAGTCTCCTGGGGCTCTCCCCAGCGATAGGTAACACCCTTCTGTGTCAGTAACGTAAGCGGCTGAGCAATCTTCGAAAAATCTCTAATAAACCGTCTGTAATAACCCGCCAAGCCCAAGAATTGGCGTATTTCTGTCGGCGTACGCGGCGCAGGCCAGTTTCTGATCGAATCCACCTTGGATGGATCGACATGGATCCCATCCTTGTTCACCACATGGCCTAAGAAGTGGACTTCACGAAGCCAGAAGTCGCATTTAGAAAGCTTGGCGTACAACTGTTCCTTCCGAAGGAGTTCCAAAATAAGGCGAAGATGCTGCTCGTGTTCCTCCTGACTCTTGGAGTAAATCAGAATGTCGTCGATGAATACTATGACAAACTTGTCGAGATAGGGTTTGCACACCCTGTTCATAAGGTCCATAAATACGGCAGGCGCGTTCGTTAACCCAAATGGCATGACAAGAAACTCGTAGTGGCCGTAACGAGTTCTGAATGCAGTCTTGGAGACGTCCTTATCCCGGACTCTCAGCTGATGATACCCTGACCTCAAGTCTATCTTCGAATAGTAGCACGACCCTTGCAACTGGTCGAATAAGTCGTCGATGCGCGGAAGAGGATAACGGTTCTTCACCGTCACCTTGTTGAGTTCACGGTAGTCTATACACATCCTGAACATACCGTCTTTCTTTTTCACGAAAAGTACTGGAGCTCCCCAAGGCGAAGAGCTTGGACGAATGAAACCCTTTTCCAAGAGTTCCTGCAGTTGCTTAGACAGTTCCTCCAATTCTGATGGAGCTAAACGATATGGCGCGCGAGCTATGGGTGCTGCTCCTGGAGCGAGCTCGATCTGAAATTCGACCTGACGGTGAGGCGGTAAGCCAGGTAAGTCTTCAGGAAACACCTGAGGGTAATCACGTACAATTGGGATATCCTCCAATTTCTTTTCCTTTACTGATGCATCTGTAACAAGAGCCAAAATGGTTGTGTGCCCCTTTCGTAGACATTTCTGAGCCTTCAAGATAGAGATGATGCCAACCACCGCACCACTCTTGTCGCCTTGAACTTCTAGAGGTTCCTGACCAGAACGAGGAATGCGAATAATCTTCTCGCTACATAAAATTTCTGCCTGGTCTTGGGATAGCCAATCCATCCCAATCACGACGTCGAAACTACCCAAAACTATGGGAATGAGATCGATAGAGAAAGCTTGACCAGCTAGGATAAGATTACAACCCTGAACTACGTGCGTGGCTTCTAGACTTTTACCGTTAGCTAACTCTACTACATGTTTGGTGGGTAAAAGTGTTGGTGCACGTTTTAGCAGTTGACACATTTTCACAGACATATAGCTTGTATCCGCACCCGAATCAAATAAAACAGTAACGTAATATTGTCGAGGAGAAACTTACCCATAACAACGTTGGGATCGTTCACTGCGTCGCCTCGACCTAGTACGAATGCACGACCACGAGCTTCATTGCCGTTGTTGTTGTTTCCCCCATTGTTGTTATTATTCCCGTTGCCCTGGTTATTGTTGTTGCGATTCTGGTTCAACTGAGGGCAATCGCGTTTGAAGTGACCTTCAGCCCCACACTGGAAACATCCCCGGTTTCCACGCTGTGGCTGCTGTTGCTGCTGCTGGTTCTGTGGAGCTGGTTGCTGAGGCTGCTGATTCTGATTCGCAGGACGAGGGCTCCTACAGTCTTTGGCCTCGTGGCCCATCTTAAGACACCTTTGACAACGACCCTTGTTACACGGGCCGTGGTGATGCCTGTTGCAGTTGTGGCACCTAGGTTGACTACCCTGATATCTCCTCTGTCTGTGACTGCCAGAGGATTGCTGACTGGGACTCTAATAGTGGTCGATCTTCTGCTGCTGAGCTTGTGGCTGAACAGTCGCTGAACCCCTGCTGGAATCTCCATCCCATTTTCTTTTACTGTCACCAGACGTAGCAGGAGTAACTGAGGTGGTGACGTTAGCAGTAGCACTAACACGCTTGGGCAGTTTATTCTGATCCACTGCCTGATCGGTGATACGGTGAGCGAGGCGTTGAATTTCCTGGATGTTATCGAGGTTAGCCGACGTCACGTGGCTCTGAATTTCTGGCGCCAATCCCTTGAGATACATCTCAATGCGCTTGTATGGAGGGTCCACCATAGTTGGACATAGAACGGCCATCTCATTCGACCGTTTAGTATACGCTTCGATCTCTGATCCAACCATTTTCAGATTATACAGCTCGTCTTCCAGCTTGTGAATATCTTCACGCGTGCAATACTCACGCTTGATGAGTTCCTTAAAATCGTTCCATGGGGTGGCGTTAGCAGCTGCCAACCCTAAGATCTGAACTTGGGCGTTCCACCAAGTTAGCGCGATTCCTTCCAAAGTGCCGGTGGCAAACTTGACCTTGCGAGCCTCAGGGCACTCGCACATTTCGAATACTGATTCTAGCTTCTCAAACCAATGGAGGAGTCCCACTGCCCCCTCGGTGCCGCTGAAAGAATTTGGACGACAGTCCATGAAGTTCTTGAAAGTGCAAACTTGCTGCGCTGGTTGACCTATTGTGTATGAATAGGACGAAGTTAAATACGAGAGTTAATGTAGGATCTAAGGATCCTAGTGTGTGCCTATACTGCAGGATATACTACCTGCTTGAGCTGCTGCAACTGCCGCAGCAACTTGAGCTTGAACAAGAGCCTCTAGCTGGGCTTGTGTCATGTTGATTCTTCCAGACATGATCTTCATTGTAACAAGTAGCATACGTAAGAATGGTTCGCGAGTAGGGCGATGACAGAAAAGTGTAAGCACGTAGGGATTCTCATGCTATAGTATCATGTGTATCTAAACGTAATGCAAGCAAAGTTCTAAACAGTTCTAGCAAACAGGCAATAGTCATAACCTTATTACCTAAGATGTCGAGTCTTGCACGTGGAGCGAAGCGTCGTTGTGGATCGTTGAGAGCACTGTTCTGGTTATAGTCCGGTTTTAATAAAAACGTTTTCCCATATTAAAACCAAGTTCTCTATAACCAATGGCTCTGATACCAATCTGTCACACCCCCAAAATCCACCCGCGGAGTACCACCGCTTGGGAGCGTGACTGACCAGGATCAAGCCATCAATCATATCAAACATAGCGTTTAATAATAAAAGTAATTAATGTAAATCATCATGACATGATTGATGTTTCAAAACCAACATCGTTTAAGTAGCGGAAGCATAGTATGTATTCTCAAAATAATCATAAGTTCGAATAACGTTCATGAATCCAAATCCCACAACGACCTGCTCCTCCCTGTGCAAGCTCCGTAATGTACCTAAGGTCCTGCAAGGCATGCAGCAAATAATCAACAAACTAGTTGAGCGAGTTCACAGAAAGTAAGTTCATAACATAGTGCATAAATATAGCTAGTGGGGGCTTCCCATACTAGTGAGTACTAAAGGTGGGGGCTTCCCAAACCTTGTGTTCTTATTACTGGTGGGGGCTTCCCATGTTTATCCTGGCTAATGAGGGCTTCTCATTAACGGTACTTACTAGACTAACTTCCGACCATGTGTTCTTCTTTACCGAGAACAGGAAAACGTACAGGGTCACGTAGGCTTTACGTGACGTGCCCTTCCCCGAGGACATGGTACGCGTGGGGGCTACGTAGGCTTTACGCAGCGTGGCCTTCCGACCCGGAAGCCAGTGGATGGTATTAGGTTACGTAGGCTTTACGTAACGTGTCCTCCCGACCCGGGAGACAAATGGCAAATGATCTGGGTTACGTAGGCTTTACGTAACGTGTCCTGACCAACCTGAGGACGATGGTCTATAGTCTAGAGAATGCGTAAGTACGAGTAACTCTTTTAACAATAACATATCCAACCCAATTCCCAACCCGGGAATCCCATGCCTTGGCTGTGTGAACTCACCTTGGTTTGCTCGGCAGATACACAAAGAGTACAGGTAGCAAGTAATTGGTCAACCACGTCCTATCACGGTTTTTATACAAGTCAGGTCTTGACTAAGGTAATATACGTGTGCATCACATATGTTAACACGTTACTAACACGTATGCATGTGAACAGGTAAGAGCATGGCATTAACATTCAACCCATTCATATAACAGCCCAATCCAAATAGTCCAGATTCTCAATCTGCCCAGATAGTAAACGCATACTAGTCCAATAACAAACAGTCCACAAATTCAATCATTTGGCCCCAAACGGTTGGGCCCGTGACAGTGTAGGCCCAAACAGATGTACGTGCAAAGGTGGTCTCGAGTCGCAACCAATGATCTCGAGTCGCAACAGAGAGTTACGAGTCGCAACAGCTGGTTACGAGTCGCAACGGGTGATTTCGGCTCATCATGGTCTAGTTACGAGTCGCAACGGGACTCGCAACCATGGTCTCGGCTTGTCATGGACTGGTTACGAGCCGCAACAAGACTCGCAACCATGGTTTCGGCTGATGTTGCTGTGTGGTCTCGAGTGGGGTACCGACTCGCAATGAGTGATACCGAGTCGCAACCGTGTGTGTGTAACTGGTTTCCATGTTTCATGCAATTCAGTTATACGCATTTATGCAAATCAATTATCAGTTTCCATAATTCAAATCAACTAACAGTTTCCAATGAATCCTACCGAGTATTATCGATCAAACAGGCAATAACAACATAAATTCTTATGAACCCTAGTATGAATAACATGAATATCCAAACCACCCAATTTTTATGAACAACAACATCAAACATCATATCCGATTTCATAATCATGTAACCGGTCTAACAAGAATATTATCATTAACATCATCAAACACCATCCAACTCAAATCCATGGCAGCCGATTATCAAACACCCAACATACATAAACATATCCGATTTCAACCATACATAATAGCCGATTCGTGTGATTTGTTCTAATACTAAACCATGCAAACATAAACACTTCACAACCGGTAATCATACATAAACCACAGCATATATAATAAGGCACTAACCGATTAATAGATTCCGAACAAGAACAATCCGAATCAAGAAAAGCTTCGAAGGTACGGGTGTTTGGCTGCCTTTGGTCCCGGTTCCGGTTGCGGGAGAAAGAGAGAAAGTGTGTGTGTGATCTAGGTTGCCAAAGTTGTGAAAGGAAAACAAAACCCTAAGGATGTGTGTATGTAAATACGTATAGGGGAGGTGGGCCGAAACCCCACATGGGTCTCGAGTCGGATGTATTTGGGTGTGGGCCGAATGGTTTATGTAGTCAAGTAGACTAGGTAAGATCGGGTCATGTAACATATAACCAAACATTTACAATATCACACAAGGAACATATAACATGTTATTCAAATAGTGTTCACACAAACGCTTAACGTTTCACAAAGTCGGTCTAAAGTTCGAGTTGTCACAAAACGAGTCTTGGACGGGTTTTTCTCCAAGAAGACTGTCAAACAAGCTCGTCAAGCAATCATCATCAACTCATCCGACGATTCCTCTGGCGAATCGATCGAGGAATCATCTAACAGCTCCTCTGAAAGCTTTTCTAAGGATTGCTCCGACAATGTCTCCATCAAATCATCAGGCGAATCCGACCATGACACTGCATCATCTCAGGAAGCACAACCAAGCCGCAAACAAGAGACCGTGAGCCCAGACTAATCAACAACTGGACTGCCGCAACCCGAACCTCTCCAATCAGTCCTAGTTCAACCGAAACGTGCTTACAATGGGCCCCATCCCCTGTGTTTCACGTGCACGTATCATCACCCGCCAGAAGCAAATTGTCGCTATTGCACAAATTGCAACTGGTATGGTCATCGTACACAGCACTGCCGCGCAGGACCGCAACTCTGAAGGAAGTCAACAACAGCCGCAGTCTCCGCTAGTGTTCTCCACAGCAACGTTATTTCGCTTCTAATGTTGTTGTAATAATATGACTTATCGCTATCATTTCCTTTTATGTGTGGAGTTTATTTCATCTATCGTCGCATGTGGACTCTATTTCTCTTTTACTCTCGCACCACCTAAACGCTAGCACTATGTACTATATAATGTATTTTACCCCTACAACACTTTTAGAATGAGGTACGATGTACGTGCAAGGAACAACTAATCGCGGGTGCACACGGGATTATTTTGGTCAGTGCACGGAGATCGTAGTGAAGTTCTAATGGTGCCATAACGTTTAACAGCATGATCAAGGGTTTTGGCCATGTCAACAAAGCGTGACACCAAAGCACGGGGTATAAGTAGTAGGGGTAACGCAAGGTGTGCTTTACCATACTACCGAAGCTTCGTGAAGAAAGTGCCATGTGGAGTTGGACGTTATTAGACCTATTATATTATAATGGTTATTTTCAACACGATACAAATCGATCACAAGGCGTAACAAAAACTAAAATCGCATCACTGCGAGACTTCTCGTAAGTCTGCGTACGCTACGCAATTGCCACATCGATGGACTTAGGTAAGTTCACCCCGAAGAGCAATTGAAGCAACGCAAGACTGGTCGTAAGTCTAGAACGCAACTCAATCGCAGTTTTGCTGGATCCATCTCGCAATCTAAATCACTCGACATGTGGCTCGAAATCACAATCGCATCATGTGTTCATCTCGCGATCTCTAACGCTGGTTATTAACTACTGTGTGAACTTCTACCGCCTGGTGTGGATCGCTTATTGCGGATCGCTAGACGAATACCGAAAATCACTCGTCGCTTTTCGCTTATTTCATCGACTCGATACTCTCATCGCATGTTGCTATCACTCATCGATACTCGTGTTATCTGTGCTATCTTAGCAGGCACGACCTCGATTCACGAGACGAAACTAATAGGGTCGAAACATGGTGGTGTTTCGACCATATTAGCAGACTTTCGTGGAAAAAGGCCATGCGGGCTAGCAATGGTTACTGTTTGTGGTGTATTCAACTCAATCGAATCGCATATCGTTCACAACGCAACGAACGTCGCTTATCATCTATCAGGGTCTATTGCCTATCGATGTTCAGTTATCACTTGGAAGTCATCGCAGTTGTGTAGAATTAGGGTACATGACGTCGCTTCACGAGACAAAGCTAATATGGGAAACGGGGTGTTTTCTATATTAGCAACTCCCGTGGGAACATGCCATGTGGATCTTATGTGGAACAAATCGAAATCGCATCTAGTCGAATCAAAATCGCGTCTTTCGCCATCACTTATCAACCGTCGTCTAACCCAGTGTGCCATATCTATGTCTCGCATGATCGAACTACTCGCATTCGTTATCAACGCTTTGTCTACATCCAAGTCGCTTCAGTACTCGGTCTAGCGTCCTATCGCTTGGACCGAGGGGTCGAAATTCTATCTGTGTCGTATCGGCACGCGTGATACCGCCTCACGAAACAGAGGTAATATGGGTAAAACATGGTGGATACGCCGCTGGTACTTCCTATATATAAGTGTTTTAATCATATTAACAAACTTTCGCGGGGAAGTGCCACGTGGGGCTCGATGTAAATTTTTTTTCCGTACTGTTAAAGAAAACCGACTTTTATAAACACTTGTTAAAACCGTTCGACAAGTGAAATCTCCTTACAACAGGGAGAAAACATCGAATCAGTTTAGCTCCGTGCCTAAAGGAAGTTTCATAAGTTCAGTTTTTCCTTAAAAACTTTTGCAATGACAAAAAGAAATCTTCCTGAAGACGATGGTTCGACAATCGAGTTTCAGCTCGAACTCACGTTGTAGGAAAACTTTCTTAAAACTTATTTTGCCGCAGAATTCTTTTAAAATGTATAACTCGAAAATCTGTTCTCAAAATAACAAAAAGAACCCTCCCCATAGTGTTGGTGTGGACATCGATGCAGTTAGCGCCGCGCCATGAGGGGATTTTCTGAAATATCTTCGAAGATTAGTCGATTATCGGTAAGTTTAAAACGTTATGGAATCGCTTTTGTGTGTGTCATCGTTTTTGGTTATTCGAATCATATCTTCACACCGCTCTCACTCGTCGATTCTTTAATCGATCGCTCGCTTATCTAGACGCTTTTAATCGTAACTCTCATTCGCGCCAACTCTTACGACCCTACTAATGGATTAATTTCGGGACGAAATTTCCTAAAGCAGGGGAGACTGTAACAACCCGCACTTTCGTGCGTTGTTACTACTCGATACACTCGTTACGCCTAGCACCAGAGATTCGGATCATAATGTAACTATATCAGATCTATCGCTAAATCGAAGTAAAATCGAATGATTACGCATATTCTATCGCTATTACAAACCTATTTTCAATAAATTATAACACTCACGATGATGTTGAGTGAGGGATTAATCTACCCTCCTCGATAACCGTGAGGTGTCAAAACGTAAACAAGCAACGCTAACAAAGACTATCGGGTGAGTACCATGTCGCCAGCCATCATGACGATGATGACAACACGAGCAAGTAGTGCCCCGATAATCATTGTGGCACATCACATCGAAGAACGCACTCGAAGGCACGCGTAACTCGATCATCGCACCGAATATTGGATATATAGATACGTATATACGGCCCTTTTGTGATTAATTATAATAAATAATTAAATAATTATATAAATATATGAAATTATGGCTCAAACTGTCGAAATCGCACCAAAAACGAGGATCAAGGGCTTCCGTACGGACGGGCCAGCCAAACGGCTGGGCCAGTCGATCGGACGGGCCAGCCGATCGGTTGGGCCGCCCGATCGAACGGGCCAGCCGATCGGTTGGGCCGCCCGATCGAACGGGCCAGCCGATCGGTTGGGCCGCCCGATCGAACGGGCCAGCCGATCGGCTGGGCCGGCTGATCGGACAGAACAGCCATCCGGCTGGACCATCCAATTGAACGGGCCAGCCGATCGGTTGGGCCGTCCGATCGGACAGGCCAGCCGATCGGTTGGGCCAACCGCTCCGGCCCACCTTTTCCTCCTTTTTCCTCCTTCCTTGCCTATAAATACCCCTCTTCACCCTCCAAGCACTTGTTGTTGCTGCTGCCACTCGACCAAGACATTCCAGCCCCTTAATCTTCCGATTTCTCGCGATTCTTGTAAGTTTTTAACTCAAATCTTGTACTACTTCAATCTATATGCAATCCTTCATCTTTCTATCTTTCAAAATCCGACTTTTAACCGTGAAATCAACGGATTCGGAGTGTTCTAGGGTGATGTCACCATGGAGTTCTTCAAAGGTGATGTCATCCCATGAAGAACAACTCAGATCCGAATGGTTTCCATGCGATTCTTCATGAATCTCGTCCAAATCCATGTTTTCTAATCAAGAAGCCATGGATTTGAGATGTTCAGAGTGATGTCATCACAAAGTTCTTATGAACTTCAAATGTTGGCCTCATTCCACTAAGAACAACTCAGATCTAAGAAATCCCATAAAGATAATCAAGGTTTTCATATCAAATCTATACACAAAAATGGTAGAAACAGAGCTTAGACCGACCTTCTACTCATTCTTAGTGTCGTGTTGGTCAGGGATCTGATTCCTACCGAAGAGACGACCAATTTCGGGTTAAACACGGAAAAATCGCCAAGAACGGCCAGTTCTGATGGAACGGGGTGATTCTCGGCCGATAGAACAGGTCGGAATTGATGGAATTTCAGTTGTTCAACGCGTCACAACAACGTCTCGACCAAAAACACCGAAGAACACTCGAAAATCATCGAAAACAGCTGGACAGGCTGGCCGATCGAGCGGCCCAGTCGATCGAGCGGCCCAGCCGATCGAACGGCCCACTCGATCGAGCAGCCCGGCCGATCGAGCGGTCCATCCGAATGGGCCAGCTCAATCCAACTTTTCGTCCAATTTCACGTCATTCGATATCGTTTAACGCGTAACCCAATACTTATACAATTAGCCTGAAATCAGGACATTCTCAGGCACCATCCCGTCAATCCAACCAAATACGCACTGTGAGTATACTTGACCCCTTTTTATCGAACTTTGGGTGTAACATACGTTCCTTATAAATCGAACTTATCAAACGAATGATTCAAGTTGTCAATCTATCACTTGCGAATAACTGTTTGTATAGATATACGTGATGCTAGTTGCATGTATGCTAGGACTTATACTCGTGACGTCCCACCCAGACTAGTATAGTACTATTGCGCCCGACGGGGTCTAGTTATGCCATCGAAGAGTCGAGCATCAAGGACTTAGCTGGTAGTATCAGTTTTGTGAGTATATATGTCGTGTATTACGTTTATGCATATGGAAATTTGCAGCACTTTTAATCTATTATTCTATTACATATCAAACCTGTATACTCGCCAATACTTTTGTATTGACAATATTTTAACGTATGTTGCAGGACTAGTTGAAGCCTACATCAAATCAAGCTAGGAAGTCTAGAAACTCACCTAAAAGCTAGGTTGTCGGATTTGAATTGTTCGAGAGGACAAGAAATCTGTGATGACTTATGTGATTGTATTATTTGTTAGTATGGGATAACGAATGTAATAAATATTATCGCAATATAGTTGTTATGGATTCTCTTGAGCAATCTGATTCGCCTAGTGCCGCGCCCCGATGATTTCGCCATCGGTTGGGGTGTGACATCCACATTCTGCTGATGAGCTGGATTGTTAGCTTTAGATCTCTTTATCTCCAACTCATGGCTTTCCAGTCTTTCGATCAGCAAATCCACTGTTAACTCTTCAGGCTTGATTGTGTTTTTCAACATTAAGGCGAAGTATTGCCAATCTTGATCATTTGGCAATGAGTCAAACAGTTTATCAACAAGCTCCTCTTGAGTGTGTGTAATTTTGTATCTGGCCAGCTCCATCTTTAGATGTCCAAATCTCTCGATCATTTTACAAACAGATTCATTTTTCATGCAACCAAAAAGATCAAACTCTTTACGCAACAATTTCTTTTTGTTTTTTACAATCTCATTACTTCCTACACATTTTCTCACTTCCTACACATTTTCTCTCTAACGCTTCCCACAAAATCTTCGAAGTTTTCTCTTGTTCAAGTAGCGAAATAATATCTTCTCTCACTGACTGTTTGATCAATGTAATCATTTTATATTCAGCTACAACATCTTTTATATCTCTTTCTGTGAAATCTTTTTCGTCTAATAACTCTCCTCCCTCTTTTACTGGTTCTGTATATCCATTTTTCAATTTTAACCAACTTTCAGGAGCGAAAGCTTTTACCCAACCCTCAAATCGATTTTTCCACCAGTTATAATCCTCAATCTTCATTAGCTTTGGTGGTTTCTGTTGACTTCCATACATGTTCTCAAACTTCAAATTCTCCAAAATCTCCTTCGAATATTCTCTCATCTCAGATCTTCTCTCTGTCGATTCTGAAGTGAACGCGTTGTAGAAATTGTTGTAAAATTCTTCACCGCTGCTTGACATCTTCAATCACCTGAGAACAAACAAACAAACTCAATCAGTTTAAACAATATCAAATATTCTGAAATAAACCGACACTCGATTGTCGTGAAATGATCTTGACACGAAAAAGTTCACTTTCGAGCGAAATATAGATCTCAAGCGAAATCGGACTTTAACCAGACATCCACTTTGGAGCAAAATCAAGCAATAACACTTCGAGCGGAATTAGACTTAATCTTTCGAGCGAAATTAGACTTAAACTTTCGAGCGAAATTAGACTTAAACTGTTTGAAGCGGAATCAGTTATGATTTTTGGAGCGGAACCAGCTGGTTTGCATTTTGGAGCGGAATCAGATTGACTTTTGGAGCGGAATCACATGTATCAATGTGAAAGTTCAAGCGGAATAGCCAACTGGAGCGGAATCAGAAGTTACTCTCGAGCGGA
Source organism: Helianthus annuus (assembly GCF_002127325.2). NCBI lineage: Eukaryota > Viridiplantae > Streptophyta > Magnoliopsida > Asterales > Asteraceae > Helianthus > Helianthus annuus. The sequence continues at coordinate 118,165,770 of NC_035448.2, read as the reverse complement.
ATTAACTAAAACCTCTGGAGCGGAATCAAACAATGAACCCTGGAGCGAAATCAGCAGGTATTTTGGAGTGAAATTAGCGAAATTAGAAATTGTCCATTCGAGCAAAATCACTTCGGAGGTCAATTTTGTCCATTTTTAATCCGAATTTTAGTCTCAAACTTTCAGGGATTAGTTAATAGTCACTTATACATAGTCTGTGAAAAATTGAACAGGTTTTGACCGTTAAATTTTGTTCTGTTGAAGAAAGAAGGTGTAGAAGACAGAAATCTGATGCAATTGAGCTAAACTCTTCTTCCTGAGCTCTGATACCACTTGTAGGATCGTTGTTGGACCCGAATGAGTCGTTCAGAAGAGTTATTAATCCGGATCAAAGGCGGAATCAATGAAACGGACACTCAATGTAATTATAATGCCTCTTATATTGATTTAACACTAATTACAACCTGAGAACAATTTGACAGCACTTCTTTACACAATCCTGATTCCCTGCCAAATGAAATAAACAAGTACACTATTTATACTAGAACTGATTTCGCTCCAAATGTCAAAGAGTACTTTTGGGCGGAATCAGATGTTTCTGATTTCGCTCGAAATGACCCTTTTACACTTTCGAGCGGAATCAACATCTTAAACACTAAACTTTGATTCTCGAACCTCGTGCACTGGAAATCCTATCCTATCCTATTACATGATACAAGACGAAGTCAATAGACGTAATGCACTAACAAGGGGAACGAAGAATCGAACCCCCGACCTCCACATAGTTGGGTCGGCTTATGCAGGGAGTCGGTGGCCACTGAGCCAAGACCCAATGGTTTGCAACTTAATTAAAGATAAGGGTTAATAGTGTTTCATGTCAAAAAATTAAGGGTGTAAAGTGGAAAAACTTGAAAAGAGTAAAAAAAACTGCTATGATATTAGGGTTTTGGTGTCAGGGTGATATCATTTTAGTAATATAAAATGCTATATTGAAAGTAACGTTTTACACAAAACTATTTTATTAGAAAAGGTGTTTAAGAAAGTGATATTACATAACAAATGAAAAAGTCAATAACTTGAGTGGTAAAAGAGAAAGGTCTTACCACCGACCTTTCTCTTTAATACTATATAAATTGAATACTAAATTTTTTATAGAGTAAAATGCACGGATAGTCCCTGTGGTTTTGTAAAATAACACCTATAGTCCCCAACTTTTGGAAATTACATCGGTGCTCCCTGTGGTTTGAGAGTTTGTTACTCGGATGGTCCCTGGAGTAGATAAGGGTTAGTTTTCTCAGTTAAGTTCATCTGAAATTACTTATTTACCCCCCTCTTCAAAAAAATAGAAAAACAAATAACCCCAAACTTAATAACTTAATACCCATCATCATCATCATCTTTAATACCCAGTCACCACTGTCAAGAACTGCATAACTATACCCATTAGCATCATCATCTTTAATACTCATCATTATCATTACACACCCCAAACTCAATAAACACTTCATATCTTTCTCTCTAAAACAAAACAAACCCTAATTCATAAATTTCAACCGCCATCACCTGCAAATCTAAACTCTAATTCATGTGCTTACTTATGCAAATCGATTCATGGCGTTAATATGGAAGTCCGATTTCGAACTTGACATGAATTTCACAGAAAAAATTGTAGAAACATAACGATTTAGATTTTATGTATACTTTGTAGAATGAAATTCGTTGTAAATTTTGTGATCATAAAAAATAAAGAAGGGGCCGACGGTTACAAATCGTCGGAGATGAAGAGGCAGTGGTGGCGACTTGCCGGAGACGAAGAGATGGAGAAATAACTTGCCGGAAACGAAGAGGCAACAATTATGAAGCGCAGAAAGGGTTTTTGTTTTTCCTGCAAACTACAATCCTCATTAATCCGAAATCACAAACCTGCAAACTACAGTCAACAAATATCTCCGGCCAACAATTTGCAGATCTCGTCTGAAATCTCCGGTCAACAAACAACCTGCAATTCGCGTCTGCACATCGCCGGAGAGGGTTCTTGTGGTGGTGGCTCGGAGTGAACGGTGGGGTGGTTTGGAGTGAACGGTGGTGATGGTGCGGTGTGTATTTGAGATCAGAGAAAGAGGGATCTGATGTATAGGTTACCCATAGAGTATGTGTGGGTTTTGTGTGTATTTTTTATATTTTTTTAAAAACAAGGGGTAAATAAGTAATTTCAGATGGACTTAAATGAGAAAACTAATCCCCATCACCTCCAGGGACCATCCGAGTAACAAACTGTCAAACCATAGGGAGCACCGGTGTAATTTCCAAAAGTTGGGGACTATAGGTGTTATTTTACAAAACCACAGGGACTATCCATGCATTTTACTCTTTTTTATATAATTTATAACGTAATGCGGTTCTTAAATCCAATTGAACCGATCAGACCAGTCGGACCTTTGACCTCGTAAGACGACCGGATCGACTTTCGATCCAATTCTGAAAACATTGCTTAATACATTAAAAAAACCAGTGAACGTAGAACAAACTGAACAATGGTGATATTGATAAGCGATTACAAGATAATGCACCACCACATGATCTTGACAGTTGTCACAATCTGATCTTTATAACCCACTATTTCAACAAAGCTCTTCCAATCCTCCCCATCCACACACTCACAATGGCAGCATCAACCATCTCCCTCACCACCACCTTCTTCCACCACTACCACCAACCCACCACCACCACCACCAAACTATCCACCCTCTTTGGATTAAAACCCAACTCTGGCAGCCGCATTCTAGGCGGAGTGACCATGATGGCGAGCTACAAGGTCACCCTTATGACTCCAGAAGGGAAGAAAGAAATGACTTGCCCTGATAACGCCTACATTCTTGACCATGCAGAGGAGGCACTCGGTATCGACCTACCCTACTCATGCAGGGCCGGTGCTTGCTCTTCATGCGTTGGAAAAATCGTCTCCGGGACCGTTGACCAGTCCGATGGAAGCTTTCTTGATGATGACCAGATAGAGAAAGGCTTTGTGCTTACATGCGTGGCTCTCCCTAAAAGTGATGTTGTCATAGAGACCCACAAGGAGAACGAGCTTGTTGATTAGGTTTAATAAGATTTATTTAAGTTTACATAATAAGTTTGATGCATGTGTGTCAAAATGCGTTATCAATAATACTTATACATGTTGCATCAAAGTACCATAGACATTATAAATTTGTGCAGATTCTCTATCATCTTCATATTTTTGAAGGCCTTCATTCCATTTATCTTTCTTTAATACAGAGAATTGCACTAGTAATAATAAAAGGGAAATTAACCCATGACTCTAGTTATAAGACAACGGCTAAACATAGGTGAAATAAACGACTTTAAAATAAACACAAAATAATGAAATGCAATGTGGGTAAAAGAAATCATGGGAGCCTGAATGAAATGTTTTTTTTAAGATAAAATTCTTTAATTATTTGAACCAAGACCTCCAAACGCACACTACAAGAAAGGAAGACCTTTAGCGGCGACGGTAATTGCGGCGACAGGCCAAATATCGCCGCTATTGGTCGATCCGCGCCCCACCACCTAACATCAATCCCCAGTCGTTGATCCTTACCCTGATCCAACGGTTGGGGACTTAAGAACCAATAGCGGCGACGGTATTAGGGTATTAGCGGCGACGTTTTGTCTCCGCTAAAGATCTGTGGACCCTCATCAAACCCCAGCCACTGATATCTTATCTCGATCCAAACCAATAGCGACGACAGGTTCTCGCCGGTAATGCCCGGACGACATAAACTCTGAACAGCGGGCTTTTTTTCCCTCTTTCCTCACTTTCCCCCCTTTTCTTCTTCTCTCGGGCGACGGATTCCGGCGATTTATCCCCAAATCGGTTAGTTTAAGTTTGTATGTTGTTAATTTTTTTCTCTATTTTGTTATATACATGTTATAGTCTATAATTTTTGTGTGTTTTTGTGTTTATGCTAGAGAAATCGGCTCACCACCATTGTCACACCCCCAAAATACCACATGCGGAATCCCCCGCGAGGCGTGTGACGTACAGGATCTAGCCACTAATCACATTGAACTCATAATAAGATTTCAAACAAAAGCTTTCATTCATTAAGATAAAGTGTTACAAAACATTATTTATAACTCGTTGTGTTCAGCGGAAGCATAATACAAAGTTTAATCCAAAACCCAAGTGTATGTAACCAACTAGTCTTATTTCAAGTTTCCATGTATCTCGACCCATGACCACTCCAACATCCTAGACAACAAGTTCCACAACCACACATACCTATAACCTGCGAGCATGCACACAAGTGTATAAGACAACGCTGGTGAGTTCACAGTTTTTATGAAAACATTTGGTTACCAAGTGTTTAATCCAGTTCAATAACAATTCCGAAAGTAATGTTGATAATAACTCGATACCGTACAAGATCGCTCCAGATTATTTTTGCCCTTCCCCAATGCCCCTATCAAAGCATTGGGCATGACTGGGTCATTAGTTCACACCCGTTCTCTCAGGTACGGGGTGAGGGTGCCAAACCTAGATAGCGCTACCAACTAATACCCCGTTACCTCTCATGTAACAAACAAGATGGGACTTAATGGTGATAGGAGTGAGTGTATTATCCAACATTCCAGTTTTTACCCAAAAGACTTATTCCTCTCAGGAATATCCACTGATTTACCCAAAGACTTATTCCTCTCAGGAATACCCATTTGACTGTCCCACCCACCGGGACGCATGCTCAAGAGAAGTGAACTCACCTTAGATTTGCTCGGTATGTTACGTTACATAACCCATTCCAAGTTGGTCAACCAAACCGTACCGTGGTTACCAAAGAAATCAGTTTCGTAAACACATATCTAGATTACGTGTTCAACAAGTCACATGTAACAACATTGTCATGTAGCACATAGTAAACGTTCAGATTTCATATACGTTCATAACACGAGTTCTCGTTCCCAACAGTAGTTACTAATAACATCAGTTTAATAATAATCAATTACGTATTGTCACAGATTGTACTTATCACAAAGATCACTGTACACATGTAGCAAATACCCTATTCTCATATGAGTCCACATCCCATGTGAATGACACAATTTACAATTACACTATCTAGCAGAAGAGTTTCTACTCACACAATCAGATTAGATTTCTCATTCTTATACAGCTTGTTATCATGCAACAAATATCATTTAAAATCCAACTATCCATAATCACATACATCATACACTTCACTATTTGTTTACACACACATGCAGCATTTCCACGAAGAGTCATTCTTCGTGGAATGCTGCCTCGGCGAAGAATCCCCCTGACGAAGGTCTATTCTTCGTCGAGAAGGGACGTGACGAAGAACCTTAGAGGTTCGTCGTGAATCATCCGGCGAAGAATCAAACTCTTCGTCGAGTCATGATCTTCGTGAGGAAATATTTCATACACAGCAAACCCTAACTGCCGTCATTCAACAGCGACGGAATCATTAACAGTTAATCATCGTACATCATCTTTTGCATTCAAACAAACCTTCACAATCACTACGGCATCACAGATTTAACAATACAATTATCATATTTTCGCGTCAAGAAACATCGTTGCTTCAATCATAACCACCCTAGCTTTGTGCGACTCTATATCATCGACACACATTAGTTAACATACCAACACTTCCAGGTCAGATTTCATTGATTTGCTATCATGAGATTTTACCAAGCTTTACTATCATGAATCATATTGTCAATAAGGTTTTCTAACAGCAATTCTAGTTCATACGAAACTTAAGATCACACATACTGGTTTATTATCGATAACAAACTCGCCCACAACCAAACACAATCAACAAAGATCAAAGCGGATCTGACATCACTAACCGAGAGATCGTAGAGGCTATGCTGGAACGATGAGGATGGTGTGCCGAGAAGAGAGGCTTGCCAAGAGGAACTGCCGTCAAGTCGTGTGGAGGGAGAGAGGGTTTAGGGTTTGTGGTGTTTGCCGGTTGTGAGAATACATGATAGCAGTACATACTTGTATGCATAACACGACACATCGGGCTCACTATGTTGGGCCAGAAGCCCATCTTTGGGGAAGAATACAATGCAACGAACCACCATACTTCGTCGAGCTGTAGATGCGAAGAATAACCATACTTCGTCGAACACTAAATGACGAAGAACTAACATACTTCGTCGAACTTTGGGTGACGAAGAACTAACATTCTTCGTCGAACTCTAGATGACAAGTTGTTCATGAAACACCCACACATAACAATACCTCAATTATTCATCAATCATGCACAAGTTACAACAATGCGTAGAGGAAGGACCTTGAAATCTCGAGTTGTCACATCATCCCCAACTTGAAAGAAATTTCGTCCCGAAATTTGACAAGTACGCCAAAAGCAGCGAGGTGTTAGATCAGGATAACTGTGGATTTTCCTCTGGTGCCACAACCATCACCTCTCTGGTCACCACCATCACTTCTCCGGTCACCACCTCGTCTCCGCGGTCTACATCTACTTGAAAACTTGAAATTACAGTTAGTTTTATATGAATTTTTTCAAAGTTTAGAAATTGTATATTTTTTTATTTAGGTATGTAAATGTGTATGTAAGGATGTATGTTTGTATGTAAATGTTTGTGAAAATGTATAATGTAGGTGTATTTGGTGAAAATGAGTATATGTAGGTGTATGTATTTGTGTATGTAGGTGTATGTAGGTGTATGTATGTGTATGTAGGTGTATGTAAGGATGTATGTTTGTATGTAAATGTTTGTGAAAATGTATAATGTAGGTGTATTTGGTGAAAATGAGTATATGTAGATGTATGTATTTGTGTATGTAGGTGTATGTATGTGTATGTAGGTGTATATAAGCATGTATGTGGGTATGTAAGTCTATGAATGAATGTATGTATGTAGGTGTATGTAAATGATGAACAATTGTGCATGTAAATGTTTGCAATTGGTGAAAAATGTGTATGTTAGTATGTATGTTTGTATAAAGTATGCAAATGTGTATGTATAAATTTTATGATTTCAATCAAAATGTGTGTTTGTAAGTATGTATGTATGTGTATATGTAAGTATGTACATGTGTTTTATAAGTATGTATGTGTGTTGGTAGTATGTTAATATGTATGTATAAAGTATGTAAATTTGTGTATGTAAGTATGTATAAAGTATGTGTTAATGTGCATAAATTATGTTTAAGTTTCATGATTTCTATGTTTATGGTCATGTTTGAAAAAAAAATATGTTTAAGTTGATAATTTCTATGTCTATGTTTAGGTTTGAGAGAAAAAATATATTTAAGATGATAATTTGAATGTTGTTTATGTGTAGGTTTGAAAAAAAATAGTTTAAGTTTGATAATTAGTATGTTTGTGTTTAGGTTTGAAAACATTTATATTTAACTTTGACAAATATATATTAGTTAGGAAATACCCTCCTTAAATTAAAATCATCATTTAAAACATAACGAACATAGAAAATACCCGCCAAAATTGAAATCACCATTTAAAACAAAAGGAACTAAGAAAATACCCGCCCGAAATTTAAACCATCATGAAGAACATTACAAGTTTAAAAATCGTGCCTGATATTGAATTCATCATTTCAAACATAACTAGCTAAGAAAATACCCAATCGAAATTGAAATCATGATTTAAAACATAACGTGCCGCCCAAAATTTAAACCAATCATTAAGAACATAACAAGCTTAAAAAACTGTTCCCGTGTTTAAATTTATCATTCTAAACATAACGAGCTTAGAAATACCCGCCCAAAATTGATTTAGAAATTAAGTTCGGGTTGTCCCCGTTTAACTTGGGACTGCTTTTTGAATACTTCATCTCATTTAGGATGTGAATGTGTATTACATGATTGTTTGTTTAAGAAGGATTCGGTTATCATTTTCTCTTTGCTCCTCGGGTATATGTATCATTACATATATACTTGGGAGCTAAGAGGTAATGCTACCGAATTTTTCTTAAACAAACAATCATGTAATACACATTCACATATGAGATAAAGTGTTCAAAAAGTGGGTTTAGCAGCCTACCCTTGTCTTGTTAATCCTAAATTAGATTTCTTTCAGTTGCATAATGCCCATTGATAAAAGTTGGATTGATTCCCCACGTCATTCACCTCACTACAAGCAAGGACTCAAGTCTTTTATCGAGATGTGCGAAAGAGTTATAAAAAACCACGATGAAGTTAGATGTCCGTGTACCATATGTAAAAATTTCAGCTTAATAAACATGGCAGAAATGAAATACCATTTGCGTATTAATAGTTTTTGGAAGGAATACATGAAGTGGACCTATCACGGGTGAACGACTCCAATTGCAGAAGTAAACGATGTTGCGCCACAAGACGGTATGGGAAACGTTATTGAAGACGTTAGGGGGAGCGTATGGAAGAAGATACATATTAATTGGTATTTGATAAACACTTGTTGAAATATTTATTTGAATTTGAGTTACACTTGTTGTACTTTCCTTTAATTTCTATTAGATACACATGTTGTAACATTTGTAACTTTTTAGGGATTATGTTTTCGATATTGCTTATATTTGCATATCTGATGGCGGATGTGGCCCCATGGGGACATGGGGGTGACGGCACTGGTGATCCACCGCCTCCTGGTGGTTATTTTAGTGGCACGCATGAGATTGACGGTAAGTCTTTTACTAAAATATTTTGTAGTCCTTATATTTTATATATTATAAATGTTGTTACTAATTATTTTTATTTTAATTGCAGCGGTTCCCCCGAAGAGGGTTAGGGGGAAAGCCAAAAATGAGAAACTACGGCGTATGGTAAAAGCGGGGGGAGCCCGTATCGCTTACGTTTGACAGACAAGTCACATATACCCCCGTTGGTAAAGCAAGAGATATGTTTTCAAGGGAGGCCGGCCTGTATATGTGGCGGACCATCCCGTTCGATAAAATTGGATGGGATAACGTTTCACCACCGCACAAGGATGCCATCATGAACCACTTACGGGTAAGTAAGTTATATTCATAAAATTTTATCAAATATTTAAGCACATGCAAATGCGCCGTTACCATACATGTGTGAAATCGCTGCCGTAAACGGGCCTTTAAACAGCTGCAAACGCGCCGTTAAAGGGCTGTGAAATCGCTGCCGTTTGCGGCTGCGAATTCGCTACCGTTTAACGGCGCATTTGCAGCCGTAAACGGGCCTTTGAACGGCTGCAAACGCGCCGTTAAAGGGCTGCGAAATCGCTGTCGTTTGCGGCTGCATTTGCAGCCGTTTAAAGGCCCATTTACGGCTGCGAATTCGCTGTCGTTTTGACGGCGCATTTGCAGCCGTAAACGGACCTTTAAACGACTACAAACGCGTCGTTAAAGGGCTGCAAAATCGGTGCCGTTTGCGGATGAGTTTGCAACCGTTTAAAGGCACGTTTAAGGCGATTTTGCAGCATCATTAAATCTAATTTAGATATAATATTTTAAATTTTTTATTTAATTCGTAGGAAAAATTCAATTTTGATGAAGTGGAACGTGATTTAGAGGCAAAAAACTTGACGGGTGGTATTAGGAGTGTGCTTATGAAGGGGTATGTTGATGCATTTATTGTCTATCGCCTTCGTCAATCCGAGTCGTAGTGAGAAGCCGGAAGAAATCAAGCGCATAATGTCATATTTAGTTAGAAATGGCAAGGTGGCAAACTTGTAATTAATGAGAACTTTCATTAAGTTGCCTTGACCATATAAATAGGAGGTTATGTCATGATTTTAGTAAGATTTGGTGGAAAAGATTTTTGGGAAAAGTTAGTAGAAGACTTCTAGAGAGAGAAAGTCTAGAGAGAGAAAGTGGTGTAATCGTGATTCTTGTACCGTTCAAGTTGTATTTCTCAATGAAATCACGTTAGTAGTACGTTATCGTGTGTTCGGTCACGTTCGTTCACGGATTCCGCACGTGAAACGTACGTTACGCAATCGAACGGCGTCAAAACTGGTCCAACAATTGGTATCAGAGCTAGGGGCTCGATTGCTTGAACAAACACATCATTTTCGTACCAGATTTCAGCCGATTCAGATCCGATTTCATCGATTTCTTCATCTTCTACTCATTTCTTACGTTTTTACTGAAAAACGTCAAATTGAACAGGTGTTCATGGCCCGTTTCGTCTGATTTTTGGATATGTTGTGCGTATAGACCTGATCTACAACCCTACCAAGTTTCAGCTCGAAACTCCAAGTCGTTTAGGAGTAATCGCGATTTTTTGGTCCGAATTCGCGTCATACGATCAGATCAGACAGGTTCGCTTATTTGGTATTGTGGTGGTTCGCTCGTGAGACATTGAGCAGGTTCGCTCATAATTACATATGTGGTTCGCTTATTCAAACAACTTATTGGTTCGCTTTTTTGACTTTATGGTTCGCTCCATGTGACATATTGTGGTCCGCTCAAAAGGTTTGGTTTTAGTTCGCTTTTATGTCATCTTCTACATGTGATTCTCTGATCTTACAGGGTGTCGGCCATTTATCTTAAAGGACCAATCAGCCTCCTTGTTACACCGACCCATGTGAAGTCCATTATTTGAAATCAGTAATTGTTTGTTGTCGGCTTTAAATATACTTGTCATAACAGGTGAGTGAATTGAAATATTATAACAGGTGAGTGAAGGCCCAATAATCGATTGATAATTGTTGTAAGAAACATTTATTGCACCGCCTGACACATAAAAAGCCCAATCAGAACGTTTGAAGCAAAATTTGGCCCAATCACAATGTTTGGCTTTATCGATGTTTTGTATTGTTGTTGACTTTTAAGTGACCGCCCCATACATTTGTGAAGCCCAATGCCACTGACCCACTAGTTGTTGTTGTGCAATTGTGATTAGCGGCCCAATCAACAGCTCATTAATACACCGCCCATCTCAGTGTTGGCCAATCACTGTTGCCGCCACAAGCCCATGTATTGTTGAATTTGAGTGCACCGCCCAACATTACCAATCCCTTGACATTGTTCGGCCCAATCAGTGATCGTGATCGAAATCGGACGTTTTTCGACGAGTAATTCGAAGTGATTTGTTGTCACCGGATTTTCATCAATCGGATATTCATCAGATTTTTATTTGTGTGAAATTTTCTAATTGATTGAAAATCTGTTGCTGTGTATTTCTCATTACCAAGACATGGATTCTGAAATTTATACTGCACTGAACAAGTTCAATAATTTTTCAGGTATCGATGGAGAATCGATTGAAGAATTGATCAAAAGATATGTCAAGTTGTATTGGGAGATGGTGAGATTGAAGATAACCAAGACAAATGAGGAATGGGTTGACAAGTTGGCAAATGCTTTACCGGGCAATATGTGGAGAACATATTTGTTAGATTTGAAGAAGATATATTTAGACGTGAATTTGAGCTTGTTTATCGAAAAGATTCAAGCTCGAGAACTTGAATTACAAAAGATTAGTAATACAGAAGCAGCTGATGAAGTAAAAGTCAAATATGAGGATATCGTTCGAGAGGTAGAGGAGCAAGTTAAAGAAATTTCAGCTATCAAGGTGGAGAAGAAAGCTGAAACTGTAAATATGATAGAGAAGTGCTTAGACTGTGAAAATCTGAAGTTCGAAAATGCCAAACTCTTGAGGGATTTAGAGAGTTTGACATTAGAAAACAAAAATCTTAAAAATTCAGAAAATGTTTTGAAAATTCAAATAAAAAATTCAGAAATTGAAAAATTAAAATTTGAAAAAGAATTTCAAAGTCAAATAAAAATTCTTGAAGATGGGAGAGATGTGTTTAGTAAAAACAACATCGAAAAGCAAAAAATGATCAATTCTCATCTTGAAAAGATTATCCAACTTGAAAAAGAAGGAGAGCAAGCTCGAAAGAAAATCAACGAGCTTGAAAATAAATTGAAAGGTTTTGTGACTTCCTCAGCGTATGTTAATATTCCATGTCCAAAACCGATCAATTCTGTTCCAATAAGTGACTGTGTCACAAACTTTGACAATGTCAAAGTTGAAGATTGTGATGAGAAATCTGATGATGTAAATGGAAAAATTGAAAAACAAAAATTGTTTTTAGAATTAGAAGAAAAATTCAAAAATACTGTTTTGCGATCTACTGAAATAGGTGAATGCTCAAAGCAGAAACCTGTTAAGAAGAGTGTAGAACAAAAACAAATTGTTAAAAAGTCGAAAATTGTTCAAAAAGAAAATAAAAGCTCATCAGATCGATCATCCAATCGCAATCAAAAAGTACAAAAATTGAAAAACGAAAACTCAAAAATTGTTGGTAATAAGTGGTGCAGGTTTGACCACAGTGCTCAAAAGACAAATCCAACAATCAAGAAGAGGAAAGAGTATCACCAAGCCAAACAGTGCTTTGATCTGAGCGTTTGGTATGAAAATGGTGATTGGTACGATAACAGAGTGTGTTACAGATGCGGCTATCAAGGACACATTGCTGTTAACTGCCAGAGACAGAGTTTTGAGACGAGGAGATGCTATAATTGTCAAATCAAAGGACACATTGCCAGAGATTGCCCAAGGAGATCAAATGAAAGATTGAGGGTTAATTCTCAGAAATCAGCAAAGAAACCAGTCACTGTCAAGCCCAAGGAACTGAGAGTTTCAGACCAGAAAGTCAAAGAACAGAAGGTTCAAGAACCTAAAGTTCAAGAAAAGAAAGTGAAGCTTTCTCAAGGGCAAAAAGACAAACTGCGAAAGAAGAGGAAGAAGGCCAGAGAATATCTGGAGAAGATTTTGTCCTCGGGTTCACCCGACAGATCGAATAAGAGTGCTGATGAATCAACTCCCTCGTCTGCAAAGTCAAGCAAGGTGAATTCATCAGATACAAATCTGAGGACGAAAAAGGACAAGAAGAAGGTAACATTTTGTGGCAATGAATCTGTTTCTTCGGAAGCAAAGGAGCCACATGTCGGCAATGAATCTGGCTTATCAAAGTCAGACAAGCCACATTCAGGCAATGATTCTGGTACGGTAAAGCCAGAAGAGCCAGTTGTTGAGATAAAAACTGAGAATTCAGGTTTAACAATGGACGATATAAACTTTCCACCATTGTTGAACAAGAATTCAAAATCACTCAAGGACAGTCAGGCTTGGGTGAAACTTTTCAAATAGAAAAACCTGACTTGCCGGAGTTCCCAGGTTGGTAAGCGTGGAACATGAATCGGCACATTTCTTGAGAAATTTAACTCTGGTGATTTTTCGTCTTTCAAATGATAATCAGGGACATTAAGTTGTACTTGATTCATCTTTCCTAGAAGTGGTATTTTGAAAAACAAAATGACGAAACCCCGAGTTTATGAAATGACACACAAAACTAATTTTCCGAAAAAACCATTTTGATTAAAACAAACTTAAGTGTTTTGAGATCACAATGGGAAAATAGTTTGTTGTGAGGGGGAGTTCTGATTCTTTATGCCAGGTGGATGGAGAATTGAAGTGATTCTCATCAAGTTGTCAACTTTGTATAGTTTGTTTCAAATTTTCCCAGAAAATCAAAATTGAAACATATTTTGATTTTAGGGGGAGAAAAATTAAAAAAAAATCAGAAAATTTGAAAATGTCAAAAACATTGAAAAATTGTAAAAATGAGTTTTGTTGCGAAACAAGAGGAAATGATAGTAAATCAGTTGGACTATCACAGCATGCTAAAGAAATGTAATGTCAAATGTAATAAACGGTCTCACTGATGATGTGACGATAGGTTTTTGTACATTTAGTAGATTTATTCGGGATATAAACCTAAAATTTCAAACTTGTGAAATTCGTGGGGAACACTACTTGGATATATAGGTAACCCCTGAAATCTCGTTTGAAAGGTCTCGTATTCTGATATACTAGGTGTTTATACTCTATGATGTCTGGGGTATTATTCCGGGACTTCTGCTGAACGGTAGTTCTGACCTAGTCCTTGGCTAATACTTTCCACAACTCTATTCAGCATGTAGAACTTATGTTCATGTAGCGCTTTAGCAGCCATAAGTTCTTTATTCTTCAACTTATAGTACTCATTTTCACTCTCTCGACGATTCTTCTCTTCTTCTAATTCAGACACTAGAACTTTCAGAACGTCGATTTCCGTCTGATCAACTTCAATTTTCAGTGTCAACACTTTGTTTTCACCTTCCAACCTCTGCATCCTACCAGCAAGAGTCTTTTCTCTATCAGCAATCTTTTTGCATTCGGCCGCCAACTTTTTATTCTCTGCTATCACATCCTCAATTCTCTTTTCCAATTTCAACACTTGCGAATTGTTTGCAAAGTCGAAATCAACATCTAGCAGATTATCTTGCGGTATTGGAAGACCTCTACTCGAAGAACCAGGTTGTACATGGGTGAGTGGAGATGTGCCAAAGAGATCTTGCGAAGTATAATATGGTTGTTGTGATGGTGGTGTTGATTGAAAAAGAGGAGATGGTTGTCGTTGTGGAGTAGGTTGTCTGGGTGGTGTTGAGTGTGATGGAGGAGTAGAGTGCGTTTGCCTGATCTTCTGAGGGCGCTTTGACACTTTAATCTTTGGTGTAGTTCTCTTTCGACCAGCAGCTTTCTTTTTACCCTTTGGAGAAGATTGTGACACTGAAACATGCTCCGGAGAAGGTTCATAAGGTGCATCTTCTTTCTCTTCCCTCTTCCTCTTTCTAATCAACCTCTCCTGTTCTACCTCTTCTCTCATTCGTCTTTCACGTTCTTTTACATCAATCACTTCATAATCAGACGAACTAGAAGAACTAGTAGTGTCTTTATCAACGTCGTCACCTTCAACATCATCTAACTCCTTCTCTTTTTCTTTTTGAACATCAGAAGTACCCGTTTCCACAATATTATCAACAAAATACGCTTCTGTTGTAAACAAATCTGTCTCAATTACAATGTTTTCAGCACTAGTCGTCTCTTGTTCATTTTCAACATTCATCTCAGGAATTTCTTCATCAGATTCATCAATTAACAATGTTTGCTTTTTCTTCTTTTGTATCTTCTTTGGTTTTGATGAAGAACCTTCACCTTCAGCTACAGGAATTGCAAATCTACGTCTACGCCCCGACTCCTTTACATACCACTCGTTCTTGGTTGGTTTGAAACTCTGAAGTATTTTCAACTCTACAGCATACAACGCCTCTTTCATTTCCTCTTGATTTCTCCAATTCTGATGATTTTCCGGATCAGGATCCACATAATTTGCATCTCTAAGCAATCCAAAGTTTTCAATCACTAGATCAGGCTCTGGATGATTAGGATGATACTTGACCAGGTTCTTCAAAGTGTTATTAGACATGTGAGCTTGAACAAGAAGATCACCCTTAATGTTTCTATCAATTCCAGGGTATGCACGATCAATCATCATTTGTACAAACCGCGGATACCTCCAGGTTCTAACATCCGACGTGAGATTCTCCACCATATAATGAAAAACTATGTGCGAAAAGTTGTATTTCTTATTCAACACCAACGCTGTTAACATGTTCATTTGATAATCTCTCATCTGATCGAAACTGCCCTTTGTATGGCTCAAGGAAATCAGAATACAATGAATCAAGAACTTGAAAGATTTTTGAAACTTTGACTTCAAGTAATTTCCGGTGTTCAAAGCACCTCTGTATCCCATTCTCAGCATACATCCCTTCACCAAGCGTTCTAGAAATCTTGTGGGGTAATTGGCCTCATCAGGAAAGTTCATAACTTCTCGAACTAATGCTTCAGTCACCAGAATAGTCTCCAACTTTCCATCCACTTCCACCACTGATGATATCACCTTGCTTTCCTCATCATACTTCTAAAGACCACCACGAAGATTTCCACTTGTTTTCAGAGTTGATTCCTTTCTGAACACACAGTGATACAACACGTTGGAACTGAAGAGCTTGCTCTTTATCTGCTGGAGAGTAGCGAATCTTGTGAATGAATAGACATTCAATGTCTTTCGCTGAACAATTAACTAACCACATCGGGTCGTAAACATGAATATCCCTCAGCTCTCCACCAGCTCTATACGTGATTATTGCTTCGGTCGTCCTGCAACTGTAAACCCAATCAATAAAGCCTTTATAAAATTCCTGCTCCATTTCTGGCATCAGAATTGTCTTCATTGTACGCGGAGGCTTTACATTCAGAATAATTTCTACAGCCCCAGTTTCCGGATCAATTCTCTGAACACGCTTTGGACGATGAGGCTTCCACTTTCGAAATGGCTTCAATTGTTCATACTTGATGTAGCCCCACATCGCGGTATCATTCTGTCTCACCTTGTACTCCAAGACCCTCACCTTTGCTAATTCATCAACGTCCCACCACGGTAATGACATTATATCATATAAACGTGCAAAATACTGGACGCCATATTCTCTTCGAATAGCATAAGCGTTAATTTGCGGAAGAAAACCCCAACTAATAATATCGCCAAGCGAAACATTTCGATCACGTTGGAAGAGCTTCAGCGGCCTCTTGAATTTTCTTTCATGAGAATCTTTAAACCATTTAGAACGATCAATTTCTTCAGCTTTCGATTGACCTTCTTTATCAACATTAGTTTGGCCTTCCTGCCCAGCTTCTTTCCTCAAACATTCAAACACATTATCATTCACCGCTTCAGTCACTTTCTGACGTAATTCATCTCTATTTTCAGCAGCAAACAACTCCATTAACGTTGGAAGTTTTGAAGTATCTTCAGGAACCTCTTCATTATCTGAACATTCTTCAACCTCAACTCTATCGTAGATATCAGCATCTTCAACATAATCATACTTATAATCTTGCTGTTTATTGATATCAAACGATTCCAAATCTGCTTCAAGATCAATTGGAATCTCAGGATTTACATCTTTTAACATCTCTTTATACGCATCTAGACTCATAAACAAAGGCTCATGATGCTCTACAATCTGTGTCTTAAACATTGAAAAATCATTAAAATTTGAAAAATCATTGAAATTGTTCGTAATACTTCTATGAAGACAGATCCACCGGGATTCTGTTCGAATTATAGGACCGGTTTTAACGCCGTTCGATTGCGTAACGAACGTTTCACGTGCGGAATCCGTGAACATGCGTGACCGAACACACAATAACGTACTACTAACGTGATTCCATTGAGAAATACGACTTGAACGGTACAAGAATCACGATTACACCACTTTCTCTCTCTACACTTTCTCTCTCTAGAAAGTCTTCTACTTCTTCTACTAAACTCTTTTCCACCAAATCTTACTAAAATCATGACATAACCTCCTATTTATATGGTCAAGGCAACTTAATGAAAGTTCTCATTAATTACAAGTTTACCACCTTGCCATTTGATTTCTTCCGGCTTCTCACTACGACTCGGATTGACGAAGGCGATAGACAATAAATGCATCAACAATCTCCCCCTTGGATATTGCCGTAGTCAATCCGTAGTGAAACTCGTAACGACTTGTCTTTCTCTCTCTCTCTAAAACTCGAACAAAGATGTAGTCGACAGACAACTGCACTAACAAACTCCCCCTTGGATGTTGACGGAATCTTTAGTGAGAGTCTTCAACTAATCTAGCTCGAACAGTCTTCAGCTTTCGTTGCTCTCTTTCTTCAGACTCTTCAGGCTCCCCCTTTCGTCAAGCTTCCGTACTTTTGGGATCGACGCCTGGCTTTCCGTATCAACATATTTAGAAACCTGCACATCTCAAACACACAATTATAACAAACAATATTGTGATTCAACTTAATGAATCAGCTAAACATTTGAGAATTTTCACATTTAAAACTGATAATATTTGAAACATTCCAATTTCTAATTCAAATTAATGAATTATCTTAAACATTTCAAACCATTAACCAACCTGTCTGTTCATCATGTTTAACCATTGAGATTTTGAATGTCAGCTCTCCAACATCAGTTGTCGAAAATCTTTTTGGATTTTTCAAAATATGAAACGTAAATGCAAAGACAGGAATTTAAATGCAGAACAAACATATTTTTGTGAGTTTGTGCAAGAGGATCATATCAGTTTTTGAAACACATCACAAGCACCGTTAAGCTTCTAAACGTTTTAAGTTCTAAACGATTCACGTAGATTGACGATATAGTTGTCCTCTTAAATTTTCATACAATTTTCAATCTATTCAGGATACTATTTAAGTGTTTTATGAACTTAGTTCAATTCATGTGTCCCACCTCTTGAATATACTCCCGAATCCAGAATCCCAATATTCAGTCTTACAGGTATGAATACTACAATGATATCTGTACATAAATTAAGGGAAAAATGCGAGAACTGAGAGATCTCAGGTCAGAACTTCCGTTCAGCAGAGAGATATCAGCTTCGACTTAGCAGTGTGTCCCCTTTAGAGGATCTTTTCAGCTACAACAGATGATTATCAATTTTATTGTCTAATCAGCTGAGGGCTTTATGCTATGTTTCAAGCATTTTGCGGAAAGTATTAGCCAAGGACTAGGTCAGAACTACCGTTCAGCAGAAGTCCCGGAATAATACCCCAGACATCATAGAGTATAAACACCTAGTATATCAGAATACGAGACCTTTCAAACGAGATTTCAGGGGTTACCTATATATCCAAGTAGTGTTCCCCACGAATTTCACAAGTTTGAAATTTTAGGTTTATATCCCGAATAAATCCACTAAATGTACAAAAACCTATGGTCACATCATCAGTGAGACCGTTTATTACATTTGACATTACATTTCTTTAGCGTGCTGTGATAGTCCACTGATTTACAATCATTTCCTCTTTTTCACACCAAAACTCATTTTTTAATTTTTCAATGTTTTTGACTTTTTCAAATTTTCTAATTTTTAAAAATTTTTCTCCCCCTAAAATCAAAATATGTTTCAATTTTGATTTTCTGAGAAAATTTGAAAACAAACTGTACAAACTTGACAACATGATGAGAATCACTTCAATTCTCCATCCACTTTGCGTAAACAATCAGAACTCCCCCTCACAACAAACTATTTTCCCTATGATTTCAAAACACTTAAGTTTATTTTAATCAAAATGGTTTTTCCGGAAAATTAGTTTTGTGTGACATTTCATAAACTCGGGGTTTCATCACTTTGTTTTTCAAATTACCACTTGTAGGAAAGATGAATCAAGTACAACTTAATGTCCCTGATTTATCTTTTGAAAGACGAAAAATCACCAGAGTGAAATTTCTCAAGAAATGTGCCGATTCATGTTCCACGCTTACCAACCTAGGAACTCCGGCAAGTCAGGTTTTTCTATTTGAAAAGTTTCACCCAAGCCTGACTGGCCTTGGGTGATTTTGAATTCTTGTTCAACAATGGTGGAAAGTTTGTATCATCCATTTTTAAACCTGAATTCTCAGATTTTACCTCAATAACTGGCTCTTCTGGTTTTGACGAACCAGAATCATTGCCTGAATGTGGCTTGTCTGACTTTATTGAGTCAGATTCATCGCCGACATGTGGCTCCTTTGTTTCCGAAGAAACAGATTCATTGCCACAAAATGTTACCTTCTTCTTGTCCTTTTTCGTCCTCAGATTTGTATCTGATGAATTCACCTTGCTTGACTTTGTAGACGAGGGAGTTGATTCATCAGCACTCTTATTCGATCTGTCCGGTGAACCCGAGGACAAAATCTTCTCCAGATATTCTCTGGCCTTCTTCCTCTTCTTTCGTAGTTTGTCTTTTTGCCCTTGAGAAAGCTTCACTTTCTTTTCTTGAACTTTAGGTTTTTGAACCTTCTGTTCTTTGACTTTCTGTTCTGAAACTTTCAGTTCCTTGGGCTTGACAGTGACTGGTTTCTTTGCCAACTTCTGAGAATTAACCCTCAATCTTTCACTTGATTTCCTTGGGCAATCTCTGGCAATGTGTCCTTTGATTTGACAATTATAGCATCTCCTCGTCTCAAAACTCTATCTCTGGCAGTTAACAGCAATGTGTCCTTGATAGCCACAATTGTAACACACTCTGTTATCATACCAATCACCATTTTCATACCAAACGCTCAGATCAAAGCACTGTTTGGCTTGGTGATACTCTTTCCTCTTCTTGATTGTTGGATTTGTCTTTTGAGCACTGTGGTCAAACCTGCACCACTTATTACCAACAATTTTTGAGTTTTCATTTTTCAATTTTTGTACTTTTTGAATGCGATTGGATGATCGATCTGATGAGCTTTTATTCTCTTTTTGAACAATTTTCAAATTTTTACCTTTTTGTTTTTGTTCTACACTCTTCTTAACAGGTTTCTGCTTTGAGCATTCACCTATTTCAGTAGATTGTAAAACAGTATTTTTGAATTTTTCTTTTAATTCTAAAAACAATTTTTGTTTTTCAATTTTTTCATTTTCATCATCAGATATCTCATCACAATCTTCAACTTTGACATTGTCAAAGTTTGTGGCACAGTCACTTATTGGAATTTCATTGATCGGTTCTGGACAAACATATGATGCAGAAGTCACAAAACCTTTCAACTTACTTTCTAACTCAGCAATTTTAATACGATCAATTTTAGCTTCTTTTTCAAGCTGAATGATTTTAGCAAGATAAGAATTTATTTCCATCTGTTTTTCAAGATTATTTTTACCAAAGATATCTTTCTCATCTTCTAAAATCTTTATTTGACTTTGAAAATCTTTTTCAATTTTTACTTTTTCATTTTCTAGATTTTGTTTTTGATTTTTCAAAACATTTTCTGATTTTTTAAGATTTTCATTTTCTAATGACAAACTCTCTAAATCCCTCAAGAGTTTGGCATTTTCAGATTTCAAATTTTCACAGTTTGAGCATTTCTCGATCGTTTTAACAGCTTCTGCTTTCATTTCCACCTTAATAGCTGAAATTTCTTTAACCTGCTCTTCTTCCTCTCGAACGATTTCCTCAGATTTTAATTTTTCTTCATCAGCTGCTTCTGAATTACTAATCTTTTGGAGTTCAAGATCTCGCTCTTTAATTTTCTCGATAAAAACGCTCAAATTTACATCTAAATATATCTTCTTCAAATCTGACAAATACGTTCTCCACTCATCACCCGGTAAAACATTTGCTAACTTGTTAACCCATTCCTCATTTGTCTTGGTAATCTTCAATCTTTTCAGCTCCCAATACAACTCGATATACCTTTTGATCAATTCATCAGTTGATTCTCCCTTGATACCTGTAAAATTATTGAACTTGTTCAGTGCCATATAAATTTCAGAATCCATCTTCGGTATTAAAAAATTCACGAAACCAATTTTCGAATGATACGAAAATTCACACACGTTCAATATCCTTTTCAAAACAAATAAACCAGATGAAGATCCGATTGAGTGATGAAAATCCGGCGACAACAGATTTAGCGTGGATTAGCTCGAGTGAATGTACGAACTGATGATGATTTTCAACCAACTTGGGTGTTCACAAAAACTCAATTTTCACAAAGCCCACTAAACTTTTGTATCCCAATTTAAATCCATAAGTTACCGACCCACTAATCAAACAACCCACTTTATTAAACACAAACCAATTTGAAACTCAAAATTTAACCAAACACTTTTTATCCAAACCCACTAAAAATTTCGGCTCAGATTTTTATCCAAACACTTTTTATCCAAACACTTTTTATCCAAACCACTTTATACTGTCTTAACAGAATCGGCCCACTAAGATGAAACTCAAGATATACGGCCCAAAAGAAAACTCGTCTTAAACGTATCAGATTCAAATCTGTCCAATAACGATACAATAATTCTTTCAACTTGTTTGTTTTGAATTTTTAGATATCTATCTTTGCAAACACAGAACAAAATCAACACTTAAGAAAACGTCATCATTTTCATTTTTTTTATTTAAACTGTCTTTTCGAAAACCAATTCACACAAAATTTTAATGAACTGTCACTTTGTTTTTATTACTGAATTTTATATTAGAACCCTACCATAATATTTCTATCAAGAATTTCTTTTCAAAATTTCATGTAATTCCAACCCTTTTATTGATATTTTTTTTATTAGTTTCTCTCAAAACCCTACTATAAAATGTCCTTATTCTACGTGAATCACAAAACCAGCCCAAATATCAGATGCTGTCAACAACAGTAACTAAAAAAAACCTATTCTAACTCAGCTGCAAGTAACTGCCGCACGTCATCACACTTTTATACATCGCTAAATCGTAACAAAATAACAACTTCTTCTCTGACAATCTACCTCTGCATTTCAGATTCCGAACTAAAACTACGATTTAATTTTCAAATGTTAATCAGATTATGAACTCGGATTCATATAATCAGTTCGTAATCACACCGAAATGTATAACAAATCGTAACAGTTCAAAAATTTATCCATACTCACAATCAACATGAATCAAAATTCATCCAATTTTCAGTTTGTAAAGGTTGTAACTTTGATCGAAGCAAACCCGAAACTTGTTTTAACAATCCGAAATCACAGAACTCAAACGAAAGCAGTCCGAAATTAATCACAACACTCAACCGATACTTTCAACCAGACCTGAAACTCAAATCTAGAACTCAATCGACTCAGTCTGAATATGTCCGAAAACAATCGAAAATCAATCTGAAACAGATTGACTCAGATCAACACTTGTTCAAAACACATTAACAATCAATCAGAAATACTACTAAATCAGTTCGAAAATGATCGAAATCAGAATCAAGGTCACCGAAATTCGTCCGATTTCGATCACTTGTGAATTGCAGCTTACAGCAGATTGTTATTTCGAGCAATTGACAACAACAAATTCAGATCTGAATTTTATGTATGATGATGTAAACAATTTGTTAACAGTTTGTGAATATCAGACTTGTTTTGTAAAATATTTCCGTTAATTTTACCTCTGTGATCTAAAATTTACCAACAGTTCATCAAATGATTCCGAAATTCACGTTCGTAGAACTCTGATATGATCGGAACACGAACTGAAATCACCGTGAACTCAACTAAAAACAGATTGAATGCCGATTGAAACAGTCAGAAACTAATCGAAATGAACAAACTTAGATTTGAATCAGATCTGAATCAGTTCGGAATGTATGAAAATCAACGGAAATTCATCGAAACAAATCAACTATCAATCCACATGCATCAAATCATTCCGAAATACTTCTATGAATTACCGAACAGAACCGAAACAGTTCGTAATACTCTAACGACACACCGAAAACTATCGAAACTCGTCCGATTCGAATCACGATTACACGCAGAGCATCCGTAGGACAGATCCACGTTTAAAAAAATCAGAAAATTTGAAAATGTCAAAAACATTGAAAAATTGTAAAAATGAGTTTTGTTGCGAAACAAGAGGAAATGATAGTAAATCAGTTGGACTATCACAGCATGCTAAAGAAATGTAATGTCAAATGTAATAAACGGTCTCAGTGTTGATGTGACGATAGGTTTTTGTACATTTAGTAGATTTATTCGGGATATAAACCTAAAATTTCAAGCTTGTGAAATTCGTAGGGAACACTACTTGGATATATAGGTAACCCATGAAATCTCGTTTGAAAGGTCTCGTATTCTGATATACTAGGTGTTTATACTCTATGATGTCTGGGGTATTATTCCGGGACTTCTGCTGAACGGTAGTTCTGACCTAGTCCTTGGCTAATACTTTCCGCAAAATGCTTGAAACATAGCATAAAGCCCTCAGCTGATTAGACAATAAAATTGATAATCATCTGTTGTAGCTGAAAAGATCCTCTAAAGGGGACACACTGCTAAGTCGAAGCTGATATCTCTCTGCTGAACGGAAGTTCTGACCTGAGATCTCTCAGTTCTCGCATTTTTCCCTTAATTTATGTACAGATATCATTGTAGTATTCATACCTGTAAGACTGAATATTGGGATTCTGGATTCGGGAGTATATTCAAGAGGTGGGACACATAAATTAAACTAAGTTCATAAAACACTTAAATAGTATCCTGAATAGATTGAAAATTGTATGAAAATTTAAGAGGACAACTATATTGTCAATCTACGTGAATCGTTTAGAACTTAAAACGTTTAGAAGCTTAACAGTGCTTGTGATGTGTTTCAAAAACTGATATGATCCTCTTGCACAAACTCACAAAAATATGTTTGTTCTGCATTTAAATTCCTGTCTTTGCATTTACGTTTCATATTTTGAAAAATCCAAAAAGATTTTCGACAACTGATGTTGGAGAGCTGACATTCAAAATCTCAAAGGTTAAACATGATGAACAGACAGGTTAGTTAATGGTTTGAAATGTTTAAGATAATTCATTAATTTGAATTAGAAATTGGAATGTTTCAAATATTATTAGTTTTAAATGTGAAAATTCTCAAATGTTTAGCTGATTCATTAAGTTGAATCACAATATTGTTTGTTATAATTGTGTGTTTGAGATGTGCAGGTTTCTAAATCTGTTGATACGGAAAGCCAGGCGTCGATCCCAAAAGTACGGAAGCTTGACGAAAGGGGGAGCCTGAAGAGTCTGAAGAAAGAGAGCAACGAAAGCTGAAGACTGTTCGAGCTAGATTAGTTGAAGACTCTCACTAAAGATTCCGTCAACATCCAAGGGGGAGTTTGTTAGTGCAGTTGTCTGTCGACTACATCTTTGTTCGAGTTTTAGAGAGAGAGAAAGACAAGTCGCTACGAGTTTCACTACGGATTGACTATGGCAATATCCAAGGGGGAGATTGTTGATGCATTTATTGTCTATCGCCTTCGTCAATCCGAGTCGTAGTGAGAAGCCGGAAGAAATCAAGCGCATAATGTCATATTTAGTTAGAAATGGCAAGGTGGCAAACTTGTAATTAATGAGAACTTTCATTAAGTTGCCTTGACCATATAAATAGGAGGTTATGTAATGATTTTAGTAAGATTTGGTGGAAAAGATTTTTGGGAAAAGTTAGTAGAAGACTTCTAGAGAGAGAAAGTCTAGAGAGAGAAAGTGGTGTAATCGTGATTCTTGTACCGTTCAAGTTGTATTTCTCAATGGAATCACGTTAGTAGTGCGTTATCGTGTGTTCGGTCACGTTCGTTCACGGATTCCGCACGTGAAACGTACGTTACGCAATCGAACGGCGTCAAAACCGGTCCTACAGGGTACTCTGACCGCAAGCACGACGCTAAAAAATTATTTAAGAGCAAGGGAGGTTACGAAGATATTGAGAAGGCAAGGGCATACCATCCCTCGGATATGCCCTATGATAACTGGTTGAGAACCATCGAAGGTTTCCGGGACGAAACATATATTAAAAGAAGCGAGGGCAACAAACAAGTACGCGAGAAACAACAATTCCCATACCGCGGGGGGACATCGTCGTACGGTAGCACCGCCTATAAAAATGTAATGTTTTATGTATGTGTGCGTGTGTGTAAGCTTTTGTTTGTTTAATGTCTAATCTAAGTTTAATGTTAAACATGATATGGATTGGGTACCTACGCATGCTAAAACCCACACGGATAATCAGGGGAATTGGGTTGATCCAGTTGCTGAACAAAATTACGTAAGTATTTCTTTTAAGTATAATTTTCTATAACAAATATATATATATATATACATATATATATATATATATACATATATATATATATATACATATATATATATATATAGGCTAATTATAAGGAGAAAACCCACTCCAGTTGACTAAACCCTGAAAACTCACACATGTGGCTAGGATTGATCCACGTTTTATATTAGTTTGAGAATAGAGAAGGGCATAATTGTCCATTTGTTTTAATCTTTTCTTCCTTCACATGTGTAAGTCTGCGTGTGCAGACTTTTTCTTCTTTTCAACTTTGTCACATTTAATACTTGTACTTGTACAATCTCTCTCCTCTTTCCCATATCTTCTTTATTACATATCCATCTTCATATCACATATCATTTATTCCAACCAGAAATTAGAGAGAAAGAAATAACCATACTCACCACCATTTTAGACTTTTTGCATTTAACATGGCTGATTTGAACAGGCAACAACCTTCGACTGTTGCCGGTGGTACGGGGACACTCAATGGTTATCCGGGTTCACCCTTAAATGTTGTTCCACATAATCTTTTACCTGATTTTGCATTTAATGAATATGAAGATGCATTGGGTGATAGTAGAGTTGTTGAAGATCCTGAACCCATTTCTTCAGAGTTTGCAAGTGAGTGATAACTTTTTTTTTCAGTTTTATTAAATGTACAGCTTTAAGTGCATAGAGTAGTTTTGTAAATTAAACTTATCTTGTTTAGATTTTCACTGGATTCTTCTTGTTTTTTTTTTTTGTATTTTTTTATGTGTAGCATCAGTTCTGAATCAAAATGGCACAAATGATGATGAGGATGGTGTTCAGAATTGTACTTTTACACAACTGCTATGCACAGGTCATTGTTTATGTGAAACCATGAATTTTTATCTATAGGGTTATTGTAACATCCCTAGTTTTAATGTTTGTAGTTTGTTGTTATTATTATTATTATTATTATTATTATTATTATTATTATTATTATTATTATTATTATTATTATTATTATAATTATTATTATTATTATTTGTTTTTTTGTTGGTAGAGGAGGAAAAAAAAAACAGATGATGTTTTGGTTAGTTTGGTTGAAAATGTGGTAAACTTGTACAAGGTAAAAACAAGTGTAACCATTTTTATTTTTTATTTTTATGAAACAAGCTTTTATATTTTGTAGAAGGTAAAAACATGTGGTTACACTTGTATTAAGTTTTTATATTTTTTGGAAGGGGAAAACATTCGAGATTACATTTTTGGATTACATAAAAAATGCACCAACATCTACACTTTTTGGTGACATCAAAAAAATGTACCACCATGTTTTCTTTGCATTTTAGGAAAAGGTGTTAAAGTTGTATTTGAGAATACAGTAAAATGCATCAGTTTGTTAGGTTTCATGTTACAAGTAATTTTTTTAACCTATATGTGTTAAAATTTATTAAACAATACCTTTTTTGTAGGTGTTAATGCGGACGAGGAATTTTATGTTCACCACACACCCAATGACACTAGAATGTGGTGTCCTAATGTTCCCATTGTTTTAAAGCCTGTTGTTGGTTGTGTATATGAAATGTGGAAGGACGTGTTCAGTATGTACAAGGACTATGTTGTGTGTTATGGGGGATTCATATGAGTGTAACAACTGGGTCTTAACAATGTAATATTTTTATGTAACAGAAAGTAAATTGGTTATGGTTGTGTTACAATTGTTACACATGGTATGTTTTCATATTTATGTAACGTATTACATGTTACATTTTTGTGTATAACATTTCTATGTTACATTTTCATGTTTATGTAACATTTACATGTTTACGTTTTTTTTATAGAGTTGCAAGAAAGAGACTGTTACATTTTTTTAATACCTAAAAAGATGTAACATACAGTCAATGTTACACAACCAAATAAAAATATTTTTAATATACAAAATAATGAAAGATGAGAGAGAAAATGAAGAAAGAGAATGGATTTGATAAATTTTTTTGCAGGTCACATGTTTACAAGTGAGAGCATGTTTTTACTTTTTAGCTCTATAGGTAGGTTGACTTTTTAGATTAAAAAGTGTTGTACTTTTTACCTTTGTTCAAGTACACACAACTTATATAATATTTGTTTACATAAAACTAATGAGTGAAATTTAGTTCTTACTAAATTATACAGTAACAATCAAAACAATAAATCAAAAAACATTAATTAACAAATATGTTACAAGGGCCCCATGTTACATATCTTAGTTATTTACAATAAAGAATATTTCCAAGAAAATGTCACATACCATACCATAGAATTTATAGATTTAGGTATTAGTTTTTTTTACCTCTTTGTATGTTGACTTTTTTTATGTAAAAATGTGTAAACTTTTACCCAAAGCCTTTTAAAAGACTATACAACATCCATTTATCTAACTTTTTTAAATTATATCCACAAAAATCATTTTTTTCATATGTTACACAAACCGGGTCATATCAACATTAGTTAATTAGGCTTCAATCATCTTTTCATATACTACCCAAACCGATTCATATGTTACAAAAATCATTTTTTTCATATTTTATCCTACATAGAAATACACATTAATGCTACAACGTACACATTTTTTTGTCTCATTTCACATTTGTACATATAAATAAAAATAAAGCCCAAAAGTTTTTTTTATATAACCAGGTAATAAGATATATAATCATAGCACCATACATAAAACAAAACATTTCTCCAATGTTACAAAGAAATCCGTAAACACAAACTATACAAAGTAATATAATAATAATTTGAGATTAAATACTTATTAGTTTCGCTTTAACACTTTTTTCCAGTTTGGTGGTAGATGCCTTTCCCCCTGCATTTCAATTAAAAAAACATCAACATTCCTCGCAATACGAAACGTTTTTGAAGATTGGGAACACCCAAGCAAAAAAAAAATGTTTGAATGTTTAAACACATGTGGTCATTTTTATCTGTTTTCTTGCTTAATTTCACTATCTACAAGCACGAAGATTAATAACATGTTACACTTTTTTCCAGGGATCCAACAATGTAAAGTATTCATGTACAATGTACATTTTTTTGGATTATCTCAAAATGCAACACACGTGTACATTTTTTTTATACGAATCAAATATGAATGTAACTTTTTTATGTAAAAAGGAATTCAGCTAAAAAACTAAAGCACAAAAAATGTAATTTTTGTTTTGTTTTAAAACCAACATGTAACCTTTTTTTACATTTTCCCCTAAATGTAATTTCTTTATTATACACTTTGTTGAAATATGCGACATAAAAAAGTAACATTTTTTTTCCAATAGAACACAAATGAACCAACCATGTAACATTATTAAAAATCAAAACCCCTAAAAACAAAACCAAAAGACATTTGTTCATCATAATTATTTGTATAAACAAAACAAAACCAACCTACAACCTTTCTGATTAAATTTGTTTAAAATATAAAGTTTTCTTAGTTGGAAAGTTTTTTTGGGTAACAAGTATTGTTTTTACAAGAATATAGTTAACACCTTTAAATCCTAAAAACATCTGTTATTCAACTTTAATAAGTATAAAAAAAACCCCTTACATATTTGTTATTCAACTGTAATAACTATAAAAAACCCCAAAAAATCACAAAACCCCATTTTCTCCCCCTACCGAACTTGTATAGCTAAAAGAAAGTTGATAATTTTTGTCAAATAAGATCCGACGCACCTGCGATTCTCTCGTTTTAGGTGGTATATCTCCGGCGGGTTTTAGGAGGTATATCTCCAGCGTCGATGGTTGAAATTCCTCGGTGATTGTTCTCCGGTGGTATATCTCCGTCGTCTAGTGATCGTTGATTTTCTTCGGCGATTTTGAATATATTAGGCGATTTTTCTCCGGTGATTTTGGGTATACATGAACAAGTCTGGTTATTTAGGTTAGATGAAGAAGGGTTGATGAAGACTTTGGAAGAGAGAGAATGTATATTTTGTTTTTGAAGTTTTGAAAATAATGAAGAGTGATGTGTAGCAAGTGTAATGATGGCCCCATGTGATTGTTCTTACATCATGCAGACTTTTGTCTCTTTGTAAGAGATTGTATTGATGTTTCCTATATTACCCTTTAACGTACACAATGAAACAAAAAATAGAGAAAAAGGGAAACAAAAGCAACTAAATGCTCAAAATCAATCTCAGCCATCTATTAACTATGATCAATGGTTATTAATGGGTTTTCAGGGTTTATTCAACTCAAGTGGGTTTTCAATTTATCCTTGCCCTATATATATATATATATATATATATATATATATATATATATATATATATATATATATATATTATCATCTTTGTAAAATGCAGCGGAATTTACAGCAGGCCACAAACGAATGGAGCGGTGATGGTCTTCCAATTGGCCCGTATCAGGAAGCGTTGGGAGAGCGGCGAGGATGGTACCCGGGGATGGGGCCTAAACCTTTTTCCCACACGTCCTCGAACATGTCGTCTTCGCAACCTCGGACGCAAGAACCCTTTTCCGAGGTAAACTACGCAATTTATAAAATGACAAACGAACGCATGTTTCCTTGTTAAATATATGTTGGTAGCGTTAATTAATATGCTAATATACGTTTTGATATCTATTATTGTAGGATTTTGTTAACAGCTTGTTCCAAACCCCGGCCTTTTTGAACCAACTTAACAACTATCTTGCTTCACAAGGAAAAGGAAAAGGAAAAGGAAAGTCAAACGACTACGATTCTGATGACTTATTCGATAGAGAAGATGAGTATGATTCCGACGAGTGACTTGTTGTTTTTAATGTAGGATGATAATGTAGGGTTTAATTAAACATTGTAGGATGATAATGTAGGACTTAAATGTAGTTTGTAATTATATTACCTTTAGTATATGTTCATGGCGTATGTTTGCGTTGTTTGAATTTGGCAGGTTTTTTCGGTCGTAAAACTGGCTAGGTGCAGTTGTATACAACTGTTGTTTAAAAAAAATTGACGTTTAGCGGTGACAGATGTCGCCGCTATTTCCCTTAGCCTTTACCGACCAGAGGTAACACCGACGACCCTTTAACGGCCACACGTCGTCGCTAAAAGTCTAAGACCAATAGCGGCGACAGTGACTTTTAGCGGCGACATCCAGGCCAATAGCGACCCATCAATACCGGCGACCCTTAGCGGCGACATGTCGCCGCTAAAAGTCAATAGCGGCGACAAAGGCTATCAAAATTCAAAAACTTTGTCTTTTAAAATAGCCACCAATTCCATGGGTGCTTGCATGAAATGTAGGGGTGCCTGCATGAAATGTAGGGGTGTTTATAGTCAAACGGTAAACCAAACGTTGATAACGGCTTTTTATTTTTGTAAATCAAAACCAAACCGTAGAATTCTTAAACTGAACAAAACCAAATTATTATTAGCAGTTTGGTTTAAGTTTGGTTTCATAGTTTGGGCTTCTTGTGTGTTTATACAACATGTCCAATAAAAGGAATAATGTATATAAATAAAACTGTCCATAATTGGTTGAATTTAATAATTTCTCAAACACATAGAAACAAGCAAAGACAAGCTTAACCAAATTTATAAATAAAAAAACATAAAGTTGGCGAGTATACAGTTTTGTTTAACGAAAATCATGTAAGTGTTTAGTTTAAAGACATGTTACGAATAATAAACACGGTACCGATTGACTGTTCTGTTTGTTGTACCCTTATCAATGTCTATCATCATTATTGATCAAAGTGTTAAAGGTCATTAGTTCACGTCCGGCCCCCAGCACAGGGTGAGGTTTGTCAGGCCTAATAGCGCTATCAACTAATACCCCGTTGCCTCCCAGGCAACTAGCTCGGTATGTAAGTAAGGACTTCCGTGATAGAGTTTGAGTTTATTAACGAATATCGAATTTAAACTACAACATATAGAAAAAAGTATTCCTCCCATAAATAATAATTTAAAAAGTATCAATTACAAATTAACAAGTTATCATACGGTACATACAGTGGATTCCCAAGTTGATGATACGTAATTCTTGGCAAGTAGTGTATAATAAATATCGGCCCCTTAACAACATGGATACCCGCACTCTTATCTAAATATATACTCCAATACATGTTCCATTTGTTAATTTAAAGAATCCATGAATACTTCTTTAAATTCGGCATGTGATGAAATCATTCAGACCATATACATTTTCATTAAATATGCCGGCCACTACAATGTCTAACTTATAAATTTTGCCAACCCATTAACCTTTGTAATCTTGAGCCCAACCATCAAGGATTTGAAGTTTGAACAGTTTATTATTACAAGACTCGATATAGCATAACATGCTCAAGTTTTAAATGGCTATTGGGAGATGGTATGACAACTAGAATATTTTCTCTCTCGAAGCGTCGCCGGAGTGTCGCCGGAGTTTGCCGTTGAAATAGCGTACGTGGTCCCGCTCTCCTCCCGGAAGTAGCGGTTTTGTACCTTGTATCCTATCTCGACCTTGCGTCTCCCCCACTCGGCCGTCTTTTTTCTTTTTCTTTTTCTTCTCAACATCTGGATCGTACCCTCCTCTACCCTCCTTTCCCACAGTGGTTCTTGATTTCTTTGGGGCTTAGTAGGTCTGATATTGGTCGCGGCTATCTGAGTATAGTTTAGCTAGACCGATTCGAATCCCATTAACACTCTTAGGGTCAAGTCGCCATTGTTTCGTTTGTTTGTGTCGGAGGAGTTAGGGGAGTGTATTCGTAAGGTCACCGGAGTTTTTCTGGAAGATGGGAAGTTTTTACAATAATGGCGGACAGGAGTATAATGTAACGACGTTTTATGTGGGTAATCTTCCGGGGGAAATCTCTAAGTCTCTGTTATGGAAGGCTTTCCAACCTCATGGGGTAGTGAAGGACGCGTATGTCGCAAAGAAGAGAGATACCAGAGGCAATTTTTTTGGCTTCGTTAGACTTCAAGGGGTGGAGAACATGGAGAGGGTGCTGGAGGGCATGAATACGATAACCATTTACGAAGCAAGGTTGAAGGTTTTTCCGGCAAAATTTGGGAAGGGCAATAAGCGGTTTAACCAGCAAGCTCATACGAAAAATTACGTTCCGGCATCTCATAAAACTCAGCCCGAACCGGGTAAATTCCCTGGTCAGGCTTACGTAAGGAAAGGAGTATCATTCAAAGAATCGTTGGCAGGATCGTCGATTAGGCCTAACGTAAAACAGGATGCAACTCATACCGGAAAAAGATTGGAATACAAGGGTAAGTCTGCATTATATCCCAGCCATTGCATAATGAGATCAGTAATAGCGGAGGCTTTAAGCATGGATGTAATTAAAAGAATGAGGAGTGTGTTGGATGATGGAGGTTACAAAGAAAATGCGGTTAGTTATATCGGAGGCTTAAAATTTCTAATCATCTTCAAAGAAAAGAGGGACGCCATGCAATTCATAAGGGATAAAGAAGATTTATGGAGACAGCTTTTTACATCGGCTGTTTTATGGGAAGGACAGGAGGTTGAATATGGTAAGTTGACATGGGTCAAGATTACAGACGTCCCGTTACAACTTAGGGATGAAAAGTTTTACAATACGATAGCAGGTATGTTTGGGAGACTTGTGATCAATTCAGATTTTTCTTGGGACACTCCGATGAACCACGAGTCAGTATGCGGCATCATAACGGAGGTTGGGAGACGCATTGACGAGTCTGTCCAAGTGTTTTGGGAGGACCGGACATTCCATGTCTGGGTCTCTGAGGTACCTATGATTTCTATGAATCAAGTTTTGGAAGATCTCACATCAGATGGTCAGTCGAATTGTTCAGATTCGGAAGGATCAGATGAATCGGTGGCCGGGGAAAATAATGATATGGAAGACGGAGAGATTAGGCCAGAAGTTCAGGTTCCGCCGGAATTTCAACCGGGGAAGACGAATAGGCAGGAGGTGGCGACAGTTGAAAAGCCAGTAAATGGGAGTTTGCATGGGAATACAAATGGTCTGCATAGGGAATCAAATGACATGGAGGCTGAGTTGGTTGCCCCTAGGGTGACGGCAGACATTAATGGAAGTGGGACCAGAAATGTTGGAGCTCAAAAAATTGGGAATCCTTTTCACATGGGGTGCAGTGATAATATGGGCCAGTCCAAATCAAGAAAAAGACCAAGGCACATGAGAAGCCCAAGTTCTCAAGAAAAAGTAGGGGAAGAGGATTGGGCCCAAAGGTTTCAATTACCCAATGGGTTAGACCTAAACAGTCCTGCTAGGGATAATATGTCAAACGTACAGGATATTAATCACAACACAAGCCAAAGCAGCGGGGATCAGGGCACTGGAACCGAAAATTTGGGAGAAAAAAACCAAGAAACACAGGTTGAGCCAAACGAATCCAGGGTTCATAATAATAATAGTCAAGCATCGTCTGGTGCTAAAGAGTTTGCTAACCGAGATGAGGAGGAAGTCACAGGTTTGGAGAATGAGTTGCTGGAGACGATACGGTTAGGAACGAAATTGGGATTCGGACTATTTGAAGCAAAGGAACAAATGGAAAAGGTAATTAGGGAAGAAGGCGGTCAAAACGTATCATCATGAATTATCTGTCAGTAAACTTAAGGGGAGTTCGAGACTCCAGAAAGGTGGATTGGGTGAGGGGTTTGAAGACAACTCACGGAGCACACTTCGTAGCTATTCAGGAAACAAAAATGCCAGGTAACATTAAGTTTATGGTTAATCGATTTTGGGGTAGATCGATTCTAGAATTTGAAGCTGTAGAGTCGTCGGGTAGATCGGGGGGTCTCCTGACTATATGGGATCCGTCGGTTTTTACTAGATCTGGGGTAGTTAAAAATAGAAATTA
Organism: Helianthus annuus; assembly: GCF_002127325.2. NCBI lineage: Eukaryota > Viridiplantae > Streptophyta > Magnoliopsida > Asterales > Asteraceae > Helianthus > Helianthus annuus. The sequence continues at coordinate 118,131,511 of NC_035448.2, read as the reverse complement.
TCTGGCAATAATGGGAAATATCGAAATGACCGGGGAAACAATTGTCGTAGTTAATGTTTACGCGCAGAATGATCCGGGGGATAGACGTGATCTGTGGACTGAACTGTTACAGTTAAGAAGGTCAACCAGTGGGATGTGGGTATTTTTGGGGGATTTTAATGATGTACGGTGTCCGGAAGAAAGGCTAAATTCTGAGTTCATTGCTATAAATGCACAATTTTTTAATCATTTCATAACGGAGGCGGACCTAGTAGAGTACCAAATGGGTGGAAGGCAATATACCTACATGTCGGATAATGGTACTAAGATGAGTAAGTTGGATAGATTTCTTGTGAGCCGAGATTTTATGAGTAAGTGGCCTTTGGCTTCGTGTATGGCTTTATCAAAATTAGCTTCTGACCATTGTCCAATTCTATTATCCACAACCCAGACGGATTATGGCAAGATCCCGTCTAGGATGTTCAACTCATGGTTCGAAATTCCAGGGGCAACCGAGCAGGTGATTCACTTGCTGGGGATATTTCAGTTTGAAGGACTACCTGATTTGGCTTTGGATGTAAAGTTAAAGTGGGTAAAGAGGCGTTTAAAGGAATGGGTATTTGTTAGGAAAGCGGATATGGAGAGTTCATACAATACAAAATTAAAAAGGTTAGAAGAACTTGAATTGGCGGCGGAACAAAGGTCCCTAGATCAGGCGGAATTGGAGGAGAGGGTAGAGTGTAAGTCACAGGTATTAGAGACGGATAGATTGAAAGCCATGGATATGCAACAAAAATCAAGAGTTCGTTGGGCAAAGGAGGGTGACGAAAATACGAAATACTTTCATGGGGTTATGAACGCAAATACAACAAACAATAGGATCCATGGTTTACATATCGACGGTGTATGGGTTACAAGTCCACCCTTGGTAAAAGACCATGCTTTCTCGTTCTTTGCTGAAAAATTTGAAGAACCATTAGTTTCAAGACCGGTGTTACAGTGCCCATTTTTATCGAGTGTGTCAAACGTGGAAGCCGAGGCTTTGGAAAGTCCTTTTACTTTAAATGAAATAAAAAGTGCAGTTTGGGAGTGTGATGGAGACCGGGCTCCTGGCCCTGATGGAATAAATCTCAGATTTATTAAAAAATTTTGGGACGAACTTGAAGGTGATTTCATGAGGCTTTTTCAGCATTTTTATTCGGCCGAACAGTTAAATAATGGGTGTATGTCATCATTTTTAGCTCTCATCCCAAAGCGGTCAGACCCAGGTGGACTCCACGAATATCGACCGATCAGCTTAATTGGATGTATAAACAAAGTAGTATCAAAGGTACTTGTCAATAGATTGAAGGCGGTCATTCATAAATTAGTCTCGGAGGAACAGACAGGTTTTTTGGCAGGGAGGAGTATTATCGATGGAGTCATAATTTTGAATGAAATTATTCCTTGGCTGAAAAGGAATAAAAGTGAAGGTATGATTTTGAAAGTCGATATTGAGAAAGCGTATGATTCATTGAGTTGGGATTTTCTTAATTCTATGCTTTGTCAAATGAATTTTCCTGTAAAGTGGCGAAGGTGGGTTATGTCTATTGTAACATCGGCTCGGGCTTCGGTATTGGTTAATGGTTCTCCAACACAAGAATTTACATGCTCGAGAGGATTAAGACAGGGGGACCCGCTATCCCCTTTTTTATTCGTACTTGCAATGGAAGCGCTTACCGGAGTAATGAAAAAGGCGTGTGATATCGGAGTGATCCAAGGTTTAAGCTTGTCGCCAACCGGAGGCCAAATCTCACATTTTCTTTACGCAGACGATGTGATTTTTGTGGGTAAGTGGTCCTTTAATAACTTGTTGAATTTGAAACGTATACTTAGATGCTTTTATTTGAGCTCGGGTTTAAAAGTGAACCTGAAAAAAAGCAGTTTGTATGGGGTTGGAATTGAGGATTCTCACGTTCAATTGATGGCAAATATGTTGGGATGCACAAGAGGAACGTTCCCTTTCAAATATTTGGGGTTACAAGTAGGGGCAAATATGAATTTGATCAAGAATTGGGATCCGGTGGTGGAAACATTTCAAAAAAGGTTGTCACTTTGGAAGGCAAAAACGATTTCTTTGGGTGGCCGAATTACGTTGGTGAGTTCCGTTCTTAATGCCTTGCCTACGTATTACTTTTCTTTATATAAGGCACCACTAGGGGTGATAAAAAAGTTAGAAAAATTACGTAGAGATTTTTTGTGGGGATCGAATCCTGAACAAGAAAAAATGAAGTGGGTTGCATGGAAGAGTATGATGACGCCAAAAGACCTCGGGGGAATGGGGTTTGGATCATTACGAGCGGTAAATTTAGCAATGTTGTCTAAGTGGTGGTGGAGGTTTAAGGTGGAAAGAGATAGTCTTTGGAAAAAAGTGGTATGGGAGGTGCATAACAATTCAAGAACGTGGAGCTTTATTCCAGCAAAAATGTCAATGGCGGGCCCATGGAAACAAATACACAATTTAAAAATTGATTTCAATGCAATGGGTTTTTGTTTGGAATCTCTGTTTCGTGGGTCTCCGGGAAGCGACAGGGAAATGTTTTTCTGGAAAGAAAGATGGTTGTTTGAGGAGCCTTTATGCGAGAAGTTCCCGGCCCTGTTTCAGTTGGAGAGATACAAAAATGTTTTAATCAAGGAGCGGGTGGTGGATGGTCCAAATGGTTTGGAGCTGAAGTTTCTGTGGATCAGGCTACCTTCGGTGGCTGCCGAGATATCCGAGTTAAACATCCTATCTGATGCTATTGTTCGATATGAATTCGGTTTGGGTGCGGACAAATGGGCTTGGATCTTGGACAGCTCCGGTAGCTTCTCGGTGAGCAGTGTAAAGGAGAAGACGCACCGTTTAATGTTTTCAGATCTTCGGCTGGATTTTGAATGGAATAATTGGTCCCCCATCAAGGTAAATTTTTTAGTTTGGAGACTAATTCAAGATAAGCTTCCGACCAAGGCGGCTTTGAATAGAAGAAATGTCATAATAGAAGATAATCGTTGTAAAATGTGCGGTGATGAGGAAGAGTCTGCTTTGCATCTTTTCGCCTCATGCCGTATTGCGGAGCAAATTTGGGAGTTCATAACTCGGTGGTGCAGAATAAAACAGGTTCTTGTTTTGGAGTTGAAAGACTTGGCAAATATACATAAATGCAACAGAGGATCACATAGGTGGAAAAAAACGGTTAACTTGGTAACACAAGCGACCATATGGGTGATCTGGAGAAGCCGAAACGAGGCGGTATTTGAAGGAAAGCAGCCCTATGTTAATAGGATGAAGGAAGAAATCAAGATGTTCGGGTATATGTGGCTGAAAAGTAGAGTTAAAAACGCTAATATTTCATGGGAAAACTGGTGTAATTTCGATTTAATTAGTCTTGGGGTATGATAGTTTACATGGGTGTATGAACTTTTGGTGATACATTTCTGGCTAACAGTTGGTTATCCAGATGGTATGAATAAATTTTGTTGATCTTTCAAAAAAAAAGCATAACATGCTCAGACTACACAACATTGATTTCAGAATATAGTGATAAATCCGGATCCACTAAAATACATTTTCGGAGAAAAAAACAATTCATCTTAACATTGCATTACTTTGGACCGTGTGCGCATCTTTTATATACCAGACAGTTCTTTATCCCATAAACCATGCCTCACATAAAGTCAACCCACATGGTACTATAATTATTATTCAACTCCTAGAATACTACACAAAAATTCGGATAATTATTATTACAACTAAGAATTTAAGAGCCATGTTTCATCACTTATTAAATCTTGAAGCCCACCTCTCGGCCCATTATAAGTTAATTCCGGCCAACTTCAGATCATGAATTCTTTAATATGTGCGGACCATCTATTACTTTATAAACTCTGACCATCTATTACTTTATAAACTCTGATGATTAACAAGAATCATTCTTGGACCCATGTACTTTTTGGCAAAAAATCAAATACAAATAATCTTAACATACTAAACATATAAATTGAAGGAAAACTCAAAAAGACAAGGTGGCATTTTTGTAATTACCACCAACTATCAAAGTTACTATACAAATGTGAACTCACCAAAAATACCTAAAAAACACAAAAAAACAATTTTAACATTTTTTATTAAAAAATCGCTACATTTCGTTAGCAAAAAAAAAAAAAAAAAAAAAAAAAAAAAAAAAATTCTGCTACTAAAAGTAGCGATTTTTTAATAAAAAATGTTAAAAAAATAAAATAAAAATTTGTGTGTTTTTTTTATTTTTTTAGGTTTTTTGGGGGTTTAGTTTTTAGCATTTTAGCTTGGGTGTGGGGGGGGGGGGGGGGTTAGGTTTTTGGGGGTAGGGGGTTTAGGTTTTTTTTTTTTTTTTTTTTTGAGAGAGGGGGGAGGGGTTAGGTTTTTGGGGGGTGGGGGAGGGGTTAGGTTTTTTTTAGGTTTTTAGGGGTGGGGGGTTTAGGATTTGGGGGGGGGGGGGGGCGCGGAGGGGTTAGGTTTTTTTTAGGTATATTTGTAAAGTAACTTTGATAGTTATTGATAATTACAAAAATGTCACCTTGTCTTTTTGGGTTTTCCTTCGATTTGTATGTTTAGTATGTTAAGATTATTTGTACAAGAACTTTACCCTATACTTTTATAAAATCTGAATGTGATTTATTAATGATAACTTTGAACTTCCAAACATATATATATATATATATATATATATATATATATATATATATATATATACAGACCATCCTTCTTATTTGTATATAGAGTGAATTTCAAGGATTGTCCTTTATCTTTATACCAATTTTCAGGCGCTAGCCTTTATGTTTAAAATTGACGAGTTTTGTCCTTTATGTTTTGATATCATACACGTTTTGTCCTTTACGCCTAACCCAGTTAGTTTTTTCAGTTAAATTTGGTTATGTGCTTTGCACATGAGGGCATTTTTGTCAATTCAAATGTTGCAGAAACTTTGAGCTATAAATCTGCCGTTGAACTTACCTTTGAATTGACAAAAATGCTCTCATGTGCAAAGCACATGACCAAATTTAACTGAAAAAACTAACTGGGTTACGCCTAAAGGACAAAACGTGTATGATATGAAAACATAAAGGACAAAACTCGTCAATTTTGAACATAAAGGACAACGTCTGAAAATAGGTATAAAGATAAAGGACAATTCTTGAAATTCACTCTTGTATATATTTACGGACATTTTTGTTATTCAGACTTTATGAATTGTTGCATACATTAAAGTCCTAAATTCGGACCACCGTTCCCCTTTCTAGATGAAACTCGGAACATGGGTATGGAACTAAACCCCGATGGCCCAACACAATTAACTAAACCCTGACCTTTAACTAGATCCGGACTCTCCATGTATACTCTGAAAACATGGACCCTTGTGCATTTATAACTCGGACACATTACATTCCTTTAAGAACTCGGACCGCACCTTGATAACTAAACTTTGAACATGAACATGCCCTTAAGTTCGGACATAATGCCTTGTTAGCGGAAGCCCATTGTCATCATCATCATTATGGTGGGATTCGAAAGGTTTGACAGAGGAATTAGGAGTATTGATCGGATTGACATCCATGATCAATAATAAGATGCAGTAACAGTGAAAATGAATGGAGGGAATAACGAAAGTATGAATGGACAAACAAAAAAGGAATTCTTTGAATGTCTTGGTACCGAAATATGTTGCCGGACCGGACATATTTATATGTGTGAAAATGGCGGTTGAAGTTTGGCGGGAAAACTGTCATTAGGCAGTTTTAAATTACCCGCTTATCATCAACACCCACACTTATCAAATGTACCGAATCATAAGTTATAAGTAATTACATAAAAGTATCATGAATATAATTAAGTTTAATTATCACTTCTAACACTTCCCCCTAAACTTAATTGTGTTTAGCAGCGAACATTAGCACACTCTTGTTGGCTTCATCGACAGCTTTCCTTGCCTCCTTGAAATAGAATTTCCTTCGTCTCTTGTGCATCTTCCAAGCCCCTTCCCAATCGTTTCCTGCGTATAGAGCATAGTGGTGCATTGCAGCAACATCTTTCACAGCTTTAGCACTTGCACTTCGTTCGTGGCAGCCTTCCGATGATGGTTCCCTTTCCTTCATCACTTCTTTGTCATGTGCCTTTTCTTGAACATCCTTAAACCTGTAATAATAGACCAAAACATCTAGGTACACGACATAGATTATCCTCATGTACTCTCCGTCTTGGTACTCGTATCCCATGTCTTTGGCGATCACTGGCCAAAGGTTATCATCTATTACACTTTAGTATCCCCCATCTCTCTCCACTATCATGTAGAGGCCCAGCAAATCTATCTTCCGGTTATCAACCATTTGCAGCGGAATGGGTCTTGTTGTTATACCCAATTTGACAGTGATAGACCATTGTAACATCTCTTCGAACTTCCTTTCTAATTCGTGTTTATATTGAAACACAAACTTTCCATCTTCCATCATCTCTAACAAAGCCTTACAATCATTGAAGTCTTTGAATTCCATGGACCTTATTATCATAACACTCCAATCCGTCTCATGAGAGGAAACATTTAGATCCTCAAAGTACGAATTCAAATAGCCTTCTTTGCATTTTTCGTTCACATCATTCAGATTTATGACCCTCTGTTTTTCTTTTAATCCTAACTCCTCTTCTTTTGACAACCCAGTAATTTCATTCACCGTATTTACCACCAGAGGCAAAAACATAGGGAAAATCTTGCAAGTATCTCTGGTTTGATTAACCGTCAATCCTTGCAAGGTTAATTGGTTCATGCTCAAGACATTTATGTCCAATTCCGGCGTATAAAAAACGCTTTGTATTCTTAACCTTTAGTTATTTGATTTGATTTCGACAGCCCCTATACCCCAAATGAAAAGGAAATCGTTTTCCCCAGAATTTATATCAACACCAACTAAATGTTTTATTCGTTTGAAAACATTAAAATTACTGGCATAATGATGCGAGAATGAATTACTGACATACCATATGTCTCCCCACTGGCCGCCTTCAGTGCCAGTTACTATCATTTCATCTCGATCTTCTGCATCCCTTCTTTGAGTCTGGATTCCGACATTAACCGCTTGATTTATGAGTTGTGTTGCCTCGTCATTTTCTTTTGATTTGCATGCATATATTTGATGTCCAGGCCGATGGAAATAATAGCATAATCTCACCCGATGATTTCTTTTCTCCCTTTCGTTTCGTTCGTCAAAACAATATTGACATGGTAAAGTTGTTGAAGTGGCTCTGATACCACATGTTAGCGGAAGCCCATTGTCATCATCATCATTATGGTAGGATTCGAAAGGTTTGACAGAGGAATTAGGAGTATTGATCGGATTGACATCCATGATCAATAATTGTAAGGCCCGCTTTTGCTTCTAATAGAAATGACATCCAAAAGACGCTAGAAACATAAACTTTTAAAATGTACAAACTTTTCACAACTGAAAGGTAAAAATACTAATATCATTAATGCATGATTTTAACAAAATTTGGGCATGACCCGTCCGTAAAACGAGTATACCCCTGTTTTAACCATAATCAAAACAAATACAATTCTACAATCCGTTCGACAAGATACTACTAAAAACCAAAACATCAAGTGTTAAAAAAAGTGTGACTACTAACAAGTTGTACAAAACAGACATTTAACCCAAAACATTAGTACGGACTAGCGGAAGCGCTTGATGGTCATAAAGTGTGCGTATGCTCGCTCCAAATTGCCAAGTCGCCTAAACTGAGGACTTACCTATGTTCAACATAAACAAAAGAAGTTAGCATTTCATCACTAACACGATTAACTAATAACCCGACTAATCATTATAGCGGCCTTACATCTTTCAATTACATTACCAACCGTTAGACGGTTCATTACATGCTTGTCTCAATGTAGAGACTAGCATTCCTTTCTTAACATACCCGCTAACGACGGGTACTAGTATGGTTATCATAACTTTCATTCGATTCATTCATAACAAACGAATATATTCTTTACATACGATTACACTCCAACCCGATAAGACGGATCGAGTAAACTTTCATTCAAAACATAATTAACTTCCCATACCCGGTTCGACTAGAAGGAACCGGATATGAAGCATTATCTTTCGTATCTTATTCATTCTCTACATCCGTTAAAACGGATCTAACTTTACTTCCAACAATCTTATATTTCAACTTTCACGATTCCAACATAACAACATAATACAATAGAGATTATTATACATATGACAACATAATAGAGCTAAGGTGTACACTAACGTACCTCGATCTTGCGAGTCTCCCGTTTTCTTAGTGTTTGAGCCTTCTTCTTTCACGCCTACATTAAACGCATTCATTCATTTAGCCCAATACTTTCATTTCATCATTTACATAAATTTCTCATTTTCAAGTGACAATATTATCACTAACTTTTCAGATTTTTACACATTTATTCTCTTAAGCATTTCATCAAACACTTAGTGTGCGTTACATTAATAAAGCATAATGTACAAGCATTCAAAGCATGACTTTACTAGTTCATCTTGTATGTCATCAATAATCAATCTAGTTCTCACAATTCTCTAATTTTACATCAATTTATCTAGCATTCAAGTATTACAAGCAAGATCATATATCAAGATTACATATGATTATAATCCCTATGATCATCCTATTCATAACACAATTTCACAAAGTGGGTTTTCTCTACAATCTTTCATACAACCTAAAATCAACATGATTCTTGTTCTAGGAGGCAATCCTAACTAAGGTTTCCCACATTTGATGCAAGAAATCAAGATTAGGTTGAACTCCTCATTCTACAAATCATAATTTCAGAAAATAAAACTTACCACTTCACTAATTAGGGTTAGATTTTCGAAGGGAGGGCTCATGCACTGGATTATCTTATGAATTTGGCTTCAATTGCTTGATTACTTGAGATTAGGGTTTCACCCCCCTTTCCCTGCTCTCTTGTTCAATCGACCAGAACCCAGATGTGGGTGTTTGGTTTTTAATTTTTTTATTAATTAAAACATTTTAATTCATTACTTACACATTGAACCCTCCCACTTAGAAAGAGTGTTCAATTTAGGCTTTCCCATAAACTAACTTATCATTTTGTCATATTCCATTAACTATGTTAACTTCTTTGTTTATTTTCACTTATTATTATACTAAACAAATTTTGGGGCGTTACAATAATAAGATGCAGTAACAGTGAAAACGAATGGAGGGAATAATGAAAGTATGAATGGACAAACAAAAACGGAATTTTTCGAATGTCTTGGTACCGGAATATGTTGCCGGACCGGACATATTTATATGTGTGAAAATGGCGGTTGAAGTTTGGCGGGAAAACTGTCATTAGGCAGTTTTAAATTACCCGCTTATCATCAACACCCACACTTATCAAATGTACCGAATCATAAGTTATAAGTAATTACATATAAGTATCATGAATATAATTAAGTTTAATTATCACTTCTAACATGCCTATGTATATATTCGGATATATTAAATTCGGACAATCTATTATTTTGTAAACCCTGAACATGTATTTAATTCATGAACTCTGAAAATCCCTTCTTTTATATAAAATAAATCCGGACATTGCATATATACTAACTAATTAAGTTCGGACATATGTAACAAATACTAATCCTAACAATAGATCCTCACTAGTTTGGACCATTAGAATGCAAAAACTCGGACCATAGAAAGAAACCCTGATTCAAGTTTATAAATAAACTCTGACTTACAAGGTCGGACTTTGTGACTTCACAAAGTCTGACAACTATCTCCGGACTAACAACTTTCTATTAGATTACCAAAATTAAAGTCGCAGTTTCAATGTAACAGTTACTACGATGAAAACCCTAATCCACAATAAACAGCAGATATTAAAAATTATCAACACAGATTGGCACTTCGATCATATCAATGGCTTTCTAATACACATTAACAATGCACACTCGTTCGCAAAACACCATCATTCAAGCACAAACAAGTAAACACAGGGCCATTGTTTGGAGGACAAGGGTTTGCATGAAATCAAGTAAACAAGAACAACAACGTATAATCATAAACACTTACCTATGATTCGATGTAAAGGTTTTTCTTGAAAGGTTGAAAGATCAAAGATTGGAGGACTTGATGTAGCCAAATGATTAGAAGAATGATTGGAGGTGATGATTAGAGAAATGATAAAACTGCCGTATGATGGAATTATGAGAATTTTAGTGTTATGAGGAGTTTTATTAAAGTTTCCAACCTATCCAAAAAGCACCCTTAACTATGCAACTTTCATATAAAGCACATAATAACATGTAATTTACATTTAAAGCATGTAGTTCACGTATGTGTCATGCAGCACATAAGTTTCGTATTAACCATCCGTTTATAATTATTATTCGCGTTAGTCACCAACGTTCAAGAGTTATCGTGTGTGTTCCGGTAATTCCCCGAATTACCAAAGTAGACTCATTTAACTAACCCTAGTTAAATGCAGTGCTATGAATGTATGGCTAAGTTAACTATGGTTAAGTTAAAGTAGTAACCTTAAGTTGCAGGTTGTCACACATTTTTTCTCCCCTAAATCTTAATTAGTTATTTTACAAATTGACTTTCTTAGTTATATATAGTTTTGTTTTCTGCAACTACATCTTTAAATGACTTGTGATCCGAGTTATGCTCGTATCATTGTGATAAGTAATATACATTCCAAACCAGTATCAAAGCGGTAAAGTAAGGTAAAACTAATTACTAGTACTGAACTGACACATTCACAGTATTCAATACCCACTTCTCCTCAATTTCGATATAACCATACCAAGTTATCTCAACTTGCAACCATCTAGTATATTTGTGATCATCCTATGACGTGTCCAAAAGTTTGCAACAAGTGTACTAACAAAACCACAACCACATACAAAAAAAGTGCACACTGTTCAAATTCCATATATCACATAATATATAATATATATGATATGAATAGATATACAACTAGTGAAAACCAACCAGAAGAAGTGAACCATATACGGTGATAACAAGATAGAACACACCACAACATATTGACAAGTGGCAAATATCTCATCCATAGAACACACTATTTCCACAAGCCTCATCCCCTCTCATCTTCATACTCATTCATACCCACACCACACCTTGTTTTCTTTTTCCTTCCTACCCTCTCATCTCCAAGCACCATTATGGCATCAGCAACCGCCTCCCTGACCGGCAGCATGCCCACCAGCACCTCCCTCCTCCACCGTCACCAACCCACCACCGCCAAAACCTCCACCCTATTCGGCCTGAAAGTGAACTCCGGCAGCGGCGGCCGTGGCGGAGTGAGGATGATGGCGAGCTACAAGGTGACTCTGATCACGCCAGATGGGAAGACAGAGTTAGAATGCCCTGATGACGTCTTCATCCTTGACCATGCAGAGGAAGAAGGTGTGGACCTGCCATACTCATGCAGGAACGGTTCTTGCTCCTCCTGTGTCGGAAAACTCGTCTCCGGGACCATTGACCAATCCGATCAGAGCTACCTTGACGATGACCAGATGGCCGCAGGATGGGTCATGACGTGTATGGCATACCCTACAAGTGATGTTGTCATTGAGACCCACAAGGAGGAGGAATTCGAATAATAACTTTTCTTATTTTTATTTTATAAAATATGTTTTACTTTACTTTACTTTTATGATGACGTAATGTCACCAGTCATTACATTTATGTTAGCTTTTTGTAATAATTTGATATCATGTACTATGTTTCTTTCTTTATTAAATTTGTTTGGTGGAGATATCATGTACTATGTTTCTTTATTAAATTTTTTTTTAACGGCCAACGAAACTTGTTTGGTGGAATGGAAGGTTAATGTATTAGTAAATTGGTTTAGCTTTGTTCCATAGTTTTAATAACACTTCATCGGTCTGGTTCGGCCGGCCGGTTACATTACTTTTCTATTGAATTGGTGTTGCCTGCCCTAGATCTACAAAGAGACGCTAGATCATGAAGCGCTATAGCGGATATAGAGATGAAAGTGGCGGTTGTCGATCCCATGATTTTGGGGGTGTTGGAACAAACAATGACGGATCTGTAGATGAATGGTGGTGGTGGTGCTTCTTAAGGGGACATCTATGTGGTGTAATCCACAAGCGAAAGGTTAGTAGTTCAAATATAACAAGGTGCAAGTTTTCATGTATTTACTATTTTACTTAAAAAATATTTTAGAAAATATTGTAATTGTTGTTAAAAAAGGATGTTGATATTTGTACACCCTCCACTCTTTCTCTCCCTATATATAGGCATATATAGAAAGAGATAGATTGGGAAAGGGTGTCCCAATAAGTAGTGTCGGTTTTGAGAATTTAGGTGTCGTATCTGAGCCCAGAAAGACATGTCACTTAAGCCTTAACGAAATAGATAATCTAAACTTTTTTTTTTGCCATTCATTGTTATTATTATTATTTTTTTTGAAACTAAAATGACTATTGGGCTAATAGGTTTAAGTTATAAATTTTAACATTGATAGTTTTAAAGGGATTAAGATATAAGTATTTATATAGGTTTTCTATTTATAAATATGCCCTGGTCGGTGATCATCCCACCCACTCGAGAGCAGGCTCTGCTAATAAAATTGTATAGTGTACCAATATCACCACCATAAAAATTTGAATGGTGGTGGATCAATGCTATATATGAATATACAAGTGGGGGAAGTGGAATAGATGCAAGGTGGGAAGAGATGCTGTAGCTTGTGGAGTTTACAAATGAGCGAAGTAGTTTGTGGAGTTCGTAGTGTGAGGTAAGGATACTGAGAGAGCTTTTAATGGGTCAGGACCATGGGGCATTATTTGACATGTGAGTTATAGCAAAAGTGGTGTAGTGGGCATAATGCCCTATAATGCCCCTACCAATCATTAAACAAAAAAAAAAAAAAACATAGTATTTTCTCATTGGCTAGTCAAACCCATTCAAACCTTCCACAATTGATTTTAGGCGTTTTCATTAAAACGCCAAACCATTTTTTTCCCCTATAATGCCCTATGTAATGGGGAAGGGGGCATTTTTTTTGCCCTATAATGCCCCACTACACATGGTCTAAAAGCTTATTTGGGTAGGAATGCTATGAAGTAATTTTGACCATTTATTAAATAATCAATAACTAAGATTAAATGGGTGAAATTGTACAAAAAAAAAAGAGGCGCGTGAGTTAGTTTGAGAGTATTCTAGTCGATCCAAGTCAATAGTTTCTCTCTCCTCCAATTCCCCATCGTTTTTAAAACGTTAATAACTTTTTCATACGACAATTTTTTTTTATAAAAATTGCACCATAAGAACAAGCGTTTTTATCTTAAATACGAGCACACTATTGCTATACTTTTGATTTTTTTTTTCCGAAAACTCAGATGCGTAAAACGCAATGGATACAACAACACACTATAACCCAGGTTCTAAAAAGCAATCGGGTTTCATATGGTCATGTTTATGTTTTAGCATGATCATGTTCTTTGCACTCAAATTCTGATAACGTACACTCTAGGTCTAAAACGCAATGGGTTTCACATGGTGATGTTTCTCTTTTCACATGGCGATGCCTTTGTTTTAACATGGTCATGGCTCTGTTCCAACATCCAGGTTCGAAAACGCAATGGGTTATAACATGGTCATGTCTTTGTTCCAACATGATCATGCTTCCCTTTTAACATGATCATGTTCTTTAATGTTCTTTTACACTCCAGTTCTAAAATGCAATAACACCCAAAATCAAGATTTTACACTACAGATTCTAAAAAGCAATGGAGTTTTAACATGGCCATGTTTATGTTTTAACATAGTCATGCTTTTGTTCCAACATGACCATGCTTCTATTTTAGCATGATCATGTTATTTGCTTGTAAAACGCAATGAAACCAAAAATCAATATTTTGCACTGTAGGTTCTAAAAATCAATGGAGTTTTAACATGGTCATGTTAATGTTTTAACTGAATTAAAATAAATGAAATAAAAATGTTAGTTGAACAATAAATAAAAGGTTAGTATGTTAGTGAGTTAGTAAAGTTAGTTGGTTAGTAAAACAGAAAAGAAAAGTTAGTCAAAAGTTAGTCCTAGTTGGCGAGCCAGGCTAGGTGTTTACAAGTTAGTAAATTAAAGAAAACAAAAGTTAGTTAAACAGATAAGTAAAAGAAAATAAATAAATACAAAAATTTACAGATATTAACAGTTATTGATAGTTTGTACACCGGTAAAATAATAACTCGGATTGTTCCATTAATTTTACCGTTTATTCCCCGGCAGCGGCGCCAAAAACTTGACGTGCATGATCGTATACATATTTATTTACAGTATCTTCACATGTAAAGAAATGTGTTTTATATTTATAAAAATGGTTTATACCTTAACATTAAAACACACACAACAAAGGACAAGTGTGTCCCGTCATATATGCAGTAAAGTATTGGTAAGAGCCAGATATCGATCCATGGAACACGGACGTTATAATGTACTAAATCTTTGTCATTAGATTACTAGATAAAAGGATAGGTGAAATGGTTGTTTAACTAAGTTATCTAAAATTACATCTAAAACATAAATATACTACTATTTTGTTTCACAAACAACCTAAACATGTTATTTATCAGATATATCACAAAAGCACTTAATCAATTTTCCAATTTCGAGACAGCTAGTTACCGGGTCTGGATTTCTAGCATTATGATTCTTCGGAAAGTTAACGCGATGGTCACACGTTAACCACCTAAAATCATTCATCAGCGAGCTATTGAAATTTATTCATGCGAATCTTTAAAGATAGGTTATTTACCGGGTCTGGATTCCTAACCTCACTTATCAAAGAAAGCAATACCGATGGTCACAATACAGCCACGAGGATAAGTAATTATGTAGATCATATAACAAACAATTTCACCTTTACATGTCTTAAATACAAATCTACCATGTCAGCAATTTCAGACCAAAACTACTAAATAAGGATCATAAACCGCATCTAAGAACATGCAATCAACACCATGTAATTCATTAGAACCCTTACGTGCAAGAAAGTATTCCTAATCACAATAAGATATATCTTGTATAAAACTAATACCCTGGTCTGGTTTCATGGTGTAAACAAAGTCTACAAATAAGTGATTAATCAAGAAATAGTTACCATCCCACTAACCACAAATTCATTATCCAAGATAATCAAACATAATCAGAAACTCAACATCAATGAAACATTCATTATATAATCATGAAGATTCAACAAGAAAAAGTACTAAAACTTCATACAAATAAGATTACAATGTAACGATTATTCAAGAAACAAGTTTATAATTACTATTACATAAACTACATTAAACATAAACTAACATCAGCTCATAACTTGCACAATGATCAGAATATATGTTCAAGAACAAGGAATCGAACCATAAACAAGCAAGGAATTGATGGGTTGGATCGGTTATGCTTCCATTCGATCTTTAAGCCTCAAAAGGGTCTGATCAGGACTGCTTCGTAACCCAGAAATCGCCCAAAAACATGGAGAAAAACCCAACATTTGAACCAGTAGCGAATGCTGCTATTTATAGGCGATTTCCAGATTGGCACGACCGTGCGGATTTGGCACGGTAGTGCGGCCTGAGAAACGGTCGGCACTCCTGGTTGCACTGGCAGTGCTTCCGAGATCGTAGCAGCGGCACGGTAGTGCCACCGGTGGCACGGTCGTGCCACACCTAGCAGTTCATCAGATTTTTGCCATTTTCATCAGAAATGCATCAGATTTTGTCCGTTTTCATCAGATTTTTCCATTATGCTCTATTTAAGACCTGAAAATATAAAAGTACCAGATTTGGTACCTAAACGTTGCGTTTTTCGCTCAAAAATGCTTAAAACGGAAGTGTTTTGGGGTATAAAAACATGTATAATTTAATGTATATCAAACATCCCCACACTTGAACTTTGCTTGTCCTCAAGCAAACTTAAAAATAAAATACGGAATCAAATCTGAAGGTTTACTAATTTTTTTGGTGGTCAAGTTGGTTTTCAAAAAGTCGTCATCAAAGATTTAAAATAAACAAGCTTTGTTAGATGTTTGAAAGGATAATTTATAAAGCACTAATTCAACTTTCGAATGACTTTAGCATGCAAATCCTTATATTTCTCATAATGTTCACACACACTCGGTTAAATTTCTGAATCATACATATAATGTGTATGTAAAACACTCGATGCCTTGTCTATGAATCACGCAATATCATAAGCTTGTCAAAAGATCTAATCTCCACCACTTAATATGCGAAAAAGCATAAATCAAGAGGTCTTTGATGGTTGAAATGATAGGCTACGGTTAAGGGTATGGAATGGATATTTGAAAGTAGCAAGAAAGGTTAAAACTTGGCCAAAAATTTGGTGCTTTATTTTCTAGGATTCTGAACACGTTGCTAAGCTACTTGCGTAGGTCTTCAGAGTTTATTCTATTTATATATCAACTCTCTATTTTTCTTCCTTGATAGTCTTTCCTTACTTTCATTCGAGAGTTTTGACAAACGATTTTTTTTTCAACAAGTTTAAAGTGAAACTTATATTAAACTAGAAAGCTTATGGCCGAAATTTTAACGAAAATTAAAGGGTAAATATGAAAAGGTTATATCTGGGTTTTAAATTTGGGTAAAGTTTAAGAAAAATACGGAAAATAGGCTCAACATGGCGAACTAATGGATAGTGTTGGGTGCGGGATATAAACAAAGAAAAAGGCTTACAAAGGGGTTATCCTAATTGCCTCTATCATTTCTATGTAATTTCACATATTCATGGTTTTGAAAAGCATTCAATTGACAAGTTCTAAATTACATAAGACATCCGGCTCACTCATTTTTCCGCAAAAACAAAGAAGCATTTGACAAGAAAGCTGCAAAGGCTCAAAAATATGCTCACGTAAACGGAAGGAATGGGTATAAATATAAAGATAATCATGCAAGTCTTTCGTCTTTTTTTGTTTTATCACTGCTTTTTAGTTATCTTTTTCCAACATAAATTTGACTTGTCGATTTTTATCAAATTTGATGCTTCCTAAAGAACACAATCTGTAACAACTCTCACTAAAACCGATACTTAGTGTGTTAATTGTCTATTAAGAAAACCCTAATTGAGACACCCAAGTGATTCTACGCAAACCCTAAAATTTTCATAATCATCAGAATCAGGATCAGGGCCCCTAAAACTCAGGGGGGTAAAACCATAGTTACGATTATCTTAATAACTATCTGTCAAAACCGAATTTTGAGAAACTGTCGACTCAGCAAGCCTAGTTAGGGACGTGGCTACCTATAGAAAATAGGTGACCCCTCGCGCTACGCGAAGCCCCGGGGGGTACCTCTCGCGTCACGCGAGGGGGTCCAAATTTTATGTATAAATAGGGGTGTCTGGGACTTGATTTTGGGCACTGAAATGACGTTAAAACTCCAAATACACACGGAGATATCGCCTGTATACTATTAAAACACACACAGATCTCGAATCGCTGCCGCAATCAGGGTAATAACTCGATCGCTATTACGATTCAACGCCCGATCGATTGTAACTATCCAACGATTGTTTAAGTGCCGCTCAAATTGAGTTTATACTTTATTATTCATCGTGATTTCGACTTGAATGTTTGAGTGCTGTCCGAACTCGGGCTATACTCTGTCATTCGTTGTGAATCCGCTGAATTGTTAAGTATTGCACTTGTAAATCGTTGTGAGGGTTTAATCTCGTGAATTGTCGTAACTGCTGTATTAGTTCCTAACCCAGTTTGTGTGCACTGTTATTAAAATTAGGTTAAACAAGGCTAAATCAGTAGGCTTATACACTGCTCGTTAAATCTGTAATGTGAGTCATTCTCTTTTTATCAACTATTTTACAATACCTCAAATTATTTTCAAAAGTTATAATTACAGGGACTAAGTCATGGATATCTTGAATCACTGGCTAGTGGGGTATTGTGCACATTACTAATTTTCTCCCAGTTAGGTTCATTGACCTACTAGGGATAATCATCACTATTTGGGTTCATTGACCTAATAGTGGTATGACCATCGTCACCATTGTGACATGTCACCATTGTGACACAGCGCCAGATAAATATAAGATATAAACCATTGTAATCGCTCTTATGCTGTAATTTTATAACTAAGAGTCATTTTCAAACATGTTTCAGGTGATCTATTGTGATCCAAGAAAAGTGTCGTGAAGCACTACAAGCTTAGAGATGTGGCTCAATGTAAATTAATAAAAGAAACATGTTTTGTAAAATAAAGATTTCCCAGTGAAATCACCTTATTGTAAATTATGGGGTTTCACCCCTAAATTATGTAAACGGGCAATTTTAAATATTGAAAGATCCTGTTTTAAAAAGACTTCCGCTGTCGCCTAAATTAAATACCACGGGATTTCTGTCCCGCGGCTCCTGAACGGGTCAAACCGGGTCGGGGGCCGTGACACAATCTGACCATTTTTGTTTTATTTTTCGAAAATATGTACAGAAATGAGAACAATTAAGGACAAACAAAGTTTAAAACCTTTTAAACCCCTCCCCACACTTGAACTTCACATTGTCCCCAATGTGAAATACATATTAGTTAAGCAATTATGAAGAGCTAAACTAGTAATGTGAAAAGGGAAAGATGTACTCCCTCAAAGTTGGAGTTGACTTGTTTGAGTAGACTTTTTATTTAAAGTCGTCTCAACTCTGTGTGCATTTCTTTACAAATCTGCCAATTATTTCACTTGCTAAAATAGCCAACATTACCATTGATCAAAATGTTAGATAATTCAACCAGATCCGTTATTTAAACAAAGCAAACATACTAAAGTACTTAAAACAGACATAAAAAATATCCCAAACAAAGTACTAAAATAAATAACATAAACATAAGTTTCTGAACTGTTTCACCCTACATCCTCCTCCTATTCCTCATCATCATCACCATCATGGTGGCGTATTCCAGATGAACCCGCCTCATAGGTACCTGTGTCTCCAAATGGAAACTGTGGAGGGTTGGCGAAATGGCCTGGGTATACATCTTGTAGCTCTCCAAAGATGTAGGAAAATCCTGCATACATTTCCTCCCGCATGGTCTGTTGAGATGTCTGCATAGCTAACTGATCGGCTCTTATATTGTCTTGAGTAACCTGCATATGCTGGAACTACTGGTATAATTCATGGTAGGAAGGTATACCTGGAGGCCAGTTTTGTTGGTGCTGATACTGATACTGATGCTGGTGCTCATGCTCCTCATGTTGTGGCTGATCATGTGGTGGTGGCTTGATCTCTGCCATGTTGACGTCTTCATTCTGTGGTGGTAACGGTAGTGGATCCCATATTTCCCCATTTAGACCCCTCAGTCGCGGGCCATTATCTGTATCTACTACCAACCCCATCGCTCGTAGAGACCTCATATCCACATCTCCTCCTGCGTGAACCATCGTGAGACCGCTGACTACATCATCTTTCATAATACCCAAGTTGTATGCCAACTGAGTCACATATTCACCACCATGGATTTCACTGCTTGTGGTTCTCCCTGCGCTGTGTATAAAGAATTCAGCCATTCTGGCTGCAAGGTTGACATGTACTCCAGTCACTAAGGAATATATGAAAAGAAGATCTGGAGTGGGACAGTTTCCTGCACTGTCCATGCGTCCACAGATGGTGTGACTCATGACCTGATGAAGGACCCTCAGAAGCGGGTCTCGTAGTCGTGAAGCTTTAGCTTTTTAAGGTTCATAAGGTGGTCCGACTGCTACTTGTGCCCAAAAGTTGGCCCGTTGTTGATCATTAGCAAACTTGTAGATATTGGTGAAAAGTTCTGAATCAATGTCTTCGGATGAGTATATCCCCAATCTTCTTCCAAGTCTAGCAACTGACCACTTGTGCCACTTTTTCCCCAACCTGAACTGTATTGTCTCTCTGTTTTTGAATTCTGGATTCTCGCTTCTTGGCTTTTCATAAGTGTATGAAGCAAAGAATTCCAATGTTAGTTCAAGATAAACGGGTCGTGCAATGTTGAACAACCTTGACATCGGATGTGACATCATGTTAGATAGCCTCTCTTCTTGGTTCAGGGCTGTCAGAGTATCCCAGTTGATCCTTCTTGGTTCACCGATTTGTCCCCGTCTATTCCATAAAGCCTCTAATCTGGCAATACACGGCTGTTCTTTCGCGTTGTTCTCGCTGAACTGGAGGAATCTGTGATTCATCTGCACACAGGAATACAACAAAATAAGAGCACAACATAAAAATTTCACTGCTGCCACCAGAACAGACTGTTTACGAGCTTCCGTTTCTGTTTCAACAGTCGCACGGTCGTGCCACTGGTGGCACTGCCGTGCCATTTCATGATCGTTCAGCAGCGTGCTATCGGTAACTAGTGTCGCGCCACCGTGCCAAATTGGCACTACCGTGCGACTCGGTGTCGCAGCTCTAAATCAGAGACCTGAACTTGATTTTTAACCGGCACTGTCATGCCGTTCAAGTGACGTGACCGTGCGACAACAATTTTTACCAGAAAATAGTTTATTTCACTGATTTTAACGTGTATCTTTCAAAATTTGACTTGTAATCAGTTAATAAACTTCGAATCAAGCATCGGAACTATTGATTTAACACTAACACCCAAGAACTAGGGTTTATTTGACATTTATGAAGAAAACCCCAAAATTTCTTGGTCCAAGCATCAGATCTACATCAGAAACTAAGTTTAATCTATAAAATAAGTAGGAAACATACCTTGGAAGATGATTGAAGCGAAATCTAGGCAAAAATTATGTGATTTTCGGGTGGAGGCGACCTGGAACTCCCGTGCGGCGCTTAGGGTTTCAGAAAAATGAAGTATTTTTACTGCAGATTCGTTTAAATAGCCTAGTTTTTACTGTTCGTTTTTCGAGCTGCACGGTCGTGCGGGTTTGGCACGGTCGTGCCATTCCGGATCGCTGGCCTGGGTCGCTCTGTGTTATCGGGTAACAAGGTAGTGCAACGGTCGCACGGTAGTGCGATCCGATGACTGCCTTGTGTACGAGCTTCTGGTCAGTTTTGACTAAGGGCTGCACTACCGTGCCGATTTGGCACGACCGTGCAACACCTGGGCCTTTTTGTTTAATTTTTCACAGTAAGCTTTTAACTCCGAAATTTTACCAAAAATTTCCATTTTTGCACTATTTCATATATTATAACAATTATTCAACTTCAACAATCCAAAAATTATGGATCAAGGTCGTATGTACCTACGTTTCAAAACCGAAAATTTAACAAATTACAAAATAAACATTAAAAACTAATATATACAAAATTACCCTTAGTGTGTGAAAACACGCTCGCTAAATTTGTCAGCGAGTCGATAGCTAGACTCATTCTCCCCACACTTGTTTTAAGTGTGCGGGATATGGAGTTCAAGAATTTCCTCCACCGGGTCAACCGGTCCGTTGATGTAGAGTTTTAGACGATGACCGTTGACTTTGAAACTTGCCCCGTTTGGATCCTCGATAGTTACGGCCCCGTACGGAAATATTTCTTTAACTTTGTATGGACCCATCCATCGGGATTTTAGCTTCCCGGGGAATAAACGCAGCCTTGAGTTATATAACAAGACAAGATCCCCTATACGGAGATCCTTATGGTCTCTCAATCTCTTGTCATGAAACCTCTTGACTCGTTCTTTGTACCTGCTAGAACTTTCATAGGCGTGGTTTCTTAGCTCCTCAAGCTTGTTGATTTGCAGAAAACGGGTTTCACCTCTGCTTTTTAAATCCATATTTGCCGTCTTCAAGGCCCGGAATGCCCTGTGTTCTAGCTCGACAGGTAGATGACAGGCTTTCCCGTAAACCAACCTAAAGGGTGTGGTCCCGATAGGTGTTTTGAATGTTGTTCTAAAAGCCCACAAAGCGTCATCTAGCTTGTCTAACCAATCCTTGCGGTTGTTATTGATGGACCGCTCAAGGATTCTTTTTAAACCCCGATTTGTGACTTCAACTTGCCCGCTGGTTTGAGGGTGATATGGCGTAGCCAATCTGTGATGAACACCATAACGGGACAAGGCTCGTACTAACTACGCATTACAAAAATGCATTCCACGATCACTGATTAGTGCTTTTGGAGTACCAAATCGGGCAAATAAACTTTTTAAGAACCTCACGACTACCCTAGCATCGTTTGTGGGCAAAGCTTGAGCTTCGGCCCATTTTGAGACATAGTCTACAGCAACTAGGATGTATTTGTTACCTCGTGAGGCTGGAAATGGTCCCATGAAGTCGATACCCCATATATCAAAGACTTCACAGACTTGCATTGGATGCTGAGGCATTTCATCACGTGCGGAGATATTTGTTGCCCTTTGGCAAGCAACACACACTCTAACCCAT
This sequence comes from Helianthus annuus, assembly GCF_002127325.2. NCBI lineage: Eukaryota > Viridiplantae > Streptophyta > Magnoliopsida > Asterales > Asteraceae > Helianthus > Helianthus annuus. The sequence goes on along the minus strand of NC_035448.2, from coordinate 118,109,102 downwards.
CCATGAGCATCACGAAAGATTGTGGGCCAGTAAAACCCAGAGTCTAACACTTTCTTTGCAGTGTAGTTTGCTCCATGATGACCTCCGGTTGGCCCTTCGTGACAATGTCGCAGAATGCTAGCTGCCTTTCTCCAAACACACATCTTCGGATCACCTGATCGGCTCCGATTCTAAACAAGTATGGTTCGTCCCAAATATAATATTTCAAATCTGCAAAGAACTTCCTCTTTTGCTGATATGATAATCCTTTGATAAGGATTCCACATGCGAGGTAGTTTGCAAAGTCTGCGAACCATGGTGACTCGTCATTTATTGGTTCCTCCACTGAATTTTCTGAATTGCCATGCTCAAGTCTCGAGAGATGGTCGGCTGCAACATTCAAAGCTCCCTTTTTGTCTTGGATCTCAATGTCAAATTCTTGTAGTAACAAGATCCATCTGATAATACGCGGTTTTGCGTCTTGTTTGCTAAAAAGGTATTTGATTGCTGCATGATCCATATACACAATTGTTTTGGACAACACAAGGTATGACCTGAATTTGTCAAAAGCATATACTACTGCCAAAAGCTCTTTCTCTGTAGTTGTGTAATTTTCCTGAGCATCGTGTAGAGTTTTACTGGCATAGTAGATAGGATGAAAATGCTTCTCCCTTCGTTGTCCTAAGACTGCTCCTATTGCGTAATCACTTGCATCGCACATTATCTCAAATGGCAACGCCCAGTCGGGTGCAACTAAAATAGGGGCTTCGATAAGCCTTTGTTTAAGCTGCTTGAATGCTTTCATGCATTCGTCGGAGAACACAAATGGAGCATCTTTTTCTAACAAACGGGTCATAGGTCTTGCGATTTTTGAAAAGTCTTTTATGAATAACCTATAGAACCCTGCATGACCCAGGAAACTTCTAATTGCTCTGACCGAGGTAGGGGGAGGAAGTTTAGAAATGATATCCACTTTTGCTGGATCGACTTCCAACCCGGCTTTAGAGATTTTGTGTCCGAGAACTACCCCTTCTTTCACCATGAAGTGGCATTTCTCCCAGTTAAGCACAAGATTAGATTCCTCACATCTCATTGACATTCTTTTCAGATTTCCAAGACACTGATCGAAAGAGCTCCCGAAAACAGAGAAATCATCCATGAATACTTCCATGGAGTCTTCAATCATGTCATGAAAAATGGCTACCATGCAACGCTGAAATATGGCTGGTGCATTACACATCTCAAAAGGCATACGCCGGTAGGCAAATGTGCCGAAAGGACATGTGAAAGTATTCTTTTCCTGGTCTTCAGGAGCGATAGGAATTTGAAAGTATCCAGAGAACCCATCCAGAAAATAGAAAAATGACTTCCCCGACAGACGTTCCAACATCTGGTCGATGAATGGAAGCGGGAAGTGGTCCTTACGGGTGGCATCGTTGAGTTTGCGATAATCGATGCAAACTCGCCATCCGGTGACGGTACGGGTAGGAATAAGTTCATTCCTATCGTTTGGAACTACAGTAATACCACCTTTCTTGGGTACTACTTGCACTGGACTTACCCAAACAGAATCAGATATAGGATAAATCAGCCCTACATCTAACAACTTAATTACTTCTTTCTTCACCACGTCTTGCATATTAGGATTCAAACGCCTTTGATGCTGTGCACTAGGCTTGTAATCATCTTCCATGAGAATTTTATGAGTACAAAAAGAAGGATTAATGCCTTTGATATCCATAATCTTCCACGCCATAGCTTTCTTGTGAAGCGTTAGAACTTCGAGAAGTTGTCTCTTTTCTTCTTTTGCTAGAGATGCTGAAATGATGACTGGCAAGTGACACTCCTCGTCTAGAAATGCATATTCGAGATGCGGTGGGAGTTCTTTTAGCTCCAACGACGGTGGGTCTTCAACCGATGGTTTGGACTTTTCTTCAACTTCACGGTCAATCTCCACAAATTGATCAGGACCTTGAGAACCATCATCATCGATTTGGCAGACTGGCTACTCCTGTGAAATGTCGTCTTGGTTCTCACACAAAAGAGGTGTGTCCATATCAATTTCTTCTATCATGCCTTTCAAATGAGAGTTTACACAAGTATCGACAATGTCGACATAGTAAAGCATGTCATCGTGACTTTGCGGATGTTGCATTGATCTTTTAATATCAAAAGTCACGTGCTCGTCATTTACTCGGAACGTGATTTGGCCAGCTGCCACATCAACAATCGTCCTCGCAGTATTGAGGAACGGGCGTCCAAGTATTAATGGCACTTTTCAGTCTTCGTCCATGTTGAGAATAACAAAATCCACGGGAAAAACAAATTTATCGATTTTAACAAGCATGTTTTCAACGAATCCATGCGGATACTTGATCGAACGATCTGCAAGTCGAATGCTCATTCTAGTGGGTGAAGGTTCACCCAGATCTAATTTAGCAAAGACCTTATAAGGCATAAGGTTTATGTTAGCTCCTAAATCGGCTAATGTGTGACTGACAGACATGCTGCCAATGAGACAGGGAAGAGTAAAACTGCCTGGATCTCCCATCTTTTTAGGTAGACAGTTTTGGAGAAGGGATGAACAGTTTTCATTCATCAACACACAAGACAAGCTTTCGAGCTTCTGCTTGTTTGTGAGGATGTCTTTTAAGAACCTTGCGTATTTAGGCATTTGAGCCAACGCCTCAACAAATGGTATGTTTATGTGTAATTGTTTAAACATTTCTCAAAACTTACCATGTTGTTCATCGTTCTTTTGCTTCTTTAGTCTGCTTGGATATGGGACAGGAGGAATGAAATCTTTAACTGGCTCCTGAAACTGTGCTGTACTTGCTGGGACTCGCCTAGCGTGTACCTCGTCTGAAGCGTCAGTTTGGACCGTATCAGTGATCGGTGGTGAGTCCGATTTGTCAGGTCCCGTGGTCTTACCACTCCTCGTCATTACTGCATTAACGTGCCTCTCGGGTTTGGTTCTGTGTTACCTGGGAGACTACCTTGTTGTCTTTCAAACAACATCTTGGCCAATTGGCCGACTTGATTCTCAAAGGTTTGTATTGAAGCCTTCTGGCTCCGCATTTCCCCTTCTTGTGCCATGAAACGCACCTCATGCTGCTGGTATCGCTTTTCAGATATTTGATTGGCATTGTTGGAGTTGTTTAACAACTGCGCCATCATCTCCTCTAGTTTTGAGTTGGTTTGAGAGGTTTGAGGCTAGGAAGTGCTTCCTGAACCTAAATTATTGTAACGTGTTTGAAAGGTTTGCCCTGATGGCTGAAAAGATTGTCCATGGGGCTGGAAGGATTGCCCCTGAGACTGTTGTGGTGCGGGAGCGCGTTGAGCATATCCGAGTGGGTTTTGGTTATTGGAATTATCTTTCCACCCAAAGTTTGGATGATTCCTCTAACCCGGATTGTACGTGTTGCTATAGGGGTTATTTTGGGGCCTAATTTGATTGCCCAAATAGTCCACCTCTTCGTGGCCTGTAAACATAACACATTGCTCACATGTACCTTGCTCGTGTGACACTCCACACTGCTCACATGATGTTTGTACTTGCGAAACGTTCTGAGCTTGATCAAATCTTGCTGCCAAAGCTCCAATCTGTGCTGCAAGAGCCGTATATGTATCTACTTGATGAACTCCAGGAATGGATAAAGCTTTACTTCGTACTCCACTTTGGGCAAGAACTCGACTTCAAGGTAGCATTCTCTATAATTGCATAGGCTTCATTGGGTGTCTTTGTTCCAAGATCGCCTCCTGCATATACATCTAAACGTTCTTGTGAGTCGTAGTTGAGCCCTTGGTAGAAGTTCAACACAAGTTGTCTTTTGGACAACCCATGATGTGGAACATCGATCAGAAGATCTTTGAACCTCTCCCAAGCTGCATGTAGAGATTCTCCTTTGTCCTGTTTGAATGTCATGATACGATTCTTAAGCTTAGTTGTCTTTTACCGGCGGGAAATATTTTTGCATAAAAAGATTGGCCATCCCGTTCCAGGTCGTGATGGACCCTACTGGAAGTGACAAGAGCCAAGATCGGGCTTTGTCTCGCAAAGAAAATGGAAAGAGTCGCAAAGGAATTGCGTCTTCAGAAACGTTTAAAATTTTGAAAGTCGAGCACACCTCGAGAAATGATGCGATGTGCCGACCTGGATCTTCGTGATCCTTCCCATCAAACTGCACAGAATTTTGCAACATATTAATTATACTAGATTTAATTTCAAAACTCGGTGCTGCTATAGTAGGTCGGGCGATGCTCGGTAGCAAGCCCTCTCCTCCTGGACGACCGGTCTCATTCAAAGGCTGGTCGTCTTCTGCCATAATGCGTCCTGTGTCGTCCTCTGAACTCTCGCTATCAGAAAGAATCACTGGTTCGTCGATTGCGGCCGCAATCCTTTGTGCAACAACAAGTGATCTTTCGCGAAGCCGCCTGCTTCTTCTTAGATTATTTTCTGGTTCGTCGGCTAGCTCAGCGTTAGCGGGTGCAGGGGGCGTGGACATTAGCCTGCACGTAAAAAGGAAGGCATTATACAGAAAAAAGAACATAATAATTAGGAAATAAGTAATAATAACAATACTAATACATAATATACACATATATACGGGCTATTAAACACATGTATTTAATCATTTACTGAATTATTTACTTATTTACATCCGAGAACCTTCTTTATATATATATATATATATATATATATCAGAAAATCTGATATATCTGATAAAAATCTGATGAAAGCTTTCGTTTTATCAGAATTTCTGATAAATCCATTAGAATTACCAGAAAATCTGGTAAATGTATCAGAATTTGTTGTTTTTAGAAGATCTAATGGTTTTATCAGAATCCATCAGAAAATCGGATAAATTCATTGGAATTTATCAGAAAATCTGATGATTTTATCAGAAAGTTATATTTTATTTTTATGAAGTAAATAAATAAACAAATGAGTACAATAATTAAATGAATGAACAGATAATTAAACGGATAGAAATAAATAAATAAATAAATAAATAAAATACTGAACTGAAATAAAAAACGAATGAAGTACAGAAATGAAATTACAGAAATTAAAATACTGAATTAAATGATTGCCAGTAAATGGTTCGATTCCGAACACATAACTGAATTAAAATAAATGAAATAAAAATGTGAGTTGAACAATAAATAAAAGGTTAGTATGTTACTGAGTTAGTAAAGTTAGTTGGTTAGTGGTTAGTTGGTTAGTAAAACAGAAAAGAAAAGTTAGTCAAAAGTTAGTCCTAGTGGGCGTGCCAGGCTAGGTGTTTACAAGTTAGTAAATTAAAGAAAACAGAAGTTAGTTAAACAGTTAAGTAAAAGAAAATAAATAAATACAAAAATTTACAGATATTAACAGTTATTGACAGTTCTACACCGGTAAAATAATGAGTCGGACTGTTCCATTAATTTTGTCGTTTATTCCCCGGCAGCGGCGCCAAAAACTTGACGTGCATGATCGTATACATATTTATTTACAGTATCTTCACATGTAACGAAA